>NW_026848306.1:1200000-1595288 GCF_030435595.1 Desarmillaria tabescens
ATGCAGCTCCCAGTGCATCCGCTGTCCACCAAGGCGTCTATGGCCCATACTTGGCTTGTGTCCAGGGTTTCAATTTGCACCCAGATATTGACACTCCTGCCCCTTCCTCCCCGAATGTACTGGGGGGGAACTCATAGATTTTCCATATTTTGTAAGCATTGTTCTTGCTGTCTGTAGGTCTCCTTGGAGGATCCGATTAGGTCTAGGACGAGATCCTCGTCTACCTCTATGAGGTGCCTTGGGTGTACCCACATCCGAAGAGTTGCGAGTTTTCCCTCCATGGTCTTTTCTTGTCTCATCTTGTGCCTTACCCATTCGGTGCTGTGGGGTTTGAGCCATCCTTTGTCCCATTTGTCATCGTAGTATTCTTCCTCCAGCTCCGTTACTTCATAGTCTTCTGGGTACTCCTCGGTGTGGATCACCGGGTCTTCCCCTCATGTCTTAAGGCTTTGTTGATAGCTGTAATCGTCTTCCTCATCTGGTACTTCTTCAAGGGAAACAATATTTTTATTGGAACTAGAAGAATCACATAATGGTCCCACCGACCTGCCCACCAAGGAACATGAGCCCTCGGTGCCATTATGTGTTAGTGATGAAGAGGGTAGACGTACTTGGTATGGAGGGCTGGGGTCCCTGGGCGTCTTGACTGTTTTTTGCGGGGCAGCGGTTTTCTTGATGGGGATTCGCGTTTCCTCTTGCAGCTCCGTCGTGTTGGGGTAGTTGGCTGCATAGGGCAGGCACGTATGTTCTGCCTTCGGGCGAGGTCCTGCACCGTTCCTCTCCCACCTGGAGGTATCCTTGCCCACTACTAGCTCAGCCGCTCTTTCTCTGTTTTCTGCACCGGTACCTACCCACCACGGAGCGATGTTGACCTTGATCCCATGTGTCCCACCACCTTGCGCAGCGTTAGCTGCTTGTGCTTTCGCACCGGTGGCCGAGGATCTTGAGTGGGGTTCTTCTTCAAGCACGGTGGTAATCCCCTGTACACCGTTGCTTTTATGCGACTTGTTAATTTCATTTTGTGATTGCGTGAAAATTGTGTCATTGCCTCAAGATACTACATGCGGTACATTAGCTCAACCTGCAGGTTTCTGTGACGCACCACTAAATGAAATTAAGTCCATAGCCGATGCGCGTTTGTCGCTTACGCCGCCGGCTCGTCTTTTACCTCCTCGACTTTTGACGTGGAGGCCTCCTGTTCTTCTTCTCTGACTACTTGCTGATACATGGCATGAATTTGGGCTCTGGAGAACTTGGGCTGGTGTTTGACGAGCCAAGTGCTTTTGTCCTTGGGGCACTTGTTGTCCTGCTTCCGGTGTCCCTTGTGACCGCAGCAGAAGCATCACCCTTCTTTGCGGAGATGATCTATCTCCATGGGTTGGCCTTGGCCCCCATACGTGGTGCCTGTGCCTGTCTTCTTGTCGTTCTGGGAATTCCCGGGGCTTCCAGCTTTTCCTGTTCCCTTGTTCTGCTGACCCTGCACCCCTTGGCTTCTGCCCGCGTCTTCTGCCAGTCCTACCCAGTAGTTATAGTCCATCTGTTCAACTTGGAACTTCCATTCTCCGTACGTTCATGGGAGTGCAGTTCCAGTAGCATGTATCGCAGTTTTATGTTTTTGTGGATGGCCGGTTTGAGTATTTCGATCATGTACTCCTCGTTGTGGCGTTTTCCAGACTCTTTTGCTAACCGTTCGAAGTCTCGGAAGAACTCTTTTGCCAACTTGTAGGTGTTCTGTCGGATGCGCTTGAACTCCTGTAGTTTGAGTTCTATTTCCATGTCCGTCCGGAACTGGTCTTCGATTATTTGTCGGAACATTTGCCACACCGGATATCGCAGGTATCCGCATGTCTCGTCATAGTATTCGTCTCGTGCGTGATTCCACCAATGTAATGCTTTGTCCGCGAGTCGGAACGTGCAGAACACCACCCGGTTAGGGCTTTGTCCATGCACGTTCATTGTGAATTGCTGCGGGAATACGTTAAAGTAGTCTTTGCACTGATTGAGGAATCGGTCCACGTCATTGGACTCTCCTTTGAACTTCTCGGGTGGTTCCGCCAGCTGTGGTTTCACCTGTCCCCACAGGTTCGTGTTGGCCACTCCGACTATGAACGGTGGTGGCGTGTTCAGTGGTTGTATGGGGTCTGCGGGGATTGGGATGGCTGCAGGACGGGGTAATGATCGTAATGCAGGGTTATGATGCAGGGATAGGGGGCCTTGCGGTGTGGGTGCGGGAACCGCAGGGTTAACCAGTGCTGCTGCTGCTGCGCCTGCACTTCCTGGGGTTCCTGCTGCTGCGAATAGCCGGCTAGGGTCGACGTACCCTGTCCTCTTGAGAATGGATAGGTGGCTTAAGTCCACCGTTTCTCCACTTGATGCTTCTGATTTAGCTGGTACCGCGTATCGTTCTCCGGAGTCCGTGTAGTCGTCCAGGTGTACTTGGTTCCATAGGAGGTTGGTATGGAAGATTGTTTCTCGATATAATACTTGCCCTCCCACCTGCGAGTCTTTGTTCTGTTGGAAGTATCTCCCTTGATCAGAACCGTTCCACAAGAGTTCTCGTGGTAATTTCTTCTCGATCCAATGCAACATTTCCAAATATGTCATATTTTCAAGCTCGGCCTCTGTAGGCTCCCGAGCTAGATCCTTCCATGAACTCTGGGATGATGTCCTCATCTCCATACTCTCCGGCTCTGTGTAGCTGCTCCATATTGAAGTCGACCCTATTCCACGGTTCTCGTAGATTTCTCCTTCTTCTAAGTCCGATTGGTCGGACTTGCTCAAAAGGCTCCAGTGCTTCCTGTGATGATTCTGTTCCAGTTTTGAATGATTCAGGCCCACTCCTTGACCCTGAGAATGACCTGATCGAAGTCTGGCCTTCAGGGGTCTATCCCATACCCAGGGTGCGATGAAGGGGATGGGGGCTGTGAGGGGGTGTTCGGGTGCGAGGGGGTATATGACGTAGGGGACGACTGAGGAAGGGGGTTCGATTCCTTCATACATGCGCCACGCGTCGGCGTAGTCCTGTGTTTGTCTGCATACTGCGCAGCTGGCGTCGGCGTTGTATGTGGGCTCGCACTGGTTGAGCTCAGTAGTGGCTTCCCCTGCCCTATCGTTGATGATGATCAGGGTGTTTGGTCATGTGACGAGGTTGAGGTAGCTTCCTTCGTCGTCTGATGAGTCGTCGTGGGCATAGTAGTTGCCCCAGGTTTCTCCTCTGGAGTCCAGCCTTGGAGGGGACCAGTTGTTGCGTGGCCCTGGGAGTTCGTCGCTGTCGTGGTCCTCCTCTGTATTGCTGCTTTCTTCATCTGAACTGCTTCCAGTTCCATCTTCAGCCAGTTCCTCTTTCTCCCAGATGGTATCTAAGCCCTCTCTGATAGAGGCGCTGTCCGTCTGAATCATAGCCAGGGTTGGCGGCTGAGTTTTCGGTTGAGGTGGGGGAAGGGGCACTCCAGGGGTCACTTCCTTCGCTTTCCCCTTTGCTTTCTTCCTCAGTAATGGGAGAGAGAACATGCTCATCCATCCCCCTTTCGTAGATTCCTCGCTCTTCTTCTTCTTCAACGACTGGGCCTCTTTGTGCGGGCCATCCTTCCACCTCGATGTTGGACTCACTGGACTCGTCTGTGTTGGAGTCTTCTGTGATCCACTCGTCGTCGGTGATGAAGATGAAGTGGATGATGGGGTCAGGTCGGTCATCGATGTAATTGGGAGGGGGTGTGTTCTGTCGTCTAGCCTCCGGGTTGGGGGCTTCGACAGCGATAGTTTCTTCGGAGACTGGCTCCTGGTTTCATCGGTGTTCGTATCCATATAGGAACGCGAGATAGGCTATGGCAACGAAGCCTTGTAGTCCGAAAAGATCGGTGAGGTATTGTTCGATGGGGTTCATTCATTACTGTTCGTCAATGTGGTTGTTGATGAAGAGTAAGAAAGTCTCAAACTAATTGTTAGCGACCGATTTCACAAACAAGATCAAACAACTAAGCGTGACTCGCACTTCGGTCAGGCACTTTATGTTGTCCGCAGGTTTGCGTTAAGGGAGCTATCGCTTAGTTGAGCGAGAGTGAGTTCAGACTAAGTTATCGGGTGAATAAACTTTAGTTCGAGACTGAGGTTTAAGACCTGCAGTCGAGCTACTTAAATACAGTTTGGGTTGTGCTAAATATACTACAACTGTCCGCAATGGTGCGATAAACACACTGAACCCTCATGGTGTAATGCGATCAAGTCCAGAAAGTTAGCATAGCAGGATTATGAAAGAGTCGATAAGATAAGATAAAGCACGAAATCGTAATAGTTACCTTCACACTGTCACCAGTCTCCTAGTCTGTCAAGTCCCTCAATAATTGTACATTAGGCGTGACACATCATTTATGATTTAAAACGCTACATTTGCGGAACCTGCATTCTGGGTACGTAAAAGATAGTCGCATAGATTGAGCGCTTCTGCCCACACCAAACAACGAACGTCCATAAACCGCAACTGCAAGTCTACACGCTTGGAGAGCGCTCTCTGTAGAATCAGTATGCTCTCCTCGTTGAGGGGCGATTTGGGGGCCACGCATGGCACATGAGTGAGGGTTGGAGGGCCCGAGCTGAAGGGGTTTGTTGCGTCCCATTCTTGAGGGTTATGGAGTAGATGGTGCTCCATGTATTGTCGGTCCTGCGCGACAACCCAATCGATGCCATACTCTGCCGGGTCCTCCACATCTTCCTCCATGGGTACCGTGAACAGTTCCGATAGCCCTCGAGGGCCATCATGGATCATGCTAGAGCGAAACATTTCCCGTGGCGTGCAGGGTTGACCTTGCGGCAGCATCATGCGATGACTGTTCCACATTCCCGCCCACTCCTGCGCATCAGCGTTGATAGCGTCCAGCCATAGAAAGTGAATGAGCCATATATGATTAGGGTTGGTGTGGTTCAGCCCGTGGTGGACCTCAAGGTCCAGGAAAAAATCTTTCCATTTCATCCCGAAGTCCCTGGTCACTTCATACCACAGTCGTTCGATCCTGGTGTTATGCACACTCCTAATAATATGGGGATCAGCTCGGTCTCATGCTTCCGTGGACGAAGAGATCCACATACCGGCTGAAGATGTATGAGCCTCGATCGGGTCCTCAATTGTCAATCATCCACTGAGCTACATCTACATTTTCGGTTCCATGGTCGCCACGAACGCGACTGGGGGTGCCATGCTTGGCGCACACGTGAAGAAACAGCCTTAAAATGCTTGACGCTTCATTGTTGTCGTGTACTTGGATCACGGTAACCAGATGTGATTTACTGTCCACGAACGCATGGATTACCAGTTTATAACGAATCAAACCTTCAATCGAGTCGTCAGTTTCTAAGAGTCTAGCTGGTCATCATGATTATACTCACCGTGCTGGCCATCATGATGCCACAGAGAATTAGCACCTGCCACATGATACCGTTTTCTATGTAATGAATGATCCCCAAAACGTCCGGGAGCGCCATGCACACGTACGTAGGAGCTTCGTATGCGTGATTCGGGTACATGATGCCCATGATCCCGCAGATGTCCCATGATTTTGCGTCTGCCAAAGTGAGGAAAGATCAATAAGATCTCATGCAACATGACGTCCAAGGCCTCGTCAGTAAGCCTAGTGATAGGCGGCCAGCCTGAGCCACAGTATTGACGACGGGTACGTCGTCCTTGATTGTCATATTCATCGATATACACTGGATTCCCTGGTGGCAGCAACCCATAGTCCTGGCATCGGCGTTGCACGCTGCGGGTACAACAGTTAGCCGCGCTGCTCACCTCTTGGTAGGCGGCCAGCCCTGACTCGACAAAAGTCTGTGTGAGGTAAGTCTGGTCAATTTCAATTCACGGTCGCCCGCTGCTTGCCAGTTTGAGCTCGGGCTGCGACTGCTACTACTGGTCCAGGATTGGGAGGGTCGTTGGATTGATGTTGGGCGGTGTCAAAAGCCTCCACCAGGCGCTCAATATTGAATTGAAGACTGGCAAATTCGGACAGGCGGGAAAACTGTTCTGATGCTGTGGGAGTCTCGTCAGAACCAGCAGTTGGAGTATAACGCAGAGCACTCATGATGGTTGCAGCCTCAAAAAACCGGAGGATTTCCAACCTCTGTTGCTCGAGTGCAGGGCCCAACTCCATTCTGAGTGCGTACAGTTACCACCGTCTCCTGTTTGAGTTCGTAGTATCAGCTGACGAAGATTTGCAACTGGATCGACGGACATGGCGGCAGTGATACTAGTGAAGATGGTGAAGGACTGAAATTGCCAATCCGAGTTGGAGTGAAGGCCCAAGGGGCCAGGTGTGTCAGGGATGAGGGTCTCCTATATGCCATACAGGTTTGGAAGGGTGTGTCTGACTACTGCGAGATTGGAGCGACACCGGTGAACAGAGCGGAACACTGAGAGGCACCTCTCGACCATGTCAGCAGGAGGTGCTCAGGCAGGAGGGATGTGGCTGTCCCTCCCAAGGTGGGTGTGGTGGTAGTGTTACCGCCACTGCATTGCCGACATGTATCTCTGCCTATCACATGATCAATGGCCTGGATGTGCAGCCACATCATGACTAAGGATCTCACGTCTGTAATATCAGTGATGGTGGTAAGGTAGTTGGACTGTCCAGTCGCTACTCGAGGTCTACGACGTAGTCGAACCTCATGTTTACCCCCTCATATAGACGACTATCTCAGTTTGACTGACTAGTCACTGGGCGAAGCCTACGACATTGTTGAGGCGCACATCTACCTCCCATTTAGATATGAAGTTTTCAAGCTGGTACCTACTGGTACATCTATCCTACCTTCCTTGCCTTCGATCGCCTCAAACTCAGTTTCCTCTGCCTTGGTGGTACTTATCCAACACTTCGCCCGATTTTCTCTCCAAACGAGCCAAGTTGAGTGTCGCCGCCCTATACTCCATGCATGAAATGTCAGGATAGGTAATTGCTGGGCCGAGCGGCATGGTGGCGAAGAAAGCGTTGAGTTCCTCCAGCCAGGTCAAATCTTCTGCTGACAGGGTGTTGGGAGCATGACTATGCACCAATTGGAGTGCCTGG
Organism: Desarmillaria tabescens; assembly: GCF_030435595.1. NCBI lineage: Eukaryota > Fungi > Basidiomycota > Agaricomycetes > Agaricales > Physalacriaceae > Desarmillaria > Desarmillaria tabescens. The sequence goes on from NW_026848306.1 coordinate 1,207,053, forward strand.
TGTGCTCTGTGAGCCTTCCTAATCAAACTTCTATGGTTTTTCCATGTACTCTGAGGACCCAAGAGCGCCACATGCACATCGATCACAGTGACTTCACGTTGAATACCATTGTAGTCGAACGTTTCTGCCTGACGTCCTGCGGCGAACATAGTATTCTCCGCTTTGGTGAGCAGGGCATCCTGCATCAAAGCCATGTACGCAGTACCGTATCTTTTACTTTGCTTGCGGATCTGATACTCCTCAATTGCCGAACCGATCTGCTGGGCTAACAGCCCTGTCAACCAAGAATCCTCGAGCCTTGTGGCGGGCGCAGATGGAGGTGGCGTGGAAGTTACAAGAGGATCCTCTGCCAGCTCTGGTTCAGTCATCGAGCTGGATTCACCAGCGACCAGGACGACCGAATCGATGACGCCGGCTTGACTGAGAGGGAGATTCAGAAGGGAAACAGTGAGCAACTGTGCAGCATCAAGGTAAGATCTATTGGCTGTGCCATGAAGAAGCTTAGGACTAACCTCGGGATAGATATACATGACATAGGTAATGGCAGGCGTTGTAGAACCCCATTCCTCATACACGGACATGGGAGTAGGCACCAGCTGTAGTTGAGTGAGAAGTCCCTCAGAAGCTGGCTTCACCGGACCCAATGGCATCCACGTTAAACCATTCATGAAATTCTCAAACCAACCTGAAAATTCTGAAGGAGGTCTCCACGTAATACTGGACACCGAGGTGGGTAGTCCACGCATAGTCCATCAGTGACTTGAGCAACCCCCCGGGGGCAAGGACTCTTTGGAGAATCTCTGCATAACCCGGCTGCCTCTTGGAGGGTCAAAACACCTCCCCCAAAACCATACGTTTATTGTGGCGAATGTACAAGCCAATGTATAGAAAGGCTTCGTCGAGAGGCTCATTGTCCTTCTGGCTCACAGGGGAAGGGCTGCAGGAAGAGTCGGTGAAAAAAAGGGGAGCATCATTGTCTGCCTGATGAGGATTGTCGACGTGCTCCAGAACTTCCGCCTCGGTTTCAATGTTCATAGGGGATGGGCTGCGGGCCTGGTCGCCGTGGGTAGCAGCGAGGGAGGCTTGGACTATCATACATAGATCATCCAATGCAGTCGCTTCTGTAACTTCCCAAGTGCGAACTATGTATCGGTCGCGATCAGTTGGGCTCTGCACAATGCAAGGTTATCAAGAAGACGTACACTGAGATGGGGCCTGAATTGCGGGTGGCTCGGGTATCTTGCCAGCCTCTTGCAAAGCGTTGGATATGTTGGAGGGACCTGGTTCCTGTCATCGGAGTGTGTCGGCAGTAGCGGCGTTGAGCGTCCGGGGCGGTTGTAGGGCGCACGGTCCTAGAACTTCGACGCATCAGGGCTGGTGGACTATGAGGCGGTTGCGGAGTCTTCTTTTTTTTCTTGTTTTTGGGTGAGGCGGGGCTGGTCACAGGTCGTTTTTTGTTTTTGGGGGGCATGGGAGGATAGGTCGAGTCGGTGTGCTGGGAAAATCCCAACTTGACTTATCTGGGAGTCCATTGGTTGGATCGGAATGTCGCGTTCCGAGATCTGGGTCAATCACAGCTCAACATTATTGTGCCGATGGCGACAGCTGTTTGATAACAACTGGTGTTCGGATGCACATCAGGAACGCGTTGGAGGATATGGTCCTGCAATATTGTAGGGTCAATGCCGTAGTGACTCCTGTCGCTATTATTTGGTTTTCACAGTGAACCCAGACCCGTACCAGCGTGGTCCTTATTTCCAACACGATTTAAGTCAATGAGAATTGCCATTTCTTTCAAGAGTTATTGGGTGCCAAAGGCTCGGGACATTCTCATGCAATTGGAAAAGTTCTATATGTATCATTCTGCTCAGCGTAATCTTTTAAACGCAAGGCTCCAACTACCCGTTTCGAGCGCAAATTCAGATCTATATGTCTCCTCAAACACAGGAGTACTGTTGAACCGAACGCAGGCACTGTCCATGAAAGAAGCCATATGACGGATGGTTGTCTGGGTTACCGGGGAGCGCGAGCATACTGACGAGCTCCGGTGTGAAGACGACATTTACCTCGCCAGTGCATGTATGTAGACTGAGGGAGGTGCCAACCTGATGAAGCAGAGTTAACACGTACAAGTCAACCATGCGCTGCGCTCACCATTTCATTGGCGCTTTTGAACCTGTACATAAACTGTGATGAGTGGCACGGGGACTGTTAGCCTGACGTCCACGTCTGGGGAGTACGAAGGCAGACTCACTGTGATGCTCCAGTGAGGCTGCATGGGAGGACGGGGTACCGCCCAGGTAGCGTCGAGAAGCAAGCGCCCACAAACTAGAGGATCGTCTTTCTCTTGATTGAAAATGGTCGATGTGACTAACTCTCCACGAGCGGAAGGTGGATGTCCGCTACCTCTTAGATATCCTTCGAGCCGATGGCGGAAGAGCAGCACAACCGAACGTTGATACACATCCATCGGCAACTCTTCTAACTGGGGGCCCTCATATCTCAGCCTTTCAATTACCTCGTTGATATCAATAAAGGGAGTGTACAAGCGCCCCATTAGCGGCATCCTGGGGAACGATTGCATAACCTGAGTGTACATGTCCAGATGATGGATTAAATAACAAGAAATGCTGACATCTACCTTCAGGAAGGATGTCCCCTCAGAGGTATCCCAGCTTAGGCACCAGTCAAACCCCGAACAAAGGGCGTCCAGGTCGGGGTGTGTCCAAAAGATGTCATCATCAAGGAGGATGTGAGCGTTCAGTTGCGCCAACAAGCCTCTGTGTACCGCTTGTGATCGGGGCGCAGCAAACTCCATGACCTGCTGCGAGTTAGAGCACTACATGGCACTAAGAGTGTCGAACTACTCACATCCGCCGACAATGCATCAGCAAACAGAGCTCTGAGATCGTCAAACTTGGCATAGGACGTGTCGAGACGGGTGGAAGCATCAACATCGTACCAGCAACTGACCGTCGCAGCATCTGACAGGGAGATGGCCTTGATTTTGTCCAGAGTAAGAGCGCCAAATGCATCGACCCCCCCAACCAATGCCAGGACAACCCAGGGTGAGGTTACAAAGCCCTGGGTGAGGTGCAGCAATGCAAGAGCAATCAATCGCCCACTCACTGTGAGATATCTTCATCGATCGTCATCAGCACTACATGAACCGCTCAGCACAAAGGTATAAGTGCCATCACCCCGCTGATGCCAGTATCGGGGGTCTGCAACCATCAGACTCAGTGCCGCCTGCCAGCTGGTATGCTCAGGGCCAGGTCCTATGGCTTCTCCACTAATGAAACTCATTCAGAGGTTATAATTACATGGTGGGAGGGGACGTACACTCTGAACTGGTGATTCCAGGTAAACTGGTGGAAGAGGCTGATCATGTCGAAATTGGGCTCAGTGAGAGTGAACACTGTCACCTCTGCATAATCATCCTGGGGGAAGGTCGAACCAGGCTTGTCGACCGTGTGCAGGAACCAGTCCCACAATATTTTTGCGACAGTGGGAACACTCGTCCCGGATATCTTGAATGCCTCATATATGGATCGATGGATGACCTCGTTGTAGGTAGCCCGCTGCCAGTCATGTGTGATTGTACGATGGTCAGAGCCTGGTCGTCGAGGACCGGTCCAGGAGGGAGTGACGCTGCGTGACTCAGTGACGAAGCACCGTTTCCACAGGAGGAGGTGACCAACTTGAGGATCGAGGGCCGGGAGTCATCCTCAGAATGCCGTCTGGTGTGAGGTCAGTGGTTACCTCCTCAATTAGCACGCTATCATTCGCATGTTCTTCTTCGAAGCCGAGGGGGCAGGTGGAAAGACATGTAACTCTGGATGGCCAAGCCGGAAGAGGATTGTTACCGCGGATTGCATGCTTTCTGTAGAAACCATGTCCGGCCTCGTAAAGGACGCGATAGGCGAAACAGTCATGATCCTGTTCGGGTTCGACAACGCCAGACTCGGGTTCCAACAGCTTCTCAATGGGACCAGTAATGTTGCCGAAACGAGGCGCTGAATGGAGCAGTCAGATGGCGCCAACCATACATTGAGGGGACAATGTATACGTACCAACCACAAGGAAGAAACGATCTCCCCGATTTCCTCGCAAAGGTACAAAAGAGCATCCCATCTGTAGGATTGCGATGGCATTAAATCTGTCAGGTCCAGGTCCGAGGTTGGGATCAGGAGAGAAACGGTAATGAGGGCCGTCTCGCTTGCAGGAAAGGAACACCCAAGAAAACTCAGAATCATAATCAATGGGTTCATTGTGGATGTCAAATTCCTCCAGTCCGGGTACCGTGTACTTACCCAGACGGGCCGCCATCTTCAACTCGTTGTATACTTGGGTGAGAAGGAGGTCACCAGGCTGAAAAGTCGCATGCACGAACAGCCAGTTGGGAATAAAGACCTTGTCGTAGGCATTGGTAGTTTGATCAACATGAAGACACAGTTGCTGATAGCCATAACCGTCCTCTGGCCCATGGGATGGATTGCCCTGGATTGACTGCAGGTAAGAACGATTTAATTCCCGGCATGTCAGACTCACCACGTTAGGACAGATCATGATATCACAATCCAGACGATTGGGGGTGGGATTGGCTCCAGTCACCTTGGCTCTGTTCTTGACCTTTGTCTTGCTGTGGGATGCCACTGGCTGATGTTGAGGTAGAGTATGCAGAGCAGCCGCCAATCGGAGTTGGTTCGCTTCCTCAGGCTGAAGAGTCGCCAAGCTTCGAATTGCGGCGATGGGAGGCGGCAGCCCAACTATTCTTTTGGTTAGGGAGGCCGGCACCGCAGGTGCAGGTGCAGGTGCAGGCAGAGGAACCGGGGTTGGGACAGGAGGGTCGGTTCGAACCTGGGACCCTGCTGTAGCACTGCAAGAAAAGTCAGCACTGCAAAATCTAGTTGGCGAAAACTCTGTGGCATTGCTAACCTCTCAACAGGGGTTCTGCGGATATGGATATGAACAATGTCAACAATGGTACAAGACGACAAAGCGTATGACATACCCTGCATGGTAGGAGAGGTGGGACTTCCACTCTCCGTTGCAGACACACAGCGTTTTAGGATTCCACTGTGGGCTCAGAATGACCTACCGACGTGACGACAATGCGAAAATAGTCAGGCACTGAGACTAATGACAAAGAATCAAACGTACCGCCCTTACCAGAGGGTAAAAACCCTGGCAATTTTTGGTCGGTAGCCCTCTACGTCGGTGGGCAAATAAGGGATCCGTAGCGGTGACATCCGGTGCGAGGTGGGAATACCATGGATGGTCACATGCGAGACAAACCAGGTGCTGGAGATGGCTTGGACCTTGCAATTGGGTGACATTAGAGAAGAACTCTTGACAGTCGCAGGGTCCGATGCACTGCAAACGACGGGGGATTTCATTGCTCATGATGAAACTTGGGGAAGGAAGGGGCCAGGAAGGGAAGGGATATAGGCGATTTTGGTCAGTCAGGAAACTCAAATACCTTGAATTCTCAGTAGGTCTTTCACTGACTGTCTATATCGGATGAGAAGCGCTTAGCGCCTGACTTTTGACAATGATTAGATCAGGGAAGCTATTACGATTTCATGCTTTATCTTATCTTATCAGCTCCATTGTAATCCTGCTATGCTAATTCTCCTGGACTTGATCGCATTTCACCATGAGGGTTCAGTACGTTTACCGCACCATTGCAGACACTTGTAGTATATTTAGCACAACCCAAACTGTATTTAAGTAGCTCGACTGTAGGTCTTAAACCTCAGTCTCGAACTAAAGTTTATTCACCCTGATAACTTAGTCTGAACTCACTCTCACTCAACTAAGCGATAGCTCCCTTAACGCAAACCTGCAGGACAACACAAAGTGCCTGACCGAAGTGCGAGTCACGCTTAGTTGTTTGATCTTGTTTGTGAAATCGGTCGCTAACAATTAGTTCGAGACTTTCTTACTCTTCAACAACAACCACAGTTGTCGAGCAGTAACGAATGAACCCTGTCGAACAATACCTCACAGACCTCTTTGGACTACAAGGCTTTATTGCCGTAGCCTATCTCGCATTCCTATATGGATATGAATACAGACGAACCCAGGAGCCAGTCTCTGAAGAAACTATCCCCGTCGAAGCCCCCAACCCGGAGGCTAGATGACCTGAACACACCCCCTCCCAACTACGTTGACGACAGGCCCGACCCCATCATCCATTTCATCTTCATCACCGATGACGAGTGGATCACAGAAGACTCCGACTCAGACGAGTCCAGTGAGTCCAACACCGAGATGGAAGGATGGCCTGCACAAAGAGGCCCAATCGTTGAAGAAGAAGAAGAGCGAGGAGTCTATGAAAGGGGGATGGACGAGCATGTTCTCTCTCCCATTACTGAGGAAGAAAGCGAAGGGGAAAGCGAAGGAAGTAACCCCTGGAGCGCCCCTTCTCCCACTTCAACTGAAAACTCAGCCACCAACCCTGGGTATGATTCATACGGACAGCGCCTCTATCAAAGAGGGCTTAGATATCATTTGGGAGAAAGAAGAACGCCTGAAGATGGAACTGGAAGCAGTCCAGATGAAGAAGGCAGCGATACAGAGGAGGACAGTAACAGCGACGAGCTCCCAGGGCCACGCAGCAACTGGTCCCCTCCAAGACTCGACTCAAGAGGGGAGACGTGGGGCTACCACTACACCCGCGACGACTCAGACGATGAAGGAAGCTACCTCAACCTCATCACGCGCCCAAACACCCCAATCATCATCAACGATAGGGCAGGGGAAGCCACTACCGAGCTCGACCAGTGCGGACCCACATACGACTGCCGACGCCAGCTGTGATATATGCAGACAAGTACAGGACTACGCTGACGCATGGCTCATGTACGAAGGAATCGAGGCCCCTGCCTCCGTCATCCCCTACGCCATCTACCCTCTCACACCAGAACACCCCCATGCAGCCCCCATCCCTTTCATCGCACCCTGGGTATGGAATAGACCCCGAAGACCAGACTTCGATCAAGTCATACTCAGGGTCAATGAGTGGGCAAGAATCATTCGCAACTGGAACCGAATCGTCACAGGAAGCACGGAGCCTTTCGAGCGAGTCCGACCAATCGGACTTAGAAGAAGGAGAAATTTACGAGAACCCTGGAATAGGGCGGACTTCGACCTACAGCAGCAGCATAGGGTCGGAGAGTATGGAGACGAAGATGTCATCCCAGAATTCATGGAAGGATCTAGCTTGGGAGCCTACCGAGGCTGAGCTAATGAATATGACATATTTAGAGATGCTGCGCTGGACAGAACGAAAGTTACCGAGAGAAATATCGTGGAACGGTTCACCACAGGGGAGGTACTTCCAAAAGGAAAAGAACTCAAGGATTGGAGCCCAGGTGCTCTACCGAGAAGCCATTTTCCACACGAATATCCTGTGGAACCAAGTACACCCGGACAACTACACGGACCCCAGAGAACGGTACCAGGTGCCAGTTCCATCAGAAGCGTCGAGCAGGAAGTACGGTGGATCTAAGCCACCTATCCATTCTTAGAAGGACAGGGTACGTTGACCCTAGTCGATTATTCGCAGCGGCAGGAACACCAGGAAGTACCGGGGCAGCCGCAGCAGTTCCCGTGGTACCACCACCTGCACCGCAAGGACCCCTTTCCCTGCATCACGATCCGGCGTTATGATCACTACCCCGACCGGCAGCAATACCTATCCCCGCGGACCCAGTACAACCGCCAAACACGCCACCACCCTTCATAGTCGGAGTGGCCAATACGAATCCTTGGGGGCAGGTGAAACCACAACTGGCAGAACCCCCCGAAAAGTTCAAAGGGGAATCCAGTGACATAGACAGATTCCTCAACCAGTGCGAGGACTACTTCAATGTATTCCTGCAGCAGTTCACAATGAACACTGCATGGACAAAGCCCCAACAGGGTGGTGTTCTGTACGTTCCGATTCGCGGATAAGGCTCTGCACTGGTGGAATCACGCCAGGGACGAGTACTACGACGAAACGTGCGGATACCTGCGCTATCCCGCATGGCCAACATTCCTGGCAGATCATAGAAGACCAATTCCGGACCGATGCGGAGGTAGAACTCAAATTACAGGAGTTCAAGCGAATCCGACAAAATACCTACAAATCGGCGAAGGAATTTTTCCAGGACTTTGAACGTCTAGCAAAGGAGTCCAGAAAACGTCACAATGAGGAGTACATGATCGAGATACTCAAGCCGGCAATCCGAAAGAACGTCAAGACCGCGATCCACACCACCGGAACCGCGCTTCCACGCACCTATGCAGAATGGAAGTTCCGGGTAGAACAAATGGATTATAACTACCATGTGGGACTAGCAGAAGATGCAGGCAGAAATCAAGGAATGCAGGGCCAGCAGAACAAGGGAACGGGAAAAGCCAGAAGCTCCAGGAACTCCCAGGGTGACAAGAAGACAGGAACAGGAACCACGTATGGAGGCCAAGGTCAACCCATGGAGATAGATCGCCTCCGCAAGGAAGGGCGATGCTTCCGCTGTGGTCACAAGGGCCATCGGAAACAGGACAACAAGTGCCCCAAGGACGAAAGTACTTGGCTCGTCAAGCACCAGCCCAAGTTCTCCCGAGCCCAGATTTGCGCAATGTACCAACAAGTAGTCAAAGATGAAGAAGCGGAAGCCTCAACGTCGAAGATTGAGGAGGTAAAAGACGAGCTGGCGGCATAAGCGACAAATGCGCGTCGGCTAAGGACTTAATTTCATTCAGTGGTGCATCACAGAAGCCTGCAGGCCAGACTAATGTACCGCATGTAGTATCTCGAGGCAATGACACAATTCCCACGCATTCACAAAATGAAATTACCCAGTCGCATAAAAAGAATGGTGTACAGGGGATTACCACCGTGCACGAAGAAGAACCCCACTCAAGATCCTCGGCCACCGGTGCGAAAGCACAAGCGGCAAAGGCTGCGCAAGGCGGCAGGATATTCGGGATCAACCTCACTCCATCGGGGGCAGATGACGGCACAGGGAACAGAGGAAGAGCGGCCGAGCCCAAGGTGAGCAGTGAAGAATCCCACTCGGGGGCGGAATGTATGCGCCAGCCACGAGTGACCGACTGCCCCCATCGTGGAACAGAGCCGCAAGAGGGAACGCGAATCCCCAGCAAGAAAACTGCTGCCCCGCAAAGAACAGTCCAGATGACCGGGGACCCCATCCCTTCACAGCCCTTTACGGTATGTCTACCCCCTTCGTCACTAACACATAATGGCACCGGGGGCTCGTGTTCCCCAGTGGGTGGGTCGGTGGGACCATTATGTGAACCCCCTATTTGCAATAAAAAAACTGTTTCTCTCGAAGAAGTGCCCGATGAGGAAGACGACTACAGTTACCAACAAAGCCTCAAGTCACGAGGGGAAGACCCGGTGATCCACACTGAGGAGTACCCGGAAGACTACAAAGTAACAGAATTGGAAGAAGAGTATTACGATGACAAATGGGACAGAGGGTGGCTCAAGCCACATAGCGCCGAATGGGTAAGGTGAAAAATGAGACAGGAAAAAACCATGGAAGGAAGGCTCGCCACCCTCCGAATGTGGGTACATCCCAGACGACTTATCGAAGTAGACGAGGATCTCGTCCTGGACCTCATCGGATCCTCCAACGAAACCTATAGACAATGGGAACAGTGTCTACAAAACATGCAGGACCTACGCATTCCGCCACAGTACATCCGAGGAGGCAGAGGAAGGAGCGTCAATATCCGCATCCAACTTGAAACCCTGGATACCTCTCAAGTACGAGCGGTCGACGCCCTGGTAGACAGCGGATGCACCGGGAGCTGCATAAATCGAGCATTCGTACAGGAACAACAAATGAACACAGTAAAACTGCCCAAAGCACAGGCAGTGTACAATGCCGATGGCAGCAGGAACAAAGGAGGAGACATCACAGAGGTAGTGGAACTACGCATGACTATTGGAGATCATAGCGAGAAAATCGACTTAGCCGTCGTAGACCTAGGAAACGTATCACTATTCCTAGGGCATGACTGGCTCAAATGCCATAATCCCATTATCGACTGGAAAACAGGAGCCGTCACCCTAGCCCAATGCTCGTGTCGCAAAATACCCTTCCTTTTACCTGACGAAGATCCAGAACAATCCTGGGGAATGGAAGTAGAAGAAGGGGACACTATCCTGGTAATAGACTTCGAAAGAAGCCTTCCATGTTCGTGCCATGGGAAGCAAAGCAAATGAGTTAGCCGCCAAAGCCCATCAAGCGAAGGAGGCGAAGACCTTTGAGGAAATAGTATCAGAACACTACCAGGAATTCCGAGATGTGTTCGCAAAGGAAAACTTTGACGAACTACCCCCACGAAAACCATGGGACCATGCCATCGAGCTCACCCCTAATGCCAATGCCAGCCTAGACTGCAAGGTCTATCCTGCTGAACCCAACCGAACAAGAAGAATTGGACAAATTCCTTGACTGAAAACCTAGAATCAGGAAGAATCAGGCCTTCCAAGTCCCCTATGGCATCCCCTTTCTTCTTTGTCAAGAAAAAGGATGGGAAGCTACGACCCGTCCAGGATTATCGCAAGCTAAATGAAATGACCATCAAGAACCATTATCCTCTCCCGCTCATTGGGAAACTAATGGACCAGCTCAAAGACGCCAAATACTTCACTAAGCTAGACGTCCGATGGGGATACAACAACATGCGAATCAGAGCGGGAGACGAGTGGAAAGCAGCCTTCCAAACAAACTGGGGTCTTTTCGAACCCATGGTGATGTTTTTCGGACTCACCAATTCACCAGCTACCTTCCAATGGATGATGAACGACCTGTTCAAAGAACAGATCGCCCAAGGGGACGTCACCGTATACTTAGACGACATCCTAATCTGTACCAAGGATAAGGACCGACACCGCAAGGTCATATGAGAAGTGCTGGCCATTTTATGAGCCAATAATCTCTTTCTAAAGGCAGAGAAGTGTGAATTCGAGGTATTGGAAATGGAATACCTCGGAGTAATCATCAGTCAGGGATCCAGTCCGCATGGACCCTGTCAAGGTCAAAGGGATTACGGAGTGGCCCCAACCCACAAAGAAACGAGAATTACAATCGTTTCTGGGGTTCACCAACTTCTATCGAAGATTCATCCGAGATTACAGCAAGCATGTGAGACCCCTCACCCAGCTGACGGGAAAGACGGACTGGACGTGGGGGCCAGCGCAAGATGGCGCTTTTCGAGAAATCAAAAGGAAGTTAGCCGAAGAAGTGGTATTAGCGATCCCGACCCGAACAGGGAAATATCGAGTGGAAGCAGACGCAAGTGAAGGAGCCATCAGGGCTGTACTATCACAAGAACAGGAAGGGAAGTGGAGGCCAGTAGCATTCCTATCCAAAGCCTTAATGGTCACCGAACGGAACTACGAAATATATGACAAAGAACTACTGGCAATCATGTTAGCCCTGGAAGACTGGAGGCATTACTTGATGGGCGCTCACCAGGAGTTCGAAATCTGGACAGATCACCAAAATCTCCAGTACTTTCGAAAACCCCAAAAACTCAATCGCAGACAAGCACGATGGGTAACGGAGCTAGCGGAATACAACTTCACATTACATCATAAGCCCGGGACAGCCAACAAGAAGGCTGACCTATTGTCCAGAAGGGCGGATCACGACCAAGGAGGAGAAGACAATCGGGAGGTAGTAATGCTGAAACCGGAGATGTTCCGAGCATTAATTATGCCAGGAGAAGAGGAGATTCACAAGCGCATTCGAACAGCGCTAAGAGATATCACCAAGTGGGACAAGGGAATCGAAGCATCCCTTCATCACCCTAGAGGGATAACTCAAGAAGAGGGGTTAATGCATTATGATGGACGGTTATATATGCCTCGAGACGCCAAACTACGAGGAGAACTAATCGCCATTCGCCATGACCACATCACAGCCAGACACCCTGGGATCGAGAAAACCAAGGAGCTCGTACAACAAGAATATTGGTGGCCAAAGCTCAAGAGCGATGTAGAACGATACGTAAAAGGCTGTGAAGCCTGTCAACGCACCAAGACAAGCACCCAATGTCGAAGAGCACCCCTACATCCCCATGCTGTACCTTCCCGACCATGGGAACACATCACCATCGACATGATAGGGGAACTGCCCGACTCCAATGGGTATAACGCCATCCTTATGATCGTAGACCGCTTCTCTAAGGAAGTCATCCCCGTACCATGCTCCACTGAGTTAACATCTGCAGGATGGGCAAAAATCCTCAGAGACCACGTCTGGGCCAAACATGGGATGCCACAAAAGGTGATCTCAGACCGAGGACCCCAATTCGTATCCAAGTTCATGAAAGAACTATACGATATGCTACACATACAAGGAAATCTGTCCACCACCTATCATCCCCAGACTGATGGACAAACAGAGCGAGCGAACCAGGAGATCGAAAAATATCTCCGAATATTTATCAATCACAGGCAAAACGACTGGAGTGAGTGGTTACCTCTTGCAGCATTTCAGCATAACAACCGGAAGCACTCCGCGACCGGCTATTCTCCCTTCGAGATCAATCATGGACAAAAACCTCATCTCGCACCGCTCACGATAAAGGAAGGAACAAACCCGGCAGCCAGGGAATTTGTGGCAGGACATACAGAAGGTGCATGAACAGACCACCAAAGCCTTGGAAAAGGCGGCTGAAACCATGAAGCAACAATATGACAAACACCAGCAACAAGCAGTGGAGTATCAACCAGGAGACAAGGTATGGTTGGACTCCACCAACTTACATCTTCCTCGACCAATGAAGAAATTGGGAGATAAATGAGTTGGACCATTTGAAGTATTGTCCAAACATGGCGCATCGGCATACAAACTACGTCTTCCCCCTTCCTGGAAGATCCATGATCGCTTCAACGAAAACCTACTCACTCCGTATCACCCGCCGGAGTTCCCAATCCAAATACAGCCTGTAGCACCACCACCAGACCTCGTGGACAGACAAGAACAATATGAGGTAGAAGAAATCGTAGATCGGAGGGAACGAACCAGGGGAAGAGGACGAAGACGACGCACCGGAATCGAATACCTCGTCAAGTGGAAAGGGTATCCGAGGGAGGAAAACTCTTGGGTGGACGAACAGGACCTGGACAACGCCAGGGATGCAATCGAGGACTTTGAACAAGTCTCTTTCATCACGCGACCTCCCGCAGAATGGTGGGAGGACTCAGACGAATCAGATTCCTGGTCCGAACACGAATCCGTAACCGAGTCCGAAGTCAACCACCCATTGGTACAGGCAATCCAAGAATACTTGGTAAAACCAAACGCACCTTCCCTGGTGGGTGCATACCTTCCAAAACCAAACTGTATTGCAGTCGGGACGACTGCTTTAACAAGGGGGTAATATTATGATTTCATGCTTTATCTTATCTTATCAGCTCCATTGTAATCCCGCTATGCTAATTCTCCGGACTTGATCGCATTTCACCATGAGGGTTCAGTACGTTTACCGCACCGTTGCAGACACTTGTAGTATATTTAGCACAACCCAAACTGTATTTAAGTAGCTCGACTGTAGGTCTTAAACCTCAGTCTCGAACTAAAGTTTATTCACCCGATAACTTAGTCTGAACTCACTCTCGCTCAACTAAGCGATAGCTCCCTTAACGCAAACCTGCGGACAACACAAAGTGCCTGACCGAAGTGCGAGTCACGCTTAGTTGTTTGATCTTGTTTGTGAAATCGGTCGCTAACAGAAGCGAACTAGGAACATCAAGGGTACAGATTGCACATGACGAGCAGATCCCACAGCATGAACCCAGATGTTGTCCCTTGTGGAGTGTTTCACATCTTTGGAACGCGTATAGGAGGGAATAGATGATGGGATGGTGAAATACAGAACTTGGACAGAACCCGCAGAATCAATATTTCCTTTCCAGCACAGGAATTCCTTCGGCAATCGCTGGTGCATCCATCCCAATCTCCCTGAGCAACGGCTAAGGTGACGTAGGCTTATTAGGATTTAGACTCGCACATGAACCAACCGTTGCTGTCACGGCTACTAATGTGTCGAACCAGGGAAGCCAGTTCGATTGGACTGCACTACCTAAATTACGACATAGTCGGATGTCAGGACGCAGACTCAATATTGTAAATTAATATGTTGTCTTGCTGCTGATAATATTGGCCTGGGGTTCGAAGACAGTTCACGACATGATCCGCGGTATCAATAGTAGATCGGAAAGATGGAAGCAATGATGTCACACGTTTACGGAATGTGGCGACGAGAACAATTATAGCTGGACCTGACTTCTGATGGACCAGAGTCCCATGGCTCTTTTCAGGCAGTCAGATTGACTAGGCTTAGGCATTTACACTCATTCCGCCATCGCACAAGGGTACGAAACCATGGTACATCAGCAAGTGCCGACATTGCAGGTACATCCCGGCTTCCGATAATAAGCTCTGCACTGACGCAATGACCGGGATCTCAGATGCTGGCCCAGGAGCTTATCGACTTAGTAGTCGACAACACATGTGAGGGCAAGATCCGATATCCTGGAGAACCCACAGTTGCAGGCGTCTTAGGGCTTGTTTGTCACGCGACATATGCACGGTCCAGGGCTAATTTGTTCAAGAGAGTTGCCAAGTACAGGAGTGATTCGACTTTGGCTAGACATACATGTGTTGACCCAAAGGGACAGTGGTGTTTGGAGGATTTTGACGGAATGCTTCCCGTGTTAGAAGGATACTTGGCATGGTCAGCAGCGGTGGAGTTTGGGGTGGGCTTCCATTACTATGGGGGCCGGCATGCAGACGCAACGGCGGAGTATATGGAACGTGTCAGGCAAATGGCCAAAAACCTGAAGGTTAATGTACAATATCGTAACTACTTTGATGATTTCAGTATGGAAGATTCATACTAGAGCGTTTGTAATACCTTTTACCACTGGGAACAAACTATTTACTAGTAGTATCTATAGCATCAGAATTCCGCCCTTAGCATATAAGCTTTTAGCAACCAGAACGCCACCAAGTTCTTAAAAGATTGATCAGTCAGCGGCTAATAAAGCCTGAGATCAAGGAATAGGTTGGGAAATTGTCATGAATAGACCCGTTCTCATTTTGTATAAATACAGGTCGAATTCTGCTTCAAATCCCCAATACTAGCTTCCCACACACCACTGCGGTGGGGTGCACCTCCACTTAATAGATACATCCAGAGGCGCTCCCTCCCCCACGGCCCGACTCTCAACATCCTGCATCCACTTGTTTAGTCCTCAGCTTCCCCTGTCCTTGGAGGACAAATGGTGTGACACTGAAAATTATTCGTTAGGACGTACACCCTTTTCATGGGGTCAAGCACTTGCCCAGCTTAGTGGACATGCTCTGAGCGAGGCAGGTAGAATTCTGGCTTATCGTACATGATCCGGCGTTATCGACGGTGTGTCGAGCCAGCATTCAACACTCTGTAAAGACGCCTGCTATCTGAATGGACGACATGAGCAGCAGCAGGGAAGGAAAAGGAGAAATCGCGTACCGTCGGTATCGAAGGGAGGACGGCGTCGATAACCCTCATTGTGAAGACACATCAATGAAAGATGGGGAGATGGTACACCTTTGCGAGTCATCGGCAGCACCGTCAATCGTGTTCGGGGGGGAGAGGATCGGAAGAGTCCTGGGTGAGAGAAAGGTGAGCAAGGAGAAAGTGATGGGAAGGTTAGTACATGCACCTGTAGCCTGCCTGCTGCACCTCCCCGTGAATTCCTACGCATCGAATCTTGAACTGCCCTGCACGAAAATTAGTCAAAGGCTTTAAAGGCCGTAATATGAAAATGCTTATGTCATTGATTTTTTCTGTAGTAGAGACTGGGTCCACGGTTATCGAGACGACGATGGCGGCAAGACTGGAAAAAAGGATTGAGAATGAAATTGAAAGAACGGCAAAGAAACAAGTTCACCATCGAGCTCAACGACGACTAGGCCAATCCACATCGTGGTCAAGAGAAAATAAACGATCACTGAACTCTGCAAATGACTGCATGGGCCCAGTCACGAGACCACGACGCGTCCATACATGCTGCTACATACCCATCGTGCAAGGCAATCGAGGGCATTAAACGCGAGGTCAAACACAGAGATTTCTTCCCTTGTGACTATCCTGTCCTTCTTTCCCAGACCTTATCTCACCTCAATAACTCAAACATTAATTCAAGGTAGGCCAAAGAAAAGCGAACATGCACACACCGGGAACCCTGTCGATGACTCCCTGCCAAAGTCACAATCAGCAAAATAGCAGTGTATGCCTGGTTACCACCCCGACCCTGGAATGTGATCTCACCTAAATCAACTCAGCGTCAGTACAAGGCAAACAAGAGATAAGAGAACATACCTTCCAATCAAAGAACGGTGTCCCCGATTCCATGGCAGTCAGCCGTTCCTCAGCTCTACCTTAAAATCAAGGTCAGCACTTCACATATATACGTACCAAGAATATTACCATGACGAAGCATCAGTGAGAGAACGGGGATGGCCATCGGATTTACGTACCTGCCGACTTGACAAGAGGATCAGTCGGGCCAGCCCTTTTCAGACCAGTGTCCATAGGAAAATGTAAGTAACGTGCCCATACGGCTTTCATGTATGGACATAGTTTAATGTAAAAATATGCTAACAGTAACTGGCAACCCGTAAGATTATAGTTCATAACCTTGAAACAGCGCGCACGTACGTGGTCTCGATCTCGAACCAAGGTCAGCCGTAACGGCTGAGTTCTGTCACTAGCAGAATGAGCTCAGTGAAGTAAGACCAAATCGAAGCGACTACAACATACCCTCGTAAGTAATTTCAAGGATAAGCGCTGCAAAGGTGGCTATCAGCACTCGAATGGGTAAGCAATGGAAAGAATACACATACCTCGGCCCGTCAAACTTGGTGCCATGATTCCATGTCGAGCATCTGTAAGGAAAGAGGTTAGAGGAATCTGTTTCGTTATCTAACAAAGGCACGTACCTAGCAATTCGCTAGCGAAACATCGTAGACGCCGTGGAAAGGAGAAGCAAAGGGTGCCTACCGGCTTGTTCAGAACACGTAGAAAGTCTAGACTACACCTACTGACCTTTGTGCATGCATCGTTGAGATCTGTAAACCCCTCGTTAGTGAGGGAATGACGACTCTACCAACTAGCTAGTGGAACATCGTTAGCACGAGATAAACCATACGCAAATCAGAGCTACCTTGTGAGCGCGATGAACGAGATGCCGTCTCAGTGTTTGATACAGCAAAAGTTGTTAACGGCACGCAAACATCTCACATTACAAGTCTTGAGGAGGTCTACGAAGCCTTGGTTAGTATTCTAATGCAAACTAAAGCTGTAAAGCTTACTTACTTTGACGTGTCTCATTGTAACACCGTGTTCTTGACCTGCAAGGTCAAGGTAAGTATTAGATTAGTATGGAGAGTGCAGAGGAATACAACGGATGGGAAATCTTGCCCTTCTGTTACAGTAACGGCACCTGCCAGTCTTCTTCAGTTTGAGTGGAAAGGAAAAGGTAGAATACAACTACATACCTTTATGTGTACATGGTTGATGTCTGTAAGTGAGCGAAGAAACTGAGTCCAAGCAACTAGCTCAAGTAATGAGGTCAGCACAAGATGAAGGGCATGAAAACCTAAGCGACCTACCTTGCGCTGACTAGTTTCTTCAAACGGCGCACCCTCTGTGAGCTTGATACAACAAAAGCTGTCAACGGCACAGCTGATGGAAAATGGGTGTTGAATGATGGGGAATCCAATGAGATTTCGACCTGCTTTTAGACCCGTCAACGGATAACCCCTGGAAATCAAACAAAATCTTGAACAACTCACATTGAAATGTCGCTGCGCACATCCTGGCATGAATTCGCCATGGTACACAATTTCCGCACCATTCTCCACCCACATTGTCCGCTCCCACATTGTCCCGTCCAAACACGACATCCCTCACTCCTTCCCGGTCCAATTCAACACCCCCAACACCTCCATCCCTCCCAACCTTGAAATCTTCCTCTCCCAAAGTTCTGAATTTCGTTCGCAAGCGATTACAGGTGCCATAATACTTCTGATGAACACCTATCACCACTTGTGCCTGAGCCGATCCCTGAACAGCCGAGCTGAGCCGTCCCCAGAGAAGTTTTGAAAAATCAAATTTACACTTGAACGGACATTTGTGTGCCCTGGAGTGTCTGGAATGCATTGAAAATTGGAGAGACAGTTGTGAAGGGGAGACATACGACAGAATCGAGGCGTACTGTGGCGGCCTCAGCTGTCTGTGGGATTCGCGTTCGTCTGCAGTATGGGATGGAAAAAGATTTTATCAGTACAATCATCTGAATTAGCATCCAATACTCACAGAGAATAGCCCTACCAATGTCAAAATTTTTCATGATCAAGATCGGTGATCGAGGAGGAGGGGGAACACACAAAAACGGCGGCGGTGGTAAGAGCATGAAGACGAGTTTGAGGACTGAAATCTATGAGTCATTGATAAGATTATCAGTCCTCGGCTGTCAGTGCTGAAGTGCCTCCATGACTTCTAATTTGCAAGTACTCACCCGTTTACAGCTCGATCCCTCCAGGCCTCCCCCACAAATACCTTCTTCAAATCACTAGCTATCCATCAAGCTCGACGTGCTCCTCGTCTTGGGGAACGCATTCCGCACTGTGGGAATATGGTTGTGTCATGATCTCATGATGGGAAATGTGCCTGTTTTGGCACATCCCAGTGATCGCTTCGTTTTCTTCGTTGACTGCCATGTTGGCATCGTCGAGCGTGACAGTGAGCTCAGCTCCTTTCCCCCGTCTCGTTTCTCTTCTCACTGCTCATCTGCAGTCCTCTGCTGCCATCCATCTCGCAATCGGCACGCCTCACTGACGACATGTATGGATTGGACTCACGAGGTAAAA
This sequence comes from Desarmillaria tabescens, assembly GCF_030435595.1. NCBI lineage: Eukaryota > Fungi > Basidiomycota > Agaricomycetes > Agaricales > Physalacriaceae > Desarmillaria > Desarmillaria tabescens. The sequence goes on from NW_026848306.1 coordinate 1,226,009, forward strand.
TTTTTATTGCTCATTCTGAAACTTTCCTAAAGATACCTTTCTAGCTGCAGCTGAACATCTACGACTATTACTGGTGGGATACATGGGTTCTAAGGTGTGTGTCCTAGCCATCATGATTCTCTTATCTTCTCAATTATCCCTTCAGTTCATTCCCCGACAGTCCTCTCAACGACCTACTGTTTGCTTGCGCAGGGTGGCGAATGGTACGTGATCCCTAATGACTCTCCATTCCCCCACTCACGCCGTGTTTTCAGAGGCTGGATAATGAACGAACGATACGCAAGAGGCCGCAATGTGAGGCCAGGTATGACAAAGTAGGCTGTTACAATCACTGGGATTCTTGACTCTCTACTAACTTGGCATCGTTCTCTTTCGCTAGGTCGAGCATCCTTTTAGTTGGGTCTGTGAGGGAAGAGCGAGCTTGTCCGGGGGTATCAGTAAGGTTTAATCAGGTACGTATATTTTCTTCTCATTGATCTACTAACACAAACATGGCCTGCACTATCGTACCTTCCTCGTCACCGTGCCGACTTGTATGCGCCATCGATAAGAGCTACCCAGGTACGATCGTATGCGATAAGCCCGAGGCTGACCTGCAAGAGCTCGCTGGAACGTAGCAACCCTCTTCCACCCTCAACACTTGGCTCGGCGTGCTGACCGGGACTCATTGCTTCAGGATGAGGATCGGTTTATTAGGGCGTAATGAGGCTAGTACGTGTACAGATGGTAACATTGATATAATATTGTGAGTACATCCCTTTACACTTAGTTTATGCACACTAACGACCATCTACAGTGATCTGTGACCAACCAGCCGGTGTGATGAGTAATGGCGTGTGTGGGAGAGCGGACGGGGAGGGCCGTTATTACCCAGGACAGGATGGGAGCGACATGCCAGACGGAGGGCAGGAGTCAGCTAGTGGGTGTAGAAGAGGGTATGATATCTGAGAGAGTGTGTGTATGGTGTGACGTTAGGCAAGGTTATGCATGTACGTATGTACTTCGTGATGAGGAATACTTGTTGCAGGGGAAACGCGTATCGTCTTGTCAATGGTCCTTAAGGCAGTTGCTTGAAAAAGTGCACAACGCGTTGCTCAGCAATATTTTCCACATGACAACACAAACACACTAGATTTTGACGAGGATACTGCACTGTCAAGGCGCATGAGCTACTGCAATACATCCAGATTCTCCGGGTTACGCCAGCCAAACCAGTCTGTAAGTGAGCGAAACTCAGCAGGATTAGGATGACGGCAACGAGGGCACTCACAACATAAGATGGGTATCAACATGGTCCTGAGGATAATACTGGACATTGTTGGGTAAAATGTGTTGCATAAGGAGGCGGAGCCGATTGAGAGCTATGTCGATTGGAGGACGAGGCAACCATTCGTCTGCGTGTCAGGCGTCACCAAAATGGATAGAAGCCAGATGAACTCCAACGGTGTCAAACAGCTTCAGGGTTTTGTGAGGATGATTGGGGCATGGTCAGATTGAACTGGATGTAGGTTAAGCAGTATGAAGTGAGTAAGAGGAGGGTACTTACCGGACTGCTAGCATGCCAGAGCGACCATTGAGGGCTCGAAAAATCTGATCGTGGAACGCATCCACACAAGTGAGAACGAGATGGAGAGCGTCCGCATGCCAGAGGGGAAGCTCACTGATGGCAACGGATAATGAGAGGTGTGCCATCTGAGGTCGAACAAAATTAGTGTAGGTGGCCCAACAGGTGTGACGACGACTCACAGGATATTGAGGTGAGCAGAAGGTTAAGAATGCGTTTGGGCTGGCAGCCGGGATTTTATAGTAGTCGGGATTTTTGCACATAGAGCGATAGGCGCCTCGTCAATCCCATGAATACTATAACAGCGGGAGGGAATGACAGGGATAGATATGTGGGGATTACATTGACGTGGGCAGGCCACAAGATTGGACAGACGATGGAGGGAGACTTCATCAAGACAGTTTGGGGAGAAACATATAGGACTACGTCCAGAGCACGCACGGCAGAGATAAAAACATTGGGACAAGTTGTAATAATCTTATCTACAGGACATACATGTATAGATACAGGTGGTACAGTGTAACGTTTGGGGGGGAGCTTGGGAGAGAAAACACTGACTGAGGTAGCAAGAACAGGGAGTGGGACCAGAAAGGGTATGGCTTCGTAAGACCAGCGGATTCGAGTGGGACAGTGAGGTAAATGGGGTGGCAAGTAATTCTGAAGGTTCAAGGCCGGTGCAAGATGTTTCGCTCTCGACAATGTCAAGGGAAAGGCAACGAACGACCGGGCGGTCTAGTTCGACGTGTGTGGTGGTAAGAAAAGGTAAAGGTGGGGGGTGGCTGCAACACATAAGCTGAGGCATAACAGGTGCAAATAAGAGAAAAGACCCCGGAACCGGACCAGATTGGATTACTACAATGGTCGCTAGGGTAAGGGAACATCCGGTATTCTTCGGTCTGAGAAGGTTTTTTCCGGTTCGAGGAAAACGAGGTATTGGGGTGTCTAGGTGTGATACTGGGTACTGCTGGAGGTCCATATTGTCCTAAGTCAACTGCAATTTACCAGCAAATACTGGGGAATACCTGGAAATACCTGGAAAAACCAGGTATTACCGGGTATTACCGGTGATTCCCGGTGATTACTGGTGAATACCGTGATTCTAGGGCAAATATAGTGTAACACGTATTTTTGTCTCCATACCCACACCATAGCCGAACCAGTGACAGACAATACCCTACAGACGCTCGCAAAACCCACGGCCACAGCCAATCGCAGATTTGAAGATGCCGCCCGAACAGTGGGCAAACAAAAACATCATACGTCCGTTACTATACTCCGCAACTCCAACGAAGCCATCACAGTGGAGGCCGAGTCTTCGTAAAAAATGAGAAGCTCTTGTCAGTGCTGAAAAGGCCGTCTGTAAAACGGTATGAAAAACCTTCCCAAATCTTTCCCTCTGTAGAACAATGGAATTGAGATAACCTTTAGTTTAACAGCACTCAAGAGCCAAGAGCCAAGATGGGGGTGAAAAACCTGAAGCTGAAACCGAAACCTTTTAAAATCCCATTTTACGCCATCAAAAACGCATATTGGGACCTGGCGCTGGTAATACCACCACCAGCCACTGCAGTGTGCATAGTACGTTCTAATAACTAATCAACTGCTGGATAAATATAGACAAGATTCAATCTAGCTCTGGTTTGAGGGTGTACTTGGCATCGTGTAAGCATAGTAATAGAATCGCTAGCAGCACAGCCGTGTTTATCATTTCGATCCATCGTTGATGCCCAGAAGTTTGGTGCTTTCATTTGAACCTTTTTGACGTCCTCTACGGGGTGAGAGCCCACAACAGTAATCTTTTTTGCGGTGCAAAGGCCTACGTCGGGACCAACTCCAACTCCAACGCCCAGTCTCTTTTTTTTTCGAGGGCCTACTGGTTATGCTGCTACCTGTCCTTTTTTTCGTTGTTTGCTTCACCTGCCTGGCACTTGTCTGCTCTGCCTTTTACCCGGCTGCCCTTCCTTTGGCCGTTCGCTCCCCATACTTCCAATGCTACTTCGACACCCGCAACGGTAGCAGGGTTACTTACCAACGTCCCCAGTATTGGAATGATAGAGTATGCTGTTGTCTGCTATTTCCTTCCATATTGTCTGATCCTTCCTAGGTTTTGGTTTGGAGTGGATGGATTCGCATCGACAACTCGACTTTCAGATTGTGGGGAAACTACGGTGCATCTATTGCGAATTTGACTGGTTTCGAGGTCACTCCTACTCGCACCATTTTCTCCGTACAGGCCAATACAACGAATGTGAATGTGACATTTTTGAGTCCAATAGAAGTGAGCACCTTACGGCAAATACATCCTTTGTCTTCACTGACTTACGGATCTAGCCATCAAATTTAGTTCTTCAGTCACTGCCATTTTCCTATGTTTATATCGATGTCGAGTCAAACGACGGACAAGAGCATTCAATCCAGCTCTATACGGATATTAACGCCGGCGCGTATATATCACATTTATGAGACTACTATCTTTGCTTACCCCGTGCTATGTAGAATGGATATCTAATGATTCCAATTCTTTTGCAGCGTGGAGAACCACTAGAACAGATTTTTCGACGATCCATCAAGCTGCTCGACAGGCACCTCAAACTATGCAAGAGATAAATAATATAGCTGAAGACGCAACGGTATACTATGCATTTCCTATAGTATGTCTGTTTGTGTAATCTTCCAGCCAACGAATTTTGACAGATTCTTTGTAGAGCAACGACGCAACGTATGAGACCGGCGGTTATAATGATGTTGGTGATGATTTTATGAGAAATGGTACTTTGTTTGACAGCGAAGACAACAATTTCCGTCGAATCGAAGAGTACGTTACTGCCTTTTCTCCATGTATATGTCCATTGATATCTTTTGTCAGCAACTTCCCTGTGCTTGGTCATGCCGTTAATCTGAAAAACATTACTAGGACAACTTCGTCAGTTGTCTGGGCAATAGGGCTTGTCCGTGACCCAGTAATTCGCTTTGACTCGACAAGTGCAAATAACAGCCGCAGTTCATACTTTTGGACTACATACAATACGGTCAGCGATGCGGTATGTGCTTTTCTTTTGATATAGATCTGCAGACTCACCCACTGTCTAGATCGATTTCTTCCTTAGTGATTTCTCCAACGCTAAGCAAAGAGCTATTGACCTCGATATGAAAGTCATGTACGACGCGCGCCAGATCTCTGACAATTACGCGGATCTTGTTGCACTCGCTGCACGTCAAGCCTTGGCCATAGATATCACAGTGTCCCAAGACAATGGACAATGGAATAGATCGGATGTTATGGCTTTCATGAGAGACATGGATAATTTGCCGTCACGGTGAGCAATTCGGAATACCTCATATTTGGTCAATAGATTTATTTATGCTTTCTAGTCGCGTCAATGCTGTTGAGATACTATATGCAACCTTCCCTTCCTATCTCTATTTTAATTCAACATGGGCCGGATATCTCCTTGAGCCGCTGCTTCGATATCAACAGTCTTCACAGTATACTAAAACTTATGCGGCCCCAGATCTCGGTTTATTCCTTTCTACAGACATGAAAGTTGTGTTCTGATACCCGTCTCAAAGGCCAGTCGTATCCAATTGCCGAGGGAAATAATGGTCCATCATCATTCAGAGCCATTGAAGGTGAGCCGTACTACGTCTCCAAATCATAAAATTCACCCGACGAACCCTGCAGATTCTGGAAACATGCTCATCATGGGCTGGGCTCATGCCAGGTTCTCTGGCGATGGTTCAGTGATATCACGATACGTACGTCGCACTCCGCCTTCATTTGGTTGTCAAGACTAATGCGGCGCAAAGTATGATCTGTATAAGCAATGGGCAAACTACCTAGTTAATTTCACGTTGAGTTCGAACAACTAGTGCGTCTTTGCAACTTCAGCGGCTCTCCACTCTTACTATCGCCATCATTCCTCTAGTATGGATGCAGATGAGCTAAACTACGTGAACATGACCAACTTAGCCGTCAAGGGTATCATTGGCATCAAGGCCATGTCAGAGATCAGTCAAGCGCTAGGAAACAGCCAAGATGCTGAAACATACTTGGTAGGCTAAGTCTGTGATTTCGTCTGTCTTGTGCTGATTTATAGTAGTCCACAGCCGAATCGTACGTTAAGCAATGGCAGACCTTGGCAGGCTCAACAGGCCACCTCCTCTCTACCTACGGAGCCACAGCCGATTCATCATCTTGGTCTCTTGTATATAATCTTTTTGCGGACAAGTTGTTAGGAACAGTGCTTGTCGACTCCATTGTCAGTTTCAGAGAGAATACTATTATATATGTATATATCGCTAATTTCCTTCACAGATCTACAGTAACCAAGATAATTTCTACCCCCATGAGGCCGATAGTACATGTAAGTTCATCGTTTCTCATTCGTTTTGTTGCGTCTCAGTTGGGGTCAAGCCGCTAGATATGGGATACAGTATGACAGTAGTGTTACCAACGAAGCCAAAACTCGTATGTTCTGACCTATTTTCTTCTCTTTTGGAACTTAATCATAGCTGCTTTTTAGACTGGACGATGTTCGCTGCTGGAGCTTCAAGCGATACCACCGTGCGGAATACCCTTGTATCACTAGTTCACGCGAAAGTGGGATCAAATACTTCTGGCGTCTTTCCCTTGATTTACAATCCTAATAATGGGAGCACGATTGGTGGTCGGGCTAGGTACATAACACTCATCTTCGCAAAGCCGAGACACTAACAGACCATTGTCCAGCCCTGGCCAAGGAGCCGTATTTTCATTAATGGCTCTAAGGTGTGTTCAGTTGTCGTATGTCTCTAATTATTCGTCACTTACGCAGCCTCGTCTATAGTCTTCAAAATAAGACTGTCTCCGGCGAGGATAGTTCATCCAGTAATAATGATCGAACCTCTTTGTCCTCAGGCTCATCCGAAATTGGTGCAATTGTGGGTAGCGTAGTCGGCGGACTTACTGCTCTCACTCTGCTTGTTTTCGGTGTCTTCATGTATCGAAGAAGGCAGTGGCGAAAGCAGGTAAAGGATAACCAACAATCTGGCAATGTCACTCCCTTTTTTATGGGCGTTTTTCGCCAACGGAGATCTCCAAAACACGAGAATGAACCGGTTACTACTTCCCAACCATACGACCTACACGGTTCTTATGGGTCGCAAGACCCCTATCCTCAAGCAGGGCAACGATCAGGCAAGAGAGGACAACCGATTATCTCGTCAAAGTTGAGTCCTGAGCCAGCTGCCGTAGTATCAACGACAGCCTCTGGACCATCAAGCATGAACCGGAGCGGGGGATCCGACTCAGATAACAATCACACCACGATCCAACTTCGGAGCGAGATGGAGAACCTACGGAGAGAGAGGTGGACGAGATGCGGGCGAGGAGTCTCTATGAGCCTCCACCACAATATGCATGATGTGTAAGATCTTTTGTATCCATTCGCGGGCATTGCTATAACTTTTTTGTTATTGATCTGCCTCACCTATCCACCGTTGTACTACCTACAGGTTGCGCCGAAACCAACTGTCCCACATGAAGGCATCCAGTACCCCTGTGGAGAGCCTATCCAAACTCGGGACCACGACATCCGTGTATGCTACGATGGACCGTGAAAGGCTATGCAAGTGTACGTAGATTACGGGTTGCGGTTTTCGAAATATAGATTCTCTCTCTCTAAAAAAGACCGACGACACGGTCTGACCTTATTCCGAACACATTAGATAGGTTACATTGAATCAGTTACAAAGTCGCAAGCCGTACAAAGTCGTACCTATTCGTAGCAGGAACGAGAACAATAGTACATCACCGTGACCTCCAATCCACACCCTAGTCACATCACCACGCACCACGATCCTTGGCCTTCTGAGCGTGACGGCTGTTGCGGCCTGGCTGGCTGCTGTTGCCAGAGAGTTTGTCGCCCTAGCGTAGCTTGTCGAGTTCTCTCATTCTGGTCCGTGCGCCATCGATTGACCTGCTCTCGATACCTGCGATCAGCTTCTTGCTGCTCCCGTTCGGCCTCTTGCCTCCTCCACTGGGCCACTCGCTCTAACCTTACTCGTTCCCGGTCAGCCTCTGCTGCAAGAAGAGTAGCAATTCTATCCTGTTCCCTTCTCTCTCGATCATATTGCTGTTGCACAATGCGGCGAGTTTGCGCCTCGTTAAGAAGCCGAACCTGTTCAAGGTAATCGATGCCTTGAAAAACGTCCACATCTGGGTTTTGGCGCTGGGGTACAGTAGCCTGAGGTTGGGGTGGGGCAGGAGCAGGCTCGTCGCCATATATACCTCCGTGCGCGGTATTCATATGGTCGTAGATTTCACCTGCGTCGAAAGCTCCCATGCAACGCCAACAAATATGAGCTCCGCATCTAGAAAGACTGGTCAGCTCAAATGAGTAAATAGAAGGAATGAACACGAACGGGCACGTCATATGATTGCATCCTTCCGTCTTCTCTAGGAGGCGTGAGCACGTCGGACATTTCTTGATACTACGCTGCTGCAAAAGCCATGCTTCACTCATTCGTTCCTGCTCTGCCGGGTTATTATGAATACGAGCATCTTCACAGCTCAATTTTTCATGCGAATCTTCACCACACGAAGAACATATCTCTGAAAAGCAAGACGGGCATCGTAAAACAGACATCGCTTCCGACCTGCGATATATCTGTGTACAATCCGGTGTCTTGCAGTACCTGAACTCCTGCGGACGTTTGTCAACATGCGTCGTGAAAACAGTTTCTAGAAGGTGGTTGAAGGCAGTCGGTGGAAGGAACTTTTGAATGACAGGAATGGAGATGGGCGTTCCGCAGGTTGATTCATTCCCCATGCATACAAGTGGAAAAATTCCAGTCTCGGCGGCAGAGGTGAGGAAGTGGCGGATGCAGCCTGTGCAGTAGACATGCTCGCATACCAATTGAAATGGCGTCGAGACATCATCGTAACATATGGGACACGTATGGGATCCGGGAGCGACGTTCACATTGACAGACTTGAGGGACTCGGCGATATGATTGTCGAGATGGAGCCGGACCTCCTCGCCTCCTCTTACTGTGATGACAGCAGAACGAATATCCAGCGCCACGTTGTCTTCACCGAAAACTTCTCTCATCGCTGCAAGACCAGTCCGGACAAAGTAACCAACCGAGGGACGTCGTAATGTTACAGAAAATTCCAGAGACGCAAGGCGTTCCAACTCCTCCACCACAATTGCTTTGGCTTTTTCTACCGCCCTCGGCTCTCCATACAGCTTGAGCGTCTGCTTCCGAGAATCTGAACGTAAAAAGGCGCCTGCCTCAGTGATCCTCTGCATTAATGGGGCCTGAGGAAAAGCTAGATGGTCGTGCCAACGATCGATCTTTTCACCAGCAGCTAAACTTTCGACACGGACTTTGAGTGCACCAAGGGCAGCCTTGACCGTCCCTGACACCTGGATGCGGTAGTTCCCGCCGTTGAGCTCACGAATAATGATGTTGCAGGCTTTACGATCTTTGATGTTCTCCTGGAGCTCTTTCCAAAGGTTTTCTTGGGCGCGGTACTGTCTGGATGGGATGATAATGGTGTAAAGTGCTTGAGGGGAAATCCGGAGCCAAAAAAAGGAATTGCAGATAAAACTGAAACGTCGGTCTAGGAGAGCATCATGAACCTTCTTTGTGTTATCCCACGTACTGAATCGGGCACGAATTGAAAGCACCCCAGCTTCGTTATCACCTCGGGAGGTAATGTCGAAAGACTGCATTTCGATGCCTTCTATCTGCATGATATGTTGCCGTAGAGTGCGAATCGCTGAATCCACATCGAAGCTAAGAGGTTTGAGAGCACGAATTGAGTGAGACTGTGCGAAGTTAATCACAATGGAGGAAGGGACAACATCAGGCAGGTTACTGATCCTGATAGTGTTTGGTTGGAAGCTGGGCACAATACGACCTGGGGGGAGTTGGTTCATTTCCACCTTCACCCGCCGTCCGGCACATATACGACCGTCGAGTTCCCTCACTTTAGTGCGACAGAAAGCTATGTCGGGATATTCGACAACATAACGGGCGGAAGGTGCGCGGCACGAGATTGTCAACGTATTCTCGTCCCTTGGTGTCAGAGCACCCATTGCACCAGGTGCATTGAATATCCCGACTTCAAACTCCAATGTCTCGTCTCTGAATTCGAGACCTTCAAGGCCAACCGCCAATGATTGTGCAACATCGGCGTTCGTAATGATATCCGCCTCTTTCTTCCCGCGTCTCCCAGGGGTGTCTTTCACAGATACGACGTGAAACTCAGACATATCAAGACCCTGTTGAGTAAACAAGGCTGCAATTTCTTCCTGGCGCGCATCGCCGGGAATATTTTTGACGCGGACTTTGCAGGATTCAAAACCCGTAATGGTGTTCTCGATGGAGAGACCCGAACTGAACGTGACGATAGAACTAGCGAGGACGACACGCTGCATAGTGACCTGGGCATCGGCGGCACGACGCTGTTGGTCGATACGCCGCTGTTCTTCCTCTTGACGACGCCGTTGTTCCTCTCGCTGACGTCGTTGTTCTTCTCTCTTCCGCTGAGCCTCTTCCTGCCGTTGTCTTGCCTCCTCCTCTCGTCGACGCTGTTCTTCTTCCCTTTTACGCTGCTCTTCCTCTCGTCGACGTCGCTGTTCCTCTCTCTTCCGCTGAGCCTCTTCCTGCCGTTGTCTTGCTTCCTCCTCCTCTCTTCGACGTTGTTCTTCCGCCCTTTTGCGCTGTTCTTCTTCCCTTTTGCGCTGCTCCTCCTCTTGCCGACGTCGTTCTTCTTCTCTCCTTTGTCGAATCTCTTCCTGGCGTCGCCTTGCTTCCTCCTCTATTCTGCGCTGTTCTTCTCTCCATCTTCGTGCCTCTTCTAAACGTCGCTTTGCCTCTTCCCTCTGTTGACGTTCCTGTTCTTCTTTACGGCGCCTTTCTTCTATCTTTCGTCGACGTTCCTCTTGCTCCCTTCGTTCCTCAGCTTCGCGAGCCAATCTCGCATGTTCCATTGCAAGCTCTTCCTTCTGCCTCCTTTCCAATTCGAGCTCCAGTTTGATTCTTTCAGTCTCTATGCGCCGCCCTTCAGCTGCTTGCACCTGTACGCATGACTTAGTGATTGAGAGACCAACAGAATTATTTACGTACTTCAGGATCATGAGCATACCAACATCTCTCGCCTTTGGCACAGGATCCGCTCTTCCACGAATAGCATGGTTGCTCGCCTTTCTTTGTACGATGGGAACTTGATGCTTGCTGTACACTTTCTTCCTTCCGCTGCCGATCAAGGCTAGCTAGGGCATCTGATGGTGGACTCTCTACCGCGTCGGCCTTGATAATTGAATTAGATGATGTCGCCACCCACGTTCGAAGAGGAAGATACATACTAGCTCGAAAAAATTGAACTGCTCTCCTTGCTCACAGTTTCCTCTCTGTGACAGAGAGGACGATATTGTGTGGTTGGAAATGCGGTCTTCCGGTGATTGTAATAAGCTGAGATTAGGTTGAGCATCAACGTTGTCGATGATACGCTGATTGGAGCTGTCATTCTTCGATGTACGACCCCGTCGTTTCTTCCTTTTCTTGTTGACGACTGTGCTTGGTGTCCCCTGCCATGAGGACCTTTGTGAGTGAAAGGCAACGTGAAAATATGTCAACAAAGCCTACAGAACTTGCACCAGAATGCTGCATCCTACAGCGTGTCCCATACTTACAGTTTCCTTGGAGAAAGAAACGGCATACTGTAGAGTTTTGGGCAGACATGAGGGTGCGAAAGCTGTTCCACGGCGCTAATCTTGAGCGTTCACATTGACGCGCATCAAAGAAGCTCGGACTTCCTCCGGCCCCAACGAAGTTGATGCGGTAGAATGAAGAGCATTGAACCTAGACCTTGGACAAATGACTAGCTACTTTCGCGAATGCCAGTGGGTGTCGCGCCTTGTGTATCATGGTTACAAGGGCAGGAAGGAAGCTGAAGAAAGGAGTCCTTCAAATGTCAAAAAAGGATTCGGACCGGACAACGGGCTGGGCGCCTTGTTTACTTATGTAACGAAGTCAATGAGGCCTTGGCAGGTTTTGCATTGGCATCTAGAATCTCGGGAATGTAAGCTTTAGGGCGGTATTATATACGCGAGCTTTCTCGAAGCGCCTTCGAACTTATGCACCGTCACAATCAAAGTTGCGTAAAGTCTGCAGTTTCAGAAATTTAGACCACCTCTTTCAATGAAGTCGGGCGTACATAAAACTCAGAGTTGTTGTTGGACCTGGCTAGTGGTCTTCGGTACTGGTCCCGTTCTAAATAGTGCATGAGTCGATTATGAGATAATATACAGGTCTGTTGAAAGTCATCATGACACTGTGCGATGCCATCATACTCCATAAGAATTCAGAATGCGTGATGACGGTAGAAAAGATCCTGATGAATCTGATGAAATCCGTTTATTAAACCAACGAAAGGAGTGCAAACCTCGACTGTCCTAAATCAAGCCTCTCCTGTCGTCTGGTGAGATTGTGACCTTGTAGGCCTGTTCGAATCAAGATGCTGGAAGATCCTTCCAAGCGGAAGAACGGAACTTGTTTCACTAATCTGAGAACTCTCGGGACTGTGATCCAGAAAACCAGGGAGCGCAATGGAGCGGTATTATAGGGTCCGGTGCTCAAAGACAGAGGTCGGTAACACAGGCGATCCTGATCCAAATGGAAGTACAATCGGAAGACCATCGTCACGAGTTGCAACGGGGGCTGCGAAAGGGTCAGAGGGATTTTGAGTATCGGGTCCGATAGCTATGGCCATAACGACGTCTGCCTTATGCGCTTGGTGGCTGATCGGCTCCAGGCTTCTATCTCCTCGATTAGTGCGGGCCAAGTTTCCAGGCAAGTTTCTTCGGGGAGGCAACCTCGATGACGATACCAGGCAAGAACGAGTTCGAAGTAGGGGTAGTATACGCTGATCCTGAGTCTTGAGTGGTATTTCGAGTCGGTCTGTGATTGAGCCGTCCGGCTCCTTTATCATCTTGCGATGATCTTCATCTGGAAGAATGTTGGAAGGGCGATGCACCCTGCGAAGGATGGAATAAGCGACTGGAAGTCAAATTAAAGCCATGCCCACCGTTGAAATGACAGATTCAAAGACGTCTGCTTATCACCACCAAAGTACTTCGTCATGATATCAACAACCTTTAGTCTCAAACAATTCGAACTTCAGGCCAGGAACTTGTGTACACGGGAGGAGGTGCACGTATCCCGTCGCAAGGTCGTAAGAAATCTGGTATTTGCCTTTACGCTTGTCACTTCAGGATTCGAACACAGACTCTCGGATGAGCCGGAGAACCTCCCGGTGGCATTCTCCCTCGACATCATAGCGTTCAATAGTTTGCTGAAAAGCGGACGAGAACTGTTTGACTTCATCCTTTATATCTGGTTCGAGAGTGGAAATGTCCCATAGATCCGAATCGAAGCAGTCTAAATCGTCCTCTGTGCCCCTAGACAGTACTTTGACCTCGACATTGGCTTCTATTTTCTTCCGCGAACATCTCTTGGTGGTATCCGTTGGAGTGAAGGTAATGTATCGAATAGAGCTCGGGTTGAGGATAGCAATGTATGAACCAGAGATGACTGACTATGAGACAGTATATAGCGTCGTGATGGAGCAGGACAGAAATGTTTCTGACGCAAACTGGAAAACTGGATTTATTGGCCACCTCTGCTGATACAGCTCAGGTAAATAAGCGCAAACTAATCTACCTCGGTAGCTCATTGTAAGTAAAGGTACACGTATGAAGGGAAACGGTCAGGACGATAAGATAGGAGATAAAAAGGATGGTAAATCAATGGCTACGGCGTTATTATTCTTTTTCGATGGAGCCGGACGTACCCTTCGCTTATATTCCGCCCAAATCCTGCCAGCCAGACGAATGCATGACGTGTGCCACGTGTGAGCGATGCGTACCAACAGACGACTTGTCTTCGCTCCCGGCAAACCAGTAAGTGCGGGCAAGGGTGGCGTTAGGCCAAGGTAGAAGCGAGATAGAGATTGGGGCCAAACGGGGCCATCTTCAAAGAGACATCGGACCACCTGAAGAAAGGACCTGCAAATGAGCAAGGGTACTTCTGCAGAGTCCAGGATACGGGATGTCTCAGTAATCAGTGTTTGTGTGGCATGTTGGCGGAAGGAGCGATACACAGGGCACGAGACGAAGACGTGGTGGACGGTTTCCAGTGCATCGCATCCACTGATGCACATGGGGGATACGTTTCCGAAGCGTCGGAATCGTGCGTACGTCGTGTCCAGCTGATCTGATCTCGCGTAGAGCTGTACCAAGGCTGAATATGCCGAGGAGGCCCGCAAATAGGGATGTTCGGGAGGTGTGTGTTGGTCGTGGAACGGCAGTAGCATCGTCATGGCAGGGCGGAAGTCTGGGCTAGAATAAGCAGCGGAAGTGAGTACAGATGGCAGATATGATGATATACTTGTTTCAATGTAGCCGTCGTTTGGTGAGTAAAGCATAAAAGAATCCATAAAGAAAGTAGGTAAGGGTGCGGGAGGTGGCCGAATTTGTAAATGCTGAGAACCTGATGCGAGCCGATCTGCAAGCGCATTAACTGTTGAAGGGGTCGAGGAGGAGTTGGTGTGAGCTGGAGTGTAGATGATATTGGGAGGATGATGTGGTGGTGGAGAATGCTGCAAGAGATGAAGGAGCCATCGGTAGAGCGAACGACCAGGAAGAGATGACCATTGATGAGGCAGAGGAGGGAGGTGGAGAGCGGAAGATACAATACGAGAAGAGTTGAGGTGGTCGGTATAGAGAGTTGGAGAAGAGGGTAGGTGAGAAGGGGGTGATGGTAAATTGTATTGATGTATTGTTGATGCTATGAGTCCGTACGTCTCGCCATGATAAACCCACGCTGAAGTACGGAAGCAGTCGAGATTCATGGCCAGGGCAGAGGAATGAGAAATTGACGAGAAGGTTACTGAACGTTGATGTCGGAAAGAGGGTGCAGCCGGAAGCATAGATGCGTCAGATGCGAAAATCCCAGGAGGAATGGAGGTGGGAAAGGGCGCGTGAGGGGAAACAGCGTAGTAGGCATTGATGAGATCTTGTGCTTGTTGCATACGCAACCTTGGAGGTAAACCCAGGAACCAAAGGGGCTCCAAGTCCAGACACTGACTCGCAGCTGCACCACGGAGGAGATTGTCATCCGTGCCAGCGATCTGTATGCGAGTTTGGCAACCAACCGCTCTCCGTCGTCTCCCTACAACATTATCTGTCACGTCCGAGTCCGTAGCCATATACCCATTGACCAGATCCATCAGCGTTAAATCGGAAAGCCACTGTGAGGTTTGTAACCACTGTTCTTGAGCGCGAGTGGTAGCATTTTGAAAGTGGACATTGGGATGAGGTTGTAGTTGCACAACGTCATGTTTTGCGGGATCTAGGGTGAAGGATGCGATGTCAAAGAGGTGAGTCAGTCCGGCATTAGCCAAGTTGGTTATAAACTGTGGTGGTAGACTGAGACGAGTGTGTAACGTGCGATTCAGGTGACGCAGAGACACATCGCCATAGAAAAGGAAAGAGAGATCCGTGTTACGGATGGACAAACCGTTTTGGCGCATAGTGTCATGTGCAAGCCGCCACTGGAAAGGCAGGCCACTTTGTTGCCGCATGAACGAGGTGTTGAGAGACGCGCCGTGAAGAGGAAAGACACAATGGTTCAGTTGACATGTCCAGTCCACGAGCGTGATACGAGCCATATCTCGGAATGTTCCTATATGATGGTTAAGGTCACGAAGCAGGCCGTTCACGGCTGCTACGCGATTCAAGCGAGAGATAGAGGGGAAATCAAAACCATGGAGTGACAGAGGCAGCGAAAGCAAGGTAGAGTTAAAATGAAAAGGAAAGGAGAAGTACTCGTGTACCTTTGCTGTGATCAAATGGTCCAAGTGAACAGCGTCAGTCTCTGTAATTGGCTGATAGGCCAAATGAGGCCTGAGTTTTGAGACTAGGCACTGTGAAAGGACACGGCGTAGTGCCGGCAAAGGAAGGCGAAAATTTTGGAGTGAAGGGAAATCAAAGGAAGATATCAAACCCTTGAGCTTGTGGTACTGCGCAGAAGGATCATTGATGGAAAGACGCAGGAACTCGATGTGAGAGGTCGACACCGAGAGATCATGTAGGACTAGGATATCGGGCTGTGCTGGGTGGACCGATGTAACTTGGAGATGAGAGGGAGGGTTAGGAACGTTTCGAAGGAAGGCGGCTGATTTGGGCCAGTTGGTTTCACCGCCATATGCGCTTTGGAAACGTTCCGACATCGTTATAGAGGAGAGGCACGTTGGCAATGAGGTTGTTACAATGGCAGAGTCATCCATCGCCTCCACCATCACAACCGGAATCGAGATTCTGTCGTCGGGGAGATGAGGTTGACCACGGGAGGCTTGAAGTGTTGCAACATGAAGGTGGCCAGTTTGGTGACGCAGGGAATCGGATAACCAGTGACTACCCATACTACTCGTCAAGGTGCACTTGATTGGGGACAGTGGTCCGCCCTGTTTCGTAATCCCACTAATTGTCAGTGCGTCTGTCAATCCGTAAAATGTCTTTATCCGATAAGAGACATCACTCTGGGCTGAAATATCGAAATCAATGATAGAGGAAGGCAAACCATAAGCCCTTATGGCGTCGTAAAATCCTTGAGGCTCGAGTCGATCAAAACCCTTTTTCTGATCTCGCCGAACGATGTATAGTGGAGTTTTGGTGCGGTCGGCCCAAGTTTCAAGCTGAGCAAGGAAAGAGGTCAGATCTCTTCCCTGTATGCCTGGTTGCGTCGCAATCTGTCCTTCTGGTAAGACAGAGTGTTGAGATAGATATGGAGTTAGCAAGGAATTCAGCCACGCAAAAGGCATATTCATGCACAAGTTGCTTGTGCAGATTCCACGGAAGTTAGTGAGATCAGTTGCATCCCCTCGTTTATGAATGAGGGAAATAGAAGAGGGCTTAACACAAGAAGGGAAATGAGAGGTGTCAATGCAGTAGTTCCAGAGATCCAAGACAAGCTGAAATGAGAAGTCATGAAGACTCTTTACCATCCATTTCTCCCAGCGATCAGGACCAGGAGCCGGTCGGGGATTACCTTTACGAATCAGAGAGCGGCCAGAAAGCAGGTCCATCTTTTGAGGCCATTGAAAGGAATCACATCTGACGTTTTCCCTGATTGAACGAACAGATGGACAATCCATCCATGGCTTTGGTGGGTCAGGACGGTCATCCCTGCAGTACAATGCAGAAAAGTAGTCCATCGTTTGAGCCTTAACATCATCGGCACCGGTAAAGTATTTGCGAGCATTAGGATTGTGGTCGTCGGGAATTGAAATAGCTGGTGGAGGTCCTTGAAACTGCGAAGGAGGATAGAGACGCTTAGCAGAGCCACCAAGAAGACATCTGTTAAGACGACTTTTATCGGCTTTGGTGGAGCGCGAACGTCGTTCATCCCTTTCAGCCTTGTATCGAAGCTTGGAGAGAGCAGAGCGAGCCTTTTTATAAAACAGAAGAGAAGAAGGTGAGTAGAATAGTGATGGAGGGGACAGAATTGGATGAAGGAAGGGATGACCAGAAAGGGCCTGAAGATAGGTGCCCGTCCATCGATTCCGGGCACACAACTGAGGCAGAGATCGTCTTTTCAAGGCGGAAATCATCCTATTCAAGCGAGAATACTCGCGAAGAATGATAGTGATGGTTGGGGTTACTATCTTCTGATGCGAGCGGTCGTAGGTATTGGGGAGATCAAAAGCCTCGTTGCCAGCGGCCAGGAAGATGTCTGTTAGAGCCTGCCATCGAAGTTGATAGTCGGAGTCATTTGTTATAGGATGCTCATGAAGTCGAGCTTCCCGCGCAAGGCAATCAACACGGTCTGCAAACGTTTCGAATCGGTAAGACTCATGGCGTTTGGGGACTATGAAGCGAGGCAGGTAGGGAGACCTGTCTTGAGAACATGCAGATGTTAGAGATGAGGATGCATCCAAATCTATAGGCGGTGAGCAGAAGACTGCTGATGATATCAATTGGTGATCAGTTCCTGGCATAAAACAGCGAGGAACAGAGATCACAGAGAGATCAATCCCATGGGATGAATGAGCGCAACGGTCAATGATGGACCGACAAGTGCCATTGTAGGCATTGAAGGTGTACACATGACGAGCATCATTATCATTCTGGTTCTCCCATGTATCAATCCCACGAGACTGATGTAGGAAGTCACGGTACGCGGTGCGGGCATAGTTGTCGCCTGTCGCGTCACCCATAACCTCTGAGGATGTGAGAGTAACATTAAAGTCACCTATAACTTGCCAAGAGTGTTGAGCAGATGCACATAAGTGAGAAATGCAGACCCAAAAGTCATGGAGAGCGTCATGCGGACTTGGAGCACCCCCTGGGTCATACGGAGCATATACTCCCACAAGGCGATGAGAGAAGCCCCTACCACTGTCAGAGGGAAGAACGACATCAACGCATACAGCTCTTCCAGCCAGTTGGGGCGGCAGAGGGACCAGTTGCGAGTGCAATGAAGCAGTAACTCCTAAAGCAACGCCCCATTTCGAGGTGGTTTTATCAGCTTTAAGGCCAGGAGATTCGAATACCTTATAGTCTCGTACGTTGATGCGTGAACGCACCGAGGAACGGGACTTGGTCTCAGCAATCAACCAGGCATGTGGACGGTGGGTGGACACAATGTTAGAAAAAGCGGAATGTTTCATCACATCAGAAAAACCATTCGCATTCAGAGACAGTCCGCAATCAATAAGGGAGTCTACTTCCGGACCGAGTATCCCGCTCTTTACTTTCAACCACCATTATGGCTCCCTATCGTCCCGCACCTTCAACCACTCGTAAAACCCAATACAGGACTCCGTACTCTCGTAGGATTTTTATTACATCACCTCACACTTCGTAACCAGTGTTCCTCTTCTAGCTATCAAACCATACAAACGATCACCACTGCAGTACAACCGCAACAGGTCCGGACCTCGACAAAGTGCCCCACCAGAATCTCGCTCTCATCGAGTCTCAAGTAACTGGAACCAACGACCACCTATTCTTGATCCTATCTATGAGAGCCCTCCTAACCGGCGGAGGCAAGAGGTATTGTTCGACTTCGAAGACTCTTTTCGCGTGCCAGAGGAGAGGGAGGAAGACGACGACGACGACAACGACGTGCCGTTTCCCTGGGAGGACGAGCAGACACTCATAGATGAACTCTCGCGTGATGGGTGAGTATCGACGCGCATATAATCAGCTTTTATTCATTCTCAATTGCCCCAAAGTGGTGGCGAACCAGACGACGACGAAGTTCTCAGGCTCATCGATTCGCTCCAAACCTCCTTTACGCGCTACTCCAATACCCTTGTTGACGACATCGCACAGACCCTTGTTCCTGCTGTCAGACGTGTCAAGGAAGCCCATCATATTCTCAACACCCGTGTCGACGAGGATTTCGGGAAGGGATTGTGGGAGTTCCACGATGCATGTAAAAAGATAGAGGTAGCGATGTTGAAGGATGCAGATGAGGTGAAGGAGGAATATGAAGCTGCGCAGGTGAGCTGGGTTTCCATGTTTCAATACTTTCTCTTCAATGTTTGTCTTCCCAGGTACGCATCGTGGAAATCATGGCCAAACTTGAGGATGCGTATGCCCGAAGGGACCAGCTCTGGGTCGACTTTGAGGTCAAGTTCAATGGGATTGGTACGCTCAACCTCGTCTCTTCGCGTGTTCTCCTTTTCGAACTTGTTACAGTGGACCCGACGATTGACATGCTCAAAGACCTTCCCGTCAGAATGGAACGTGCTATCTCCGAGGTCGATAAACAGAGCAAGAAATTAAATAAGGACGACGTCGGACCGGAGCAGACTCTAAAGGACCTCTTAACAAAACTGACTTGATTCATGCTTCCTTTGACCTGCTTGCAGACATTGCCCTACTCTTTGTCTATGTGTTTAGCCTCCATTCCTTACTGCGGCTCCGATTGCTTCTGAACCTCTCTGCTTATAGAATGTACTAATCGATTCGTGATTGGCTTCTTGTACCTTGTTAGTGTCTTCATTCTCGAACAGTGAAGCTTCTCCCGCGCTTTCTGTCAAACCTTAGTCCCGAGACGGACATCAGGCTGTCAAGTGTGTTGCGCTCGTTAATGATGGGTGAGACAGCGGCCTTCACGAGGAATGCACGAATACTTGGAACATCCCTAGATCATGAAATATCAGCTATCGCTATTCAACGGTCAGAGGATCGAAAGCCGTTTACTCGGTGTCTTATCGATAAGGCTAGGCATTTGGTGAGGAGGGGACGTTAGCTGGTGTCACCGGTGGTACCGGCTCCGTTGGACCTGCTTCTATTCTGACGTTATCCTACTCCTTGGCTCCAGAGAAATTTGCGTTTGGCCATTGTTCCTTGTTGCGGCTCCGATATGCTTTTGAAGCTCGTGGTTGGATTTTTTTACCTTAGTCAAATGGTCTTGGTATGTCTTACTAGTAATTCTCTGGTCAACTTGGGTTCGGCAACCTCTACTGTGCTGCAAGACGTTGCGTATCTTCCAGAGAGGACTTGCAGATCGCCTGGACGGTTCGTTGATATGATTGCTGTGCTGTGCGCATTAGCAGTTGACATTGGCTAGTCTTTCTAACGGCACTGGTAGATTTCTTTCCATTAGTGAGCATCGTCACTGCTGTGATCAGTCTTTGCTGCGGAAACTGCACTGTCTATAGGCGCGCGGCTCTGGGATAACCATGATGTTAAAGGCTCTGAATCAGCTGACAGAGGGTATCTGGACTCTCACGTACACATGCTTTTTTCACACTACCTGCGCTAGGACTTTGGCGCTATACATCGATGCATAGTAGATTATTACGGTGTATAGATTGTACACATGTAGTTCTAGTGTCTTAGAATATTGGTGATACTGCTTCTCCCGTTTTCTGGAACTCTTTCTCGCCAGATTCAGCTTTCCGCCTAGCCCACGAGCACATTCAATAGTCGTCTTGTCATGTACGTTGTGCTCGTAAATGACGGATGGTCACGAATGCATGAGCACCTAGAACATTCGTGGATTATAAAATACAAGCTGCCGTTACACCATGGTCCGAAGGTCGAAAAGGTGTCGATACTCGGTGTCTTATCGAGATGTGATTGATGCCTGCCGTTGAAGAGCAACGGTAGCCAGCATCATCTGTTTCAGCCGGTGACTGGCTCCATCCGCTGACAGTGATTGATATCATTGACGCTGGCTAGCGTGGAGGACTGAGGGAAAACCTAGTAGAGTTCTCTTGTTACTGAAATTGGATCCTTTGTTCGTCAGCAGTAGACCCAAAAACGAATAATTCTGCGGTGATAGAACTACAACGGCCCCGGAGCCCAGACAAGTATCCGACCTGCTCTTTCTGGTCAGTGGTGGAGTACTTCGATGATTGGCAAGGTACGAAGCTTCGATCAGATTCACTCGTGCTGTTCCTAGCAGGGGCGAGGTGGATGAATCAAGCAAGTCGCTTGCCCAGCACCACTCTTATCACGGAACCCAGATCAAGGTACCGTTCGGGATTAATAATAAGGTGGCGGGGGCCTGAATGCGATGAGGGGGAAGGATGATACATGCAATACATAGTAGACACTGGGCGTACATACAACAACATCAACAGGTAACCAAGCAAGTATAGGAAGAGAACTACTGCAAAGAGCAGCAATGACAGTCCGTTCTTTGTTGTCCATAAGGATCCTCCGCCCGTCCAACCGGACCCCACACCGATGGGACCTATTCTCAAGTGAGCAGAAGCCAAGGATAATCGGCTATGAAACGCACGAGATGATCTTTTGTTGTTTTACAGTACCGTATGAGACTGAGCGCCGGTAAGACCAGGATGGTATAGTGAGAGAAAGGAACGTACCTCGCACTGGCCTCGCTGACCCTCACCCTGGGCCGGGCCAGGTCCTCTCTCAGCCGCTGATTGTGCTCCAGCAGCCGACGGAGCTTGAGCTCGGACATGGCCTGGCGGCCTCCTGTACGGGTGCTCATAGGGGGTGATCGAGGCTGACGGTATTCACGATCTTGGCAGAAATGGTGAGCAAGCGGCGCGAATATTACGATAGAACGGACAGCTCACTCAGGGTGGGCAATTAAGATGCAAAGGACAACCGTGAGCGACGGTATCCTTTGGCTATAAGATGGGTGCTTGGTCGTCACAGGCAAAGATACATATATACTCGGCATCAAAAGCGGGTATTTATCAGCACTGCAAATCACACCTTTTTCCTTTTTTCCAAGTTTGGCTTGTCCGCCCATATTTATGTTATGATTCGCGTTCCACGCTGGCTATAGACAGTCTACTTAATATCTAACATAGAATTCGGACAACGGTGGACGGGACAAGCGAATCGAGTCGATGACCAATAAATTTATAGTAAAGCAACGACCTGATGATATACCGAATGATGATGATGATAAGAAAGCAGCAGCAAAGAAAAATAATGTAGACGTGAAAACTGGATGAAAACTGGATATTGATGATTATTGGATGCCAACCGAACAGGATCGGTGGATGGGTATCCTGTTGGTAAAGGGGTAAACGAGTGTGAGGGTTGGCTTGTTGAGGGGCAATCCGAATATCATGTCTGCCTTGGTACAAATTCCGAAGTAACGGACAACTCCTCCATGAGTGGTGAAAAATCCAAGTAGAAAAACTGGAACAACAGAGAGCAATCACATAACGACACAACTGCAGCCCTGCGCTGGCGGTGCGTACGGATCCTCTCCCTTTCCGACTGGTCCCCATACTGAGGGCACCTACAACAACAGCCGTGAGCTAGTTAGCGAGCAACAACAAGGCAATGGGCATACGAGATGATCTTTCGTTGTCTTGCAGTAACGTATCAAACTAACAAAATCGGCAAAAGTTGTCACCGCTGCACGGAAAGGAGATATCTGGACCCGTACCTCGCGCTTGCCTCACTCACTCGCACCCTAGGCCTCGCAAGGTCCTCCCGCAGCCGCTGGTTATGCTCAGTTAACCGTCGAAGCTTCAGCTCAGACATTGATTGCTAGTAATCTCTATCAGCCAACATTCCAAAAACCAAGAGAACGAGGCGCACTTTGTGAGGCCGGGCATTCATGTTGATAAGGGATATTTTAGATTGGATTA
Organism: Desarmillaria tabescens; assembly: GCF_030435595.1. NCBI lineage: Eukaryota > Fungi > Basidiomycota > Agaricomycetes > Agaricales > Physalacriaceae > Desarmillaria > Desarmillaria tabescens. The sequence goes on from NW_026848306.1 coordinate 1,248,721, forward strand.
CAAGGAAAGGAAGCTGGAAATGAGGATGAGGTGAGACCCAGGGAAGAGGCTCGTGCAGCTGACCTTTTGAAGAAAAGGAGAGGAGGTCAAGGGTCGAAGGTTGGCACACTGGAAAGCTGGATCAGCGGACTTTGAATTTCCGTTACTGATGTCGAGTCAACAGCCATCAACAGTCCTCCTCCTCGTCTTGTAAGTCCTCCATTTATTCTCCTTGCATTTTTGTAAAGTTTCATTCAAGTAGTAAGGACGCTACCGGTTAATTACCAGCAGCATTACTCAGGCCCCGGCCATACTGCTACCGAGCCTCGCTTATTTTCCACCGAGCATATTTACGAAAGTTTCCGGCTATCGCAAGAGATCACTCCACGAGGAGGATAAATGCACAGCTCGACTCTACACATGTACATAAGTCCGAGCCTTGAATTTAGGGACCCCCCCCCTTCTCCAAACACGAAAAGCTTTTTCTTCGGACCAAATCCAACCCCGTTGTTCACTGCACGCTCTTACGGGGGACGAAATCTGGGTATTCCGGCGTGTACTCGTTCTGATTCTGATGATGCGACGGCGACACAGCGTCCAGAGAAGAGTGTATGACCTTGATATGGCGCAACTTGGCCGCCTACAGAACTTCCCACAAAGCACCGGTATTCATGTTTTTGCCGTGGAGACGTCATGCCAGTGAACAAGGGCTTCACGCAATGTTCATCACAAAGAGATTCGCATGAACACAGGCCGTCGTGGGAGAAGGAAAAGAATCACATCGGAAAGTTTGTGCGTATCGAAAAAGAACTACTTTATCTCACGTCTTCTTATATCCTCGTAGCTCACCAAGGAAAGATCATCCTGTACGCTTAACGCGGGCACGGCCTAAAGACAGGCAAGGCCACTCGTTCCTGCATCATTCATTCTCGCTTAGCACGCGTGTACACGAGCCAGTTCTGCGAATAGCGCGCGTGTGATTTTGATGCACTACGGAGACATGGCGCTCGAAACAATCTGTCGTTCGATTTCTACTCCAAATATGTACAGAGAAAGCATGGGTGCGCACGTATCGCAATCCTATCTGCCTTGGAATTGGGCCCAGTCGAAGTTACTTTGATAGGTCACCGGGCCGCGGGGACAGCTCGTGTCATTCGCGAGGTGAGTAAAGTACCTCCCAATGGATCGATTTAATTCCCTAAAGTTCCATTTAGCAGTTGGAGCCCAGCCCCGGCCAGTAATATACACGCGCTCATGCACTTTGGCCATGACAGCTGGCAATGATTTTGATGAGATACTGCGGCGGAGACACGGCGCTTGGATGGGGGATAGTTCCATTCTCCCAAAGCGCTGTTGGATGGGGACTCGTGTGAGTTCTTGATCATGTTATATATAATCTGCTGTTTCACCCTATATCAGTGTATCACGCCAAGCTGCATAAAAAGATGCAATTACGGAACGATAGAAGCAAAGAGGGTCGAAATGTTTGTGTTTTTTTAATGTGATATCCGGGCGTGGTGGTGATTACCGGAGGACGAGGAAAGTGTTGCAGCTTCCTGGTCTGATCGATCATGTTCTTCGGTCCTGATATCTTATTCCGCAGGTTTTAGAACCATGTATTGGCGCATAGCAACTCTGAAGCTTGAGCAACACCATGTCAACCGATGGGAACCTCAGGAAGAATCGGCCCAAACTTGCTCGCAACTACTATAGGCATTTCGGTGAAGTCCTTCCACGAATCTCATCGCAACGGCGACACTATGAGATATGCTGGAGTGCGGTGTTAGAAGCCGGACACAGCAGTGGATAATGCATCGTGCGTACGAACGTGCAGTCATTCGTACCGACAATCGGTGGGTGGCAAGCAGATTCTATCACAAGTGCGGTCTATTAAAGTGTGCACATATTATCCTTACGAAGGTTCCGACTCTAGCGCCACGGTGCTTCTTTGGTATACAGACGACAGAACTCAACGGTACGGAAGACTATGCAATACCAGCTAAGCAGGTCTGTATCGTAAGGATGTCATGCTGTTCGAATATCCAGCGAACTGTGACGATACGATACACCACCCTGTACACACCAGCACATCCAATCAGAAACCTCAGAGACGTCCTCTCAGCCCATGAAGATTCTCAGATTTCTTGGTATGCAAGTTATCCGCATCGAAGACTCGGAAACCATGAAGAAAGGTGTGAGGCGAGAGGTAATGTCCAATGTGGCCGTCGTAGTTCTATGTGAAAGTTGAACGTGAATACATAGTGTATGTGATGCAAAGATAGATGTACTTAGGATGTCCCGCGCTGAGCGGACTTTGCTCGTGCTTCGATTGCGACTTCTTTGGGGGGACGGTGGTATGTATCTCGAAGGATGCTCACCTGTACAGATTCTTGTCATGTTCTCCTCACTGCCATATTGCTTTCTTTTCGTGACTTGGCATGCGTCTGAATTAGTTCACCGTAAACATCGTATATGAGTTTCGTGTACGACGTTTTGGTGAATTATACGTACACCTTTCAAGTGTAACTGGCCTTTGAAGCTCGTTGAAGAAGCCGACCTCCGCGTGTCGGTTTCGGCGTTGTCAACCGTCATCATCACTTTTACACGTTCGAACTTGTATATGACCTATGTCCAAGGGTAGTCCAAGAGAGTTCGTGTTGAGAGGAGCACGTACAGCGTGGGAAATATTTGGTACACGTGCATCGCGCTCATTGTGCCGACTTTACCTCCAACTACACTTTTTCTGCCCAGTACGGACAGAGCTATGTTGCCCTACGCCCAAGAACTCACAATGATTACCTAACTGCATGTCCTCCGGCGTCCTGCTCTCTACATCCTTGCAGCTTGCAGCCTGTACCAGACCTAGAGCATCTCGAAAATAAGTACCAACGACAACTGCTAAATTCCAGTGTCATGGACTTTTATCTATCCGCTCAGATGATGTCAATGGGACATGAAGAAGTATATCGGCCACCTTTTGCCTGAATGCCGATCGACTGCTATGATCGAAGTACACTACCCTTGCAATTCACGGACAAGTGAAACCACAACGGTCAGCTTACAACTCTCACCAACAATGACACGAGACCTGTTCGTCTACCTCGAGCCTCGCCCAGTCCACCCTCAACTTGGCCACAGGAACTACATCACCCTCGACCTGTCCTTTAAACATGGCCCCTACATCCCCAACTTCTCGCCCAAAACCCTCCCGCGCGCCGCAACAATTTTTCACATCCTCCGTTCCTCCATCCTCTCCTCCGCCATCCAAGAATACCTCAACTCCCCCATCGCCAAGTCACCTCCCAGCGATTTTCAGAACACCTGGCACCTTACCGCCGTACGCTACCGAGATACATCCGCTTATGATGTCATTGGTGTTGGGAACATTATACACGTTCAGCGACTTGTATGATTGACCTTCCGCTGCTCTGTGCATCCTAGTAGTTGTTATTCTGGAGTTTCAGAACTCGAAGTACAAATAACTTGCAAGCGGCACTGGATAATGGTCTCGTCTCCAATTGGTCCGAATCGACACTGACGGGAATGGCTACTTATTCTGTTCGCGCCATCGTCGCCTCAACATGTGCTCGCACCCCACCTTCCCAATCATCCCAACAAATACTCAAAACCACCGTATCCCGTCCCAACGGAAACGCTTCCTCCCTAGGATCTCCCTTTCTCACACGAATTCCATTCGCACCGCGGGACTTGGCCTCAGGCCACGCTCTATGCCACCTCAGAACTCCCTCCCGCCGGAACCCCATCCTCTCCGCCGTCCTGATACTAGCGGTATTGGCCACACTGGCCTGCCAAACCACTCTCCGCAAGCCAAGGCCACCACCGGGCAGATCAAGGGCGTATTTCAAGAGGATCCCGATAGCGTTGGACGTTACGTGCGTCCTATGGAATGCCGGAGCGATGATCACGAAGATTTCTGTAACTAGATCTTGGGCTGACGAGTCCACGTAGCCAACGAGTCCTGCATACCCCTCTTCCTCCTTGGTTCTGGTCTTGTCATACACCGCAAACATAGTCATCCCATCATTACCTTCCACCATCTCACCTAAAGAGGCGATAAACTCTTCTTTATCCTTGTATGGACCCAGGGGGATGAAATCGTAGAGGCTGACATCAGAGTAGGCTGTGATGAATAGCTTCGTGTGAACAGCAAGCTTGACACAACGTGAGCGTCAATAATTATCATATTTTCAAGGCCCCCGCAGCTTACATCAAAAGGCACCAATTTGACGCGCTCGCTCTCCAATACTGCCGGGATGGGGAAGCAGAACTTATTCGCTGGAGCCATCTCTTGACGTGATGCGCAAGAGGGGAAGTGGACAGTTTATGACTCGTTAGTTACGGCAGTTATTTTGGTATAATACGCCACGTTTCGAGAGGGTTGCATAGCCCGCGGTTCGCTCCCTGGGATATCAATTTCCTTATGGAATCAATGGACGAGTGATACGTGGTTTCCCAAGTTCCCCAAGTGTTTCATCCTTGCATGGGACTTGCAATGCACGTGTATGCACGGTATTTTCTGGTATGCGAACAGGAGACCTAGGAACTTATACTTACTACTCGCGCTGAAGAAGATGCGTCTTTTTCCTGTAGATCGGACCAACATTAAACCTCGACAACTCCACTCATTCAAGGCGCTCGACATCGGGAGAAGGGAGGGCGCATAGCTCACTCGGGAGAGCAACAGACAAAGACCCAGTTCGATCCTGGATATCCACTATTGCAGTGAAATGTACCATTTTAGTACTTCGTTCCAATAGCGTCTTTCATACACGAGAGCGTCGAAAAGAAAGTCTTGTATTCCTGTACAAGGTTCTAAAATAGGATACCAAAAGCCAGAGCCGCTACTGGGAGTATGACACGATGTATGCGCAGACTAGGCACGGCGCCGTTGCTGGCAGTATTAGCATTGACAGTACTAGAGGCGGCAGCATTGACGGTACTAGAGGCGGCAGCATTGACAGTGCTACTGGAAGCAGAAACTGCAGTACCCGCACTAGTGCTAGCACTCGATGCCACCCCGGACGCACTCGCACTCACACCCGCCGTCCCATTCCCCTGCGCATTAGCCAAAAACGCCTGAAAAGTCTTCTCTTGGGTGGGATTAACCGCAAAGACCATGCCCTTCTCGCAATGACCCGTCTGGGCGCAGAAGAACCACAGCGGGGTAGAGGAATTGTCGACGGTGAATGTCCATTGGCCAAAGACAGTGCTGTTGGCGATGGGGACGAAGCCCGAGTCGATGCCGGATTTTGTGCAGGGGAAGGCGAACGTCGATTGTGTTGCGGACTGTGAGGCGTGTTACATAAATGAGGAGATGATAATATATGGTGGCGTACGTGGTTGCCGGCACGACTAGGGAGGGTGTGTGAGAAAGGCTGTGTGGCTGTGTGGGAAGGAGGAAGAACGTACAATGAAAAGGTGACAGTGTCTCCTTGGACGGCGGTCACGCTGCAGAACGAACTCAGTTGGCGCGTAGATGCGTGCACAGACAGGAAATCACCTTGTTGGGTTGAATGCCAGCATCTATCAGCCTTTGTGAGAAACATAATCAAGGTAAAGGTAGGAGACAAACTCACTCCTCCGTCACCGACGGTCACCAAATGGTCTGCTGCAGAAACACAGACGGCTGACACCAGGACAGCAAAGAAGAAGAGCAAAGACATAATGAACGTGGGTTAGAGAAGAGGCATTTTTGCTTTCGCGTTTTATATGTTGCCTGGGTTTCCCATGGTGATCATCATCAAGTCGGCGAACCCGGTGATGTGTAGCGACACTTGGCTTCGGTCATCTGGCGTTACACAAAGTGAACTTGCGGAGAGAAGCTTAGTGTCACGCGAGAGAACTAGAACAACTCTCGTTAAGTCCAAGGGGTTCTACTAGTGTACAAAGCGTCGTATATATACTGTAGCAAAGAATATATAAGGAAATGGTACAATAGGTACAAGCAAAGCTGAGTAAGTGCTGAGTCTCGAGGATGACGAGAGACGATGAAAATCCCCACATGATGACATCACTTCTCTATTTTTCACCGCCCGCCATGGCTTCCCTCAGATTCCTCGCATCCCGTCTCTCTCGACGTCACTTTTCCACCACTCCGCACCGCTTCGAGCACTACCTAGATGCCGACTTTCACGTCCGTCCCTTCCCTCCACAGACCTCCACGAACCTAACTCACCCGTAGACCTTTAAAAAAGTGACCACAGCGGAAGGACGCATCGTTCTCGTTGACTTTTACGCAGAGTAAGCTGAGATGCTTTACCACACTCATAAACTCACGTCTTCGCAGCTGGTGCCAGCCATGCAAAGTCCTCTCTCCCATCCTCGAACAACTCACCGAGGATCCTTCCACCGAGACTGCGTCCCGCCAGCCATTGGACCTAGTCACAATCAATAGCGATACCGAGGAGGGAAGAGAGCTATGTCAGCGGTTCAAGGTGCGTTGACTTCTCGTCGTAGCGTATTCCTCGTAGTATTGACTAAGTGCAGGTACGCGCGCTTCCAACCGTTGTAGCGTTCCAAGGAGGCAAAGCCATCAAGACATTTACCGGCGCGCTGAGGGAACGCCAAGTCCGCCAGTTTTTAAGGGAGATATGACCCACCCTGTTCCTTAATAACGACATCATACACAATGAACCTCGATTGAACTACGCATATATCATATTGTTGGAATGTCACACAACTCGCTTCTTGATGCGTCTGCCTTTCCAATATTGGAACATGCAAGTACTAAAAATCCCTACTCTTTGCTATATTGTGGACATCCAGAATTGAGCTGGGTCTCAGTCAGAAGCTCTCCCAACTGAGCAATACCTTCATCCTCTCCCGGTGTTTACCATTGACGTCGGAGGGCTCCGCGAGGAAAAGTTGCTGATGACTCTCGACTCCCGTATTTTTCCCTGAGACTTTCACCGCAGGTACCAAAAAAAGTGACTTACACTAATGTATCACAGGAACCCCCAGGACCGTTCGTTGCTATTGTTGAGCGCCCCCCACATCTCCTTCCGCTACCCCGATTATCGTACCGCTCCCAAGCCCCCCTCTGCGTTTGGTTTTAATGATTGACAAAAGACCGCCTTAGAGAATCCTCCATCTTGCGTTGAACTCCGCCGCGTAACAAGAACTAGGGATTTTACGCATGTCCCAAGGAGCGTGATGCTCCTAGTTTGAACACTACGAGTTCACAGGTCACAGTGGGAGAGTTCTTATCTAACGCGAGATAGGGTTCACTCACTGTACTCCAAGCAAGATGTCCTTCTGGCTAGAGGGATTCAGTTTCAATGCGGCGTGCTAGATCACGGCCGGAGACCATCCAGACTTTCATGTTTCGACTTCGGAAGGCACGCGAAGCCATTGATATTGTTCTTGACGACGATAATTAGCTATTTTACCCTCATATAGTTGCTACTTGTGTTTTTATTCTATCTACATATATTGTACAACTGTGTTACGGCTGTACCGCACCATCGAGCTAATGAAGAGTCATTGGCAGTGCGAGTAGTACTACGGTAGACATCCCTTGGACTTTAAACATTCCTATCGGCATCGTCATCACTCGCCGTATTGTGATTGTGCCATGGTAGCAACCGATGCATGCAACTGGACCAGTGCGGCCAAGGGTTGGGTAAAGCATCGGCAGAAGGTGCAGGAGCATCAGAAATCTGTTCCTCAGGTTGACCCCAGTCAGAAGTAATTCCAACCTATTGTAGTCAGAAACACTCACCAACTCCTCATCCAGCTCACCCGAGAAAAATGCATTCAAAGTCTCAATAGCGAAACGAATATATTTCCTTTGTTCCGCAATCATTTCTCCTGACAAGGCAATTTGTTCAATTCCACGAACAGAAGCTTGTCGATAGAAGAAATCCATTCCATCATTTTCGAGCAATTGTTGAAGCCTGTACCGGCATTCATCCCATACAGGATTATCCCGTTGAATCTGGACAAGTGACAAGATATTTTTCCTGATTTGCTTTCTGCGATTCGAGTAACGGATAGAAAATTTATTGGAACCAACAGCCAGGATGGAGCAGACAACAAAAAGGTTGTCAGGTGTGTGGAGATAGTCAATATGTTCCTGTTCTACTGAAGGTTCAAGACAGGATTTTGAGTGATGTCCTATTGTAGAGAGGTAGCCTTCAATAATATATACAAATCCAGGGTCATATCCACAATGCCCAAAATATTCTAAGCATTGCTTTGCATGAAAGACACTGTACATTGTTGGGCTGCCTGCATAAAGACCCCTGGCTATGATGTTGCCTGCAATACTGAAACCATTAGGATTGTTGAACATGAAATCAACAACTGTCTCCAGGGATCTAGGGGACATGGTATGCCATCATGTGTAGACCAGGTCGGAGTAAATGCTTAGGGCGCTGAAACATGGAGAAGTGTCTGCCTTCATTGGTATCATCTTCAGATTATCTGTGATGAAGTGTTCAAGGACATCAAAGATGGCAGCATTTGCCTGAGAAGAAAGGTCATAGACCCAAAATTGCATGCCATGGAAGACTGTGTCAAGAGCATGGAGTTCTTCTGTGCCTGAATTGGCTTGTTCTTTCAAAGGAAGTCTTGAGATAAGAAATTCAGCAAACACAAGAAGGATCCTCAGAGATGGTGGGACAGAGTCATCATTTGAAGGGCGCACAAACACAGCAAACATTTCCAGGAGATAGGTTGTCATGTCAGTGGAGAAATGGTCATGAATAGCGACAGGAAGTGCCATGGCTGTTGACTGGACTTTGTTCCTGTCAGAGTCACTGATGGTGTTGTTGAAGGAAGGAAATGGCAAAAATGCAGGTAGAACCGTGCAGCATATGTTCATGACAAATGGATTTTCGGTGCCAATATCAATGGGAGAAAAGACTTTCTTTGAAGCAGCATTCCTGATTAGGTCAATCCAGACTAAGGGATGCAAAGAGAAATATTCTGTCCTGGATGGACTATGGAATGCCAGAACTCCATTGAGGGCAATGTATTCCATGAACAGGTTTATACCATGATAAGATCTGTATTTTTCTGTCAAGGCTGTGATATTGGGTACAAGCTCAACACCTGGTGTCTGTGGAAGGTCAATGAACATATCAGATTCATCAGAGAGAAACTAGCTTGGAGCGTAGTAACCGCTCAAACTTGGTCTCTAGTCCAGGCAGTGGTGTCCAATCAGTTGAAAGACACCCATGAGACAGTAGCCGTAGCCTCAAGCGAATATCATCAACATCGAAGAGCCTTTTAGCTTTCGACTGAAGTGCTGGATGCAGATCACCAATAGCTTGAAAGATGATATTCTGCACAGTGGGGTTCGACGACATGGAAAAAAGCCAATGCAGGGCATCAACCGATAATTCACCCGACACTGAATGTACCTCATCCGACTCCAACTCTTTCAAGTCCTTCCATTTTGCAACATTGGGGGCAGACTGGCTAGCCACTGTGTCAGGCGTATTCATCACGGTTCGATGGAGACCATGCCAGAAAGTGAGGACGGTGTTCTGCACCACATGAGTGTGCAAGACATGGAGTAGGTCACACAGTGAGGTACGGTAGGGGCATTGTGGGAAGATGAGGGGGAGAATATGTGCCATCAAATAGGCTATATATGCAATGGCTGTAATCGCACCAATAACCCATGCAAGCGAATCTCGTAATGGGCCAAGGAAGATCACGAGGCCAACAAAGAATATTGCAAGGGCAGTGTGCATCAGAACAGGGAGTAGCCCAATTATAACGAGAACACGCCATTTCTGCAGTCCTGCAAATCGGAACTGCCGCAGAAGGCTATGCTCCCGGGGTGTTCCAGAGGGTAAGGCCATGTAATGATGGAGCCATTGCTTGACCAGCACCGAGACAAGTGCTGTCGTGAGGCTAAGCGCAAGACTGGTGAACCATAGGCCGTTCACCCAGACACTCGTGGTTGAAGCAATGAACGTGACGTTGGGGTTCAGAGGGGAAGCAGCAACGGTGTCCAAGGAAGCGCCGCTGGCAATAGCACGCTGAATATTGATCATTTCGAAAAGTAGATTGGCCGACATCTCTGCATAGTCCACTTGTAGACTTTGGGAAGTTTGGACTACGAAAGTTGTAACCACAGCCGAGAAAAGACCCGCCTGGTACAGAGATATGAGCACGGATACGAATAGAACATGTGCCACGTACGAAAACGAGAAGAACATCAACACCGTCTCTCGCCTCTTCCACCATATCCGCGTCATAGATCGCACGCTCATCAAGGTACGTCCGAAATACCCTGGCGTTGGGTCCCATTTCTTCACAATACGCATCTTCAGGATACTTTTCCTCGTAGTTGAAAGGATCATTGCCTGGTCAGCCTGAGATAGGAACGATTTCATCAACATATGAGTGTGATTTACCTTTAGGAATCCGGTAAGGAGCAGATCCTCGTAATCCGAACCTCTTGCTCGACTTTGCAGGATTGACATATTCAAGATATGGTTGGGCTGTAGTGCCGTTCTCCCCTTCCTCGACAGCGCCGCCCTGCGAAGATTGGAGTTTGGAGATTTTCTCCGTTTTTGCTTGGGTGGTTGTGGGTATGGTGTCGCTTGTGGGCATTGCGGTGGGCGTATGAAGCAAGGTCGAAGTCATCGAACACCTCCACAACTCCGAACAGCATTAAGGCACCTTCCACAGCTACGGTCGGGAGCTTTTCACCGCCGCCATGGCTTCCTTCAGGTTCCTCGCATCTCGTCTCTCTCGGCGTCACTTTTCTACTACCCCGCGCCGCTTCGAGCACTACATCGATGCCGACTTTCACTTCCGTCCCTTCCCTTCCCTACCCACCTAATTAAACCCATCGTAGACCTTTAAAAAAGTGACCACAGCGGAAGAACGCATCGTTCTCATTGACTTTTACGCACAGTAAGCAGAGATGCTTTACCACGCTTATAAACTCACGTCTTCGCAGCTGGTGCCAGCCATGCAAAGTCCTTTCTCCCATCCTCGAACAACTCACCGAGGATCCTTCCACCAAAACCGTGTCCCGCCAGCCATTGGATCTAGTCATCATTAACAGCGATACCGAGGATGGGCGGGAGCTCTGTCAGCGGTTCAAGGTGCGTTGACTTCTTATCATGGCTTATTCCTCGTACTGAGTGGGTGCAGGTACGCGCACTTCCAACCGTTGTGGCGTTCCAAGGAGGCAAAGCCATCAAGACATTTACCGGCGCGCTGAGGGAACGCCAAGTCCGCCAGTTTTTAAGGGAGATATGACCCAATTTGTTCCTTAAAATGAACCTCGATTGAACTACGCATACATCATATCCTTCTTATCGTACGGGAATATCACCCAACTCACTTCTTGGTGCGTCTGCCTTTCCAATACCGGAACAAGTGCTAAAAACCTTGTAGTCCTCGCCGTATTGTGGGCACTCAGGATTGAACTGGGTCTTAGTCAGACCTGAGCAATACTCCTCATCCTCTCTCGGTGTATACCATTGACGTCGGATCGAGGGGAGGTTGCTGACGACTCTCGTAGTTTCCTCTATGACTTTCAACGCAAGTACCAATGACTCGCTCACATGTACAGGATCATCAGCTGCTGTTGCGTTCCTTCCGCGACCTCGATTATCGTGACCTCCCTTTATGTTTGGTCGTAGTAACTCACAAAAGACCGAATCAGAAAACCCACCAACTTATATTGAACCCCGCCGCATCAACGCACGGACTCGGAAACCGATGTTCCTAAACCTGGCCCTGAACGTACAGTTCACAGGTCACAGACTGCGTCGCGGCAGGTAGATTCCGAGTCACCCTACTGGAAAATGATTTGGCGCTGCTTTGCACTATCTCTCTGGGGCCCAGGCGCGTCAGCATTCCTTTCTCGGTCGAGTGATTTGGCTCTTCCTCCCGCTACCTTGACCCTTTGCTGAAAGAAAGCGCCAGCTTAGTGCTGGGAGTAAAGGTCGCGAGTGTGGCCTCGGCGTTGTCAAATACCATGCAAATGTGAACTATGCATACATCATATATATCGTTCTTTCCCTTGATATTTACTCAACTCGACGCGCCTGTCTCTCGCATACCGGAACGTTATCTCGGAGTGCTAGAAGTACGCCGAATACGATATTGAGGGCATCTAGGATCGAACTAGGTTCAAGTCGATCGCTATCCCTCCTCTCCTGGCGACATGCCGGGGTGTCGCAGCTGTCGGTGTGGTCTAAGGTACTCAAACTGCAGACTATATTCGTCATGTCGAGCTTGCTATGAACGCGAGGTACCAAAATATAAAGCGTCCACTGCCAGCACCTTTATTGCGAGAACCCAGAATCGAACTGGATCTTAGTCTGTTGACGTTGCTCTCCCAAGTGAACCATATCCCTTTTCTCCTTCTCAGTATACACTACCCCGATTTCTTTACGCTGATGTCCCCATTATCTTGAGCGAGTCTTGGTATCTGGCGTCGTATTCGAGTCGACGGATTTCGTTGTCACGGTACAGGAATACCGCTCGACGCGTGTTCTTGTGGCCAAAACAAAACAATAACACTAGACGATACATATATTAATGAGGACACCCAGGATTGAACTCGTTGCTGAGTAGTCTGTTACCCGGAAAGATATCATTATTGCAGGAACCCAGGATCGAACGGGATGTTAGTCGCTGTCGACTGAGCTAACGTTCCCACAAACACTACCCCGATTATCGTGCCCTCCTTCTACATTTGGTCATAACCAAAAGACCGAGTTCAAAGAAACCCACCCACCTGGCTAGCAAACCCCTGATTTTACGCCCGGGCCAACGCACGCTAGCTTGAACACCGTTAGCATTGATTCCGCTGCAAGGAAGAGAGCAGGAGACAACCCAATCAATTTCTTCTCCACTGGCGGTACTTGGGGGAGAACATCTGCTCGCAAAGCACAGTACCGGAGGAGATATCTTGACATTCAAAATCAAGCATTGGACAGTGGACTGACCAAACTTTTTCAAGTTTCAGTTTCCGAGTGCCAAACTTACGAGGCAACACCCCTCCCCTTCTCTCCCTTGCAAGGGGAAGTCACCGGGAGCGACGACTCTCGATGCAGCAATATACCTGTTCTAATTCGTCATCTGGGACTTCCGCGGACCGCGATAGTGGGTGAACGCACGTACCAAAAGCTTCGCAATCATCAGCATTGTGGGAACCCGGAATCGAACCGGATGTCACTGTTAGTCCGTTGCACGTTCCCATATTATTCACTGGCTCCATCCTCCCTCCCATCAAACACTACCCCATACGGTGGGCGAAACAGATGTCCTCGTTACCTCGAGTCTTGTTTTGGACGAGTAAAGAATCTCGCTGAACCCTGATTCGAAAAGCCCTTCTACTTGACAGTGGCAAGCCCCGGCGCAACAAACCCAGCGTTTTATACACTCTGAATGCCGAGCCCGAGCTCGTCACAGATGTACTTCCGACGTTTGTTATTTCACTGAGAGAAAAGGTGATAATGCAGGTTCACGAGTAACGCTGAACGGAAGACGAGTCGGATCACTTGGTGTTGTAAAATTCGCATACAAAAATGAGCCTCTTTCAAAATAGCACACCTAGGATCCAAGGCCCTCTATCGTAGGAATCCAGAATCGAACTGGATGGTAATCTGTTGCTCTCCCGAGTGAGCCATGTCCCACTTCCCCTTCTCATTAAATCTTACCCCGATTACCTTACGCTGGGCCCGATAGACGTTCCCATTACTTTGAGCTGTTTTGGGCATGGTCATCTCAGAAGGACACCAAGCGCGAGCTCGTTACAGATGGCCATCCGACGTTAGGCAATACGTTAATGGGAGCGTTACTGCCGTGTTGGAAAATCCAGTGCACCTTTGAAATCTCTCCGGCTTGAGAAATGCACCGTCTCTTCTCCCTTAAAAATCTCTTTATTGCATAGTATGTTGTTGTATCCAAGCGTCCATTCTACTTTGGCACGGTCCCATTACTCGTATTCTTGTCCGTATCCTCAGAAAATCGTTTCCGAATAGCCGCAATCATCTTCCCGAACCTATCCCAGCCCCTGCTTCAGTACAACAAGTAAAAAAGACGAACCAACACGTACCATAACCAATTAAGTCCCTGCAATACGACGTTCCCTCCTCCATAAATAAAGATATAAGCAAGCGGCACTTGATGCCGGACTTGGTATAGCGTATGCGCGAACTGGTATAACTACCACACCACCAAGCATCAGGTCGAGCGAGCAACGAGAAACGCGCGTTAAACACGTACGACGTACATCCCCCCATACACGAGCCTCACGACGAAGAATGTAACGAGGAGGAGGAGGCCGTTGATGAGCTGAAAGTTGCTCTCGGTGTGGTTGGTCTTGTCGAGGAGCCAGTGGATGTTGAGGAAGAACGTGCTCCTGGGAAAGGTGTGGAGGTTAATGGCGAGGGTTAGTGGATGTTGGGAGAGGGACGTACGCTTCCCAGAGAAGACACCGCGCAGCGTAGTACGCCAAGAACGGCTTCTACACGAGACTGAGCACGGAACCAAGCACGAATAGACAGACAGACGCACGAACGACCCAAGATAAATCGCCAAACACGCTAAGCCATGCACGGCAAAGCCGATATCCACGAAGTTGACGATCGCATCCACGGTATCCCATATGAAATACCTGCTCGCCCAAGTCAGAACTGCTCCCCGCAGACACAAAGCGAGGACTCACCCACAAGAAATAGCAATCAACCTCCCCACCCTACCCTCGTCCCATCCAAACGCCCGATCCTTATCCAGAGCCTCGAGGTTCAGACATCCCAGCGCAAGCGAGATGACTAGCGAGATGTGTACCGACGACACGACGTATATGCACCTACCCATCGTCAGCCACACGCAAAGCACAAAACAAAAAGAAAACCAACCAATTATTAGGACGAAGCCCGAGTCGATACCGGATTTTGTGCAGGGGGAGGTGAACGTGGATTGCGTTGCGGACTGGATAGAGTGTTAGATGGGGAAATGATGAGGTGCGGGGACAGGACGTACGTGGTTTCCGGCGCGACTAGGGAGAATGTGTGAGAAAGGGGTGCGTGGCTGTGTGGAAGGAAAAACGTACAGAACACGATAGTGACATCACTTCTCTATTTTTCACCGCCCGCCATGACTTCCTCCAACCCCATTGTTTACTGCATGCTCTTACGGGGGACGAAATCCGGGTATTCCGGCGTGTACTCGTTCTGATTCTGATGATGCGACAGCGACACAGCGTCCAGAGAAGAATTTATGACCTTGATATAGCACAACTTGGCCGCCTACAGAACTTACCACAAAGCACCGGTATTCATGTTCTTGCCATGGCGACGTCATGGCAGTGGAACAAAGCTTTACGACGCCATGTTTACCGCAGGGAGATTCGCATGAACACAGGCCGTCGTGGGAGAAGGAAAAGAAACGCATCGAAAAGTTTGTGCACATTGAAAAATAACTACTTTATCTCACGTCTTCTTATATCCTCGTAACTCACTAACATCCTGTATGAATAACACAGGCACGGCCTAAAGACAGGCGAGGCTGTTCGTTCCAACGCGCGTGTGATTTTGATGCAATACGGAGACACGGCGCTCGAAACAATCCGTCGTTCGATTTCTACTCCAAATATGTACAGAGAAAGCATGGGTGCGCACGTATCGCAATCCTATCTGCCTTCGAATTAGGCCCAGTCAAAGTTACTTTGATACACCGGGGTCGCGGGGACAGCTCGTGCCATTCGCGAGGTGAGCAAAGTACCTCCCAATGGATCGATTTAATTCCCTAAAGTTCCATTTGGCAGTTGGAGCCATGAATCTCATCGCAACGACGACACTGAAGTATACTGGAGTGCGGTGTTAGAGGCTGGACACAGCAGTGGTTTGTGCATCGTGCGTACGAACGTGCAGCCATTCGTGCCGACAATCGGTGGGTGGCAAGCAGATTCTATCACAAGTGCGGTTTACTAAAGTGTGCCCATATTCTTACGAAGGTTCCGATTCTAGCACCATGGTGCTTCTTTGGTATACAGATGACAGAACTCAACGATACTGAAGACTATGCAAACTATGCAATACCAGCTAAGCAGGTCTGTACCGTAAGAATGGTCATGCTGTTCGAATATCCAGCGAATAGCGACGATGCGATGCACCAGCGTTAAGCACACCGTCACCCTGTGCACACCAGCACGTCCAATCAGAAACCGCAAAGACGTGATGGTGTAGTCTTCTCCTACGAAGATTCTCAGATGTCTTGATAGGTAAGCAGTTACCGAAGACTTGAGGGCTATGAAGAAGGGCGAGGCGAGAGGCAATGTCCAATGTGGCTGCCGTGATTCTATGCGAACGTTGAACGTGAATACATAGTGAATGCGATGCAAAGATAGATGTCCCGCGCTGAAAGGACTTCTAAGAACTCGCGACTTCTTTGGGGGACGGTGGTATCCCGAATGGATGCTCACCTGTACCGATTCTTGTCATATCTTCGTCACTGCCATATTGTTTTCTTCTCGTTACTTCGTATGCGTCTGAATTAGTTCACGGTAAACATCGTATATGATTTTTGCGTACGTTTTGGTGAAATACACGTACATGTTTCAAGCGTAGCCGGCCCTTGAAGCTCATTAAAGAAGCCGACCTCTACATGTCGGCTTCGGCGTTGTCAACTATCGTTACGTTCGAACGTGTATATCACTAGTAGGTCCAAGAGGGTTTGTGTTGGGTGGAGCGCGTACGGCATGGGAAATATTCGGTACACGTGGATTACTCGCCATCACCATCAGCAAAAATGCAGAGCGATTACAAATACATGCGAGAGGCTTGTAATCGCAATAATTACTTATAACATGTGTAATCGGTTATAATTGATTATCGTCGATGCGTACATTTTATAACCGTGTTGTACCCATATTATAAGCGGAATATAATCTCTACAAGAATGGTAGTTCTCGTATGACCTGATAGAATTATTATGATTGTATGTGAATACAACCTTCATATCAGGCCTCTGTAAAAGCCAATTAAGTGAATGATATGACTGTTACTCAAGCAATTAAATGGATCATATCATTCATTCAGCTAGCAAAGCATACAATGCAAAGCACGAAAGGATAAATTTATTGCAGCATAAGGTACACAAAATGACATCTAGTATGTATTAATCTCCCCGAAAGGTGCACAAACGAGCCATACGATCCTCCAGTCCTTCATGGCGCACCATTCCTTTGATAGAAAGCCTGCCTATCAAGCACCCAGTCAGTATGAGCATACTCAGATATAAATGTACGTACTCATTACACTCCCTCAGCAGGTTCTTGCGAGCAGCAGCGGCTATAGATTTATCAATGCACTTGATAATGGTGTCATCACAGCAGAGGTATTAATGAGTGAGTGGCTACGGCATCAAAATAAATCATTGCATCAAAAGTAGCCGGCAGTCTTGACTCACCCTGACTGCGGGAATGTCCTCCATCCCTAAACAGATATCACAAGGGCACCAAAGAGTCCTAGATCATATAAATAATCTTGAAGTGCCAAGTCTGCAAGGAACTCACATGGAATTGTCGCACAACTTCCATAGCTGGGGGTAGAGAGGATGTCAATGTGGTCGAGTTCTGAGGCAAATAGAGAAGAGTAGTCAGTGACAATAGAAGAGATAAATCTATGGTCTACATACTCGAAGAAATATTCAACCGCAACACCGTTCTCCCTGGCCATGAGCTAGAAGTGGATGAATAGAGGCACCTAGGACAGAAAGAACACCATCAGAAGGACTCAGATTGATTGGATAATTATCAAAGACTTTTTCATGGAGTATCAATGCCTGAAGAACTGAGGAAGAACGATGGTAGTGGAAAGAACGAGAGAAAGGGAGTCGGAATTTGCATCAACAAAAGGTCAACATCACGTGCAATGATGCGATCCGGGAGTGCAGAACCTGAAACAGCAGAGTTTGAAAGGACTTGCAATTATTTTATGGCCCAGTCCACGCTTTCCTGCCACCATTCGATGATACCATGCCATAGTTGCTTTCTGTCTGCTTGTACTAGCGATTCACTCATTTCAATTCTGGCCAAGACTATTACGATTTCGCATCTTATCTCATCTTATCAACTCTCTCATAATCCTGCTATACTAACTTTCCGAACTTGATCGCATTCCCCATGAGGGTTCAGTGTGTTTAACGCACCGTTGCAGACTCTTGTATTATATTTAGCATGACCCAAACTGTATTTAAGTAGCTCGACTGCAGGTCTTAAACCTCAGTCTCGAACTAAAGTTTATTCACCCGATAACTTAGTCTGAACTCACTCTCGCTCAACTAAGCGATAGCTCCCTGCACATAAACCTGCGAGCAACACAAGGCACCTGACCGAAGTGCGAGTCACGCCTAGTTGTTTAATCTTGTTTGTGTAATCGGTCGCTAACAATTAGTTCGAGACTTTCTTACTCTTCAACAACAACCACATTGTCGGACAGTAACGAATGAACCCCATCGAACAATACCTCACCGACCTCTTTGGACTCCAAGGCTTTATCGCCGTAGCCTATCTCGCGTTCCTATATGGATACGAGTACCGACGAAACCAGGAGCCAGTCTCCGAAGAAACTATCCCCGTCGAAGCCCCCAACCCGGAGGCTAGACTGACCGCACACACCCCCTCCCGACTACATCGACGACAGACCTGACCCCATCATCCATTTCATCTTCATCACAGACGACGAGTGGATCACAGAGGACTCCGACACAAGCGAGTCCAGTGAGCCCAACGCCGAAATGGAAGGATGGCCCCCACAAAGAGGCCCAGTCATTGAAGAAGAAGAAGAGCGAAGAATCTACGAACAAGGGGTGGACCAGCGTGTTCTCTCTCCCATTACAGAGGAAGAAAGCGAAGGGGAAAGCGAAGGAAGTAATCCCTGGGATGCCCCCTCCCCCACGTCCACCAAAAACTCAGCCGCCAACCCTGGATACGATTCAGACGGACAGTGCCTCTATCAAAGAGGGCTTAGATATCATCTGGGAGAAAGAGCAGCGACTACAGATGGAACTGGAAGCAGTTCAGATGAGGAAGGCAGCTATTCAGAGGAAGACGACCACAGCGATGAGCTCCCAGGGCCACGCAACGACTGGTCCCCTCCAAGGCTGGACTCCAGAGGAGAAACATGGGGCAACTACTACGCCCGTGATGATTCATCAGACGATGAAGGAAGCTACCTCAACCTCGTCACCCGCCCGAACACCCCAATCATCATCAACGATAGGACCGGGGAAGCCACTACCGCGCTCGACCAATGCGAGCCCACATATGACGCCGACGCCAGCTGCAATATATGCTGACAAATACAGGACTATGCCGACGCATGGCTCATGTACGAAGGAATCGAAGCCCCTGCCTCCGTCGTCCCCTATGCCATCTACCCTCTCGCCCCAGAACATCCCCATGCAGCCCCCATCCCCTTCATCGCACCTTGGGTATGGGATAGACCCTGAAGACCAGACTTCGAGCAAGTCATTCTCAGGGTCAATGAGTGGGCCTGAATCGTTCGCAACTGGAACCGAATCATCACAGGAAGCACGGAGCCTTTTGAGCGAGTCCGACCAATCGGACTTAGAAGAAGGAGAAATTTACGAGAACCCTGGAATAGGGCGGACTTCGACTTACAGCAGCAGCATAGGGTCGGAGAGTATGGAGACAAAGACGTCATCCCGGAGTTCGTGGAAGGATCTAGCTCGGGAGCCTACTGAGGCTGAGCTAATGAATATGACCTATTTAGAGATGCTGCGCTGGACAGAACGAAAGTTACCAAGAGAAATATCGTGGAATGGTTCACCACAGGGGAGATACTTCCAGAAGGAAAAAGACTCGAGGATTGGGGCCCAGGTGCTCTATCGAGAAACCGTTTTCCACACGAATATCCTGTGGAACCAAGTACACCCGGACGACTACACGGACCCCGGAGAATGGTACCAGGTGCCAACCCCATCAGAAGCGTCGAGCGGAAGCACGGTGGATCTAAGCCACCTATCCATTCTTAGAAGGACAGGGTACGTCGACCCTAGCCGGTTATTCGCGGCGGCAGGAACACCGGGAAGCACAGGAGCAGCTGCAGCCGCAGCTGCAGCAGTTCCCGTGGTACCATCACCTGCACCGCAAGGACCCCTTTCCCCGCATCACAATCCCACGTTACGATCGCTACCGTGCCCCACGGCAATTCCCATCCCCGCTGACCCTGTACAACCACCAAACACGCCACCACCATTCATTGTAGGAGTGGCAAACATGAACCCATGGGGACAAGTGAAGCCGCAGCTAGCGGAACCTCCCGAGAAGTTCAAAGGAGAATCTAGCAATGTGGACCGGTTCCTCAATCAGTGCGAAGATTACTTCCACGTGTTTCCGCAGCAATTCACGATGAACGCGCATGGACAAAGCCCTAACCGGGTGGTGTTCTGCACGTTCCGACTTGCGGACAAAGCATTGCATTGGTGGAACCACGCACGGGATGAATATTACGACGAAACGTGCGGATACCTGCGATATCCAACATGGCAAACGTTCCGGCAAATCATTGAAGACCAATTCCGGACCGATGCGGAAGTTGAACTCAAGCTACAGGAATTCAAGCGAATTCGCCAAAACACCTACAAATCGGCTAAAGAATTCTTCCGCGACTTCGAACGCCTAGCGAAGGAGTCCGGAAAGCATCACAATGAGGAATACATGATCGAGATACTCAAACCAGCCATCCGCAAGAATGTAAAAATGGCCATACACGCCACCGGAACGGCTCTACCACGAACATACACAGAATGGAAATTCCGCGTAGAACAAATGGACTACAACTACCGAGTAGGACTGGCGGAAGACGCAGGCAGGAATCAGGGGACCCAGGGTCAACAGAACAAGGGAACAGGAAAGGCCGGAAGTTCCGGGAGTTCCCAGGGAGATAAAAAGACGGGAACAGGAACCACATACAGGGGGCAAGGGCAACCGATGGAAATAGATCGACTGTGCAAGGAAGGACGATGCTTCCGCTGCGGTCACAAGGGACATCGGAAGCAAGACAACAAGTGCCCCAAGGACGAAAGCACTTGGCTCGTCAAGCACCAGCCCAAATTCTCCCGAGCCCAAATTCGTGCCATGTACCAGCAAGTAGTCAAGGATGAAGAAGCAGAGGCCTCCACATCGAAGATCGAGGAGGTAAAAGATGAGCCGGCAGCGTAAGCGACAAACGCGCGTCGGCAAAGGACACAATTTCATTTAGTGGTGCATCACAGAAACCCACAGGTCGGACTAATGTACCGCATGTAGTACCTCGAGGCAATGATCAAACTTTCACGCTATCACAAAATGAAATTACTCAGTCGCATAAAAGAAACGGTGTACAGGGGATTTCCACCATGCTCGAAGAAGAACCCCACTCAAGCTCCTTGGCCACTGGTGCGAAAGCACAAGCGGCTCATGCTGCGCAAGGCGGCGGGACACACGGGATCAAGGTCAACATCGCTCCGTGGCGGGTAGGTACCGGCACAGAAAACGGAGGAAGAGCGGCCGAGCTAGTAGTGGGCGAGGGCGCCTCCAGGCGGGAGAGGAACGATGCAGGACCTCGCCTGAAGGCGGAACGTATGCACCTGCCCTATGCAGCCAACTACCCAGACACGACGGAGCCGCAAGAGGGAACGCGAATCCCCATCAAGAAAACCACTGCCCCGCAAAGAACAGTCAAGACGCCCAGGGACCCAACCCCTACATATCAGGTATGCCTACCCCCTTCATCGCTAACACATAATGGCACCGGGGGCCCGTGTTCCCCGGTGGGTGGGTCAGTGGGACCATTATGTGCACCTCCTATTCGTAATAAAAATACCGTTTCACTCGAAGAAGTACCCGATGAGGAAGACGACTATAGTTACCAACAAAGCCTCAAGAAGCAAGGGGAAGACCCGGTGACCTACACCGAGGAGTACCCGGAAGACTACGAGGTAACTGAATTGGAAAAGGAATACTACAACGACAAGTGGGACAAGGGATGGCTCAAACCCCATAGCGCCGAGTGGGTAAGAAGGAAAATGAGGCAGGAAAAGACCATGGAAGGGAAGTTGGCCACCCTTCGCATGTGGATACACCCGAGGCGCCTCATAGAAGTAGACGAAGATCTAGTCGTAGATCTCATTGGATCCTCAAAGGAGACATACAGACAACGGGAGCAATGCCTACAAAACATGGAGGACCTACGTGTTCCTCCCCAATACATTCAAGGAGGAAAGGGCTGAAGCGTCAACATCCGAGTACAACTCGAAACCCTGGATACCGGCCAAGTACGAGCAGTTGACACTCTAGTTGACAGCGGATGCACTGGGAGCTGCATAAACCGAACATTCGTACAGGAGCACCAGATCAACACGGTAAAACTACCCAAAGCCCAGGCCGTATACAATGCTGATGGCAGCAGGAACAAGGGAGGAGACATCACCGAGATAGTAGAGTTGTGAATGACCATTGGAGATCATCATGAAAAGGTCGACTTAGCCGTCGTGGACCTGGGAAACGTACCCCTATTCCTGGGACACGACTGGCTTAAAAGGCATAACCCCATCATCGATTGGAAAACGGGGGCGGTATCCCTAGTCAGGTGTTCATGTCGTCAAATACCTTTCCTTCTACCCGACGAGGACCCAGAACAACACTGGGGAACGGAAGTAGAGGAAGGAGATACCATCCTTATCATTGACTTCGAAGAAGCCTTCCACGTTCAAGCCATGGGAAGCAAGGCAAACGAACTAGCCGCCAAAGCCAATCAAGCCAAGGAAGCAAAAACGTTTGAAGAAATAGTACCGGAACCATACCGGGAATTTCGGGACGTATTTGCAAAAGAAAACTTTGACGAGTTACCACCGTGAAAACCATGGGACCATGCTATTGAACTAATCCCCAATGCAAATGCAAGTCTAGACTGTAAAGTCTACCCCCTCAACCCAGTCAAACAAGAAGAGCTAGATAAGTTCCTGGACGAAAACCTGGAGTCTGGAAGAATCCGACCTTCCAAGTCTCCCATGGCGTCACCATTCTTCTTCGTCAAAAAAAAAGGACGGGAAGCTTCGGCCAGTACAAGACTACCGCAAGCTAAACGAAATGACCATTAAAAACCGATACCCCCTTCCCCTTATCGGAGAACTAATGGACCAACTCAAAGACGCCAAATATTTCACAAAGCTGGATGTCAGATGGGGATACAATAATGTACGAATCAAAGGAGGAGACGAGTGGAAGGCCGCCTTCCGAACGAATCGAGGGCTGTTTGAACCCATGGTGATGTTCTTTGGACTCACCAATTCGCCCGCCACCTTTCAGTGGATGATGAACGACCTATTCAAGGAACAGATTGCGCGAGGGGATGTTACCGTATACCTAGACGACATCCTAATCTGCACGAAAGACAAAGACAAACATCAAGCTGTCATACGAGAAGTCCTAGCCATCCTTCGCGCCAACAACCTATTCCTAAAAGCGGAAAAGTGCGAATTCGAGGTACTAGAAACCGAGTATCTTGGAGTAATCATCAGTCAAGGATCGATACGCATGGACCCTGTAAAAGTCAAAGGAATCACGGAGTGGCCCCAACCCACCAAAAAACGAGAGCTACAATCGTTCCTGGGGTTCACCAACTTTTACCGAAGGTTCATTCGGGATTACAGCAAACACGTGAGACCACTGACCCAGCTCACAGGAAAGGCCGAGTGGCAATGGGGAAGGACTCAAGAAAACACGTTCCAGGAGATCAAGAAGAAGCTAGCAGAAGAGGTAGTACTAGCGATACCCACCCGAACAGGGAAGTATCACGTAGAGGCGGATGCAAGCGAAGGAGCCATAGGGGCGGTGCTATCGCAGGAACAGGAAGGAAAATGGAGACCAGTAGCGTTCCTATCCAAAGCTCTAACCACCACGGAATGGAACTACGAGATATATGACAAGGAGCTCCTAGCCATTATGCTCGCCTTAGAAGACTGGAGGCATTACCTCATGGGAGCCTACCAAGACTTCAAAATATGGATGGACCACCAAAACCTCCAATACTTCCGGAAACCCCAGAAGCTTAACCGACGACAAGCCCGATGGGTGACAGAACTCGCCGAGTACTATTTCACCCTACACCACAAGCCGGGAACCGCCAACAAGAAGGCGGATTTATTATCCTGAAGGGCAGACCACGATCAAGGAAGCGAGGATAATAAGGAGATGGTAGTCCTAAAACCGGAAATGTTCCGAGCCCTTATCATGCCAAGCGAAGAGGAGATTCACAAAAAGATACGAACAGCGCTGCGCGACGTAACCCGGTGGGACAAAGGGATAGAGGCCTCTCTTCATCACCCCAGAGGGATCTCTCAGCAGGAAGGCCTGATGCATTATGACGGAAGACTATACGTACCCCGAGATGCCAAGCTACGAGGAGAATTGATAGCCATCCATCATGACCACATCACGGCTGGACACCCGGGCATTGAAAAAACCAAAGAGCTCATCCAACGAAATTACTGGTGGCCGAAGCTGAAGCAAGACATAGAAAAGTACGTGAAGGGATGCGAAGCCTGCCAGCGAATGAAAACGAGTACACAAAAGAAAAGGGCACCGTTACACCCGCACACAGTACCCTCTCGACCATGGGAGCATATCACTGTCGACATGATAGGCGAATTACCTAACTCCAATGGGTACAACGCCATTCTCATGATTGTGGACCGGTTCTCTAAAGAAGTTATTCCGGTACCATGCTCCACAGAGCTAACCTCAGCCAGGTGGGCAAAAATCCTTAGAGACCATGTATGGGCCAAACATGGAATGCCGCAAAAGGTGATCTCGGACAGAGGACCCCAATTCGTGTCCAAGTTCATGAAGGAGCTATATGACATGTTACACATCCAAGGAAACCCATCCACAGCGTATCACCCCCAGACTGATGGGCAAACAGAGCAGGCAAATCAAGAAATTGAAAAATACCTTCGCATCTTCATCAATCACCGACAGAACGACTGGAGTGAGTGGTTACTGCTCGCTGCCTTCCAGCACAACAACCGAAAGCATTCGGCAACCGGATACTCCCCTTTCGAAGTCAACCATGGACAAAAACCTCACCTTGCACCGCTCACCATGAAAGAAGGAACAAACCCAGCGGCTAGGGACTTTGTAGCCGACATACAGAAGGTGCACGAACAAACCGCCAAAGCGTTGGAAAAGGCGGCCGAAAATATGAAACGACAGTACGACAAACACCAACGACAGGCAGTGGAGTATCAACCAGGGGACAAAGTATGGCTTGACTCCACTAATCTACACCTCCCTCGACCAATGAAAAAACTAGGAGACAAACGAGTCGGGCCGTTCGAGGTAATTTCCAAGCATGGCGCATCTGCATACAAACTATGACTTCCCCCCTCGTGGAAAATCCACGACCGTTTCAACGAGAATCTTCTCACTCCATACCACCCGCCGGAGTTCCCAATCTAAATACAGCCTTTAGCACCACTGCCAGACCTTATAGATGGGCAAGAACAATATGAAGTGGAGGAAATCGTAGACTGAAGGGAAAGGAGCAGGGGAAGAGGAAGAAGACGACGCACCGGGATCGAATACCTTGTCAAATGGAAAGGATATCCGAGAGAGGAAAATTCCTGGGTAGACGAACAAGACCTGGACAACGCCAGGGATGCAATCGAAGACTTCGAACAAGTCTCGTTCATCACCCAACCTCCTGCCGAGTGGTGGGAGGACGAGGACGAATCAGATTCCTGGTCCGAACACGAATCTGTAACAGAGTCGGAAGTTGACCACCCATTGGTACAGGCAATCCAAGAATACCTGATAAAACCAAATGCACCCTCTCTCGTAGGAGCCTATCTTTCAAAACCAAGTTATACAGCAGTCGGGACGACTGCCTTAACAGGGGGGTAATATTACGATTTCGCGTCTTATCTCATCTTATCAACTCTCTCATAATCCTGCTATACTAACTTTCCGAACTTGATCGCATTCCCCATGAGGGTTCAGTGTGTTTAACGCACCGTTGCAGACTCTTGTATTATATTTAGCATGACCCAAACTGTATTTAAGTAGCTCGACTGCAGGTCTTAAACCTCAGTCTCGAACTAAAGTTTATTCACCCGATAACTTAGTCTGAACTCACTCTCGCTCAACTAAGCGATAGCTCCCTGCACATAAACCTGCGAGCAACACAAGGCACCTGACCGAAGTGCGAGTCACGCCTAGTTGTTTAATCTTGTTTGTGTAATCGGTCGCTAACAAAGACCTATGTACTAGTAAAACATCATTCACATTAACATAATTCTTGCAACACTATCAAACCAATTTGGTCCCTACTAATGAATGTGGCACAAGGAAGGATGAACCTTGAAGTATTACTGGAAATAAGCTGATGCACATTTACAATACCATGGTAAGAGTGTTGCAATTTGGTTGCAATTGAGCTGTATGCATTGTAAGATCCACAAGCGTTGCAGCAGATTATAATGCAATTACAAATTGATATGATTATGATATTGATTGTCAGCTGAATATCGGCACTGATAAGATATTCCAAGAATAGTAATGATTGCAATCATTGGGGGATTTTGCTGATGATGCTCAGTTTACCAGCTTTACCTCAAACCACACCCTTTCTGCACAGTACGGACACAGCTGTTGCCCTGAGCCCAATAATTCACAATAATCACCTAACTACGTGTCATCCAGTGTCCCACTCTCTACATCCTTGCAGCCTGTGGCCTGTACCACAGTGCCAGACTTAGAGCATCTCAAAATACCAATGACACATCATACTACTAAACTCCAGTGTCATAGACATTTATCTATCCGCTCAGATGATGTCAATGGGACACGAAGATGTATGCCTGCCACCTTTCACCTGAATAACGATCGACGGCCATGATCAAGTACTGCCCTTCGTATTTCATGAACGAGTGAAACCACAATGGTCAACTTACAACTCTCACCAACAATGTCATGAGACTTGTTCGTCTACCTAGAGCCTCACCCAGTCCACCCCCAACTCGGCCACAAGAACTACATCACTCTCGACCTGTCTTTTAAGCATGGCCCCTACATCCCCAACTACTCACCCAAACCCCTCCCACACACCGCAACAGACCTCCACATCCTCCATTCCTCTATCCTCTCCTCCCCCATCCAAGAATACCTCAACTCCCCCATCGCCAAGTCACCTCCGCCCAGCGACTTTCAGAACACCTGGCACCTCACCGCCATACGCTACCGAGATACATCCGCTTATGATGTCGTCTCCGCTCTTTGCATGCTATGGAGATTCGAGGCCTTCTCAGGCTTGGTCTCAGGATGGCAAATGTCCCGTTACCCCAGAGTAAGGGGTGGTATGAGACGCTAAGTCGTCTCAGGTCTCAAGGGGAGGTCGATATATCTACCGATAGAATGCCCCTAGTGATCCTCGTATTATCTTCCCTGATTGATAGGACTCAAACACAGATAAGTGAGTTGCAGTTTTTCTTTTTCTTCAACAACGTACTCATAATTTATCCTCAGCCCTATGAAGATGTACAGTGTGCAATGGCGACAGACCATTGAAGCAAGTGAGTACATGTAGTTGCTTTTCTTCTTCTCTTCCATCAAACTCCCTTCTCCAAGATCGTGGTTTCTCGATATTTTACTCTGGTTCTTGCCGGTGTCATCTAGTAAGTGATACTGGGGGGTTTTCGTTTACTAGTCTGTCTAACCATCACAGTTCGAAGGATTCCTGTGCAATGAGCTTCAGCAATTAGCCTGAGGGCGGTCTATTGGAAACCAAGGCTATTAGCAGGGAATGGTGATACTCTGGGAAACCATTTACGCGTCAACTCAGATATGTATATGAGTGCTAGCACATATGCGCATGTTTTTTTGTTGAAAAAATTGAAATCGTTTGCTGAATGTTTATGCGTGAAACAGATTGAAAGACTGCAACAGTTAGTGTTCATCGGTGTTAGGGACAATATACACTTTCATGTCCAGTGACTTGTCTGACTGAACTTTTGCCGCTTCATGCATTCTACTAGTTCTAAAAAAACTCGGAAAGTATAAATAACATGCGGGCGACACCAATCCATGTCCTCAGATCCTTACACTGCATTGGTACTGGTTCTTTATTCTGTTCACACCATCGTTACCTCAACATGTGCTTGCACCCCATCTTCCCAATCATCCCAACAAACACTCAAAACCACCGTATCCCATCCCAACAGAAACACTTCCTCCCTAGGATCTCCCTTCCTCACACGAGTCCCATTCGCACCACGAGACTTAGACTCAGGCCATGCTCTATGCCACCTCAGAACCCCCTCCTGCTTGAACCCCATCCTCTCCGCTGTCCTGATGCTAGCAGCATTGGCTGCACTGGCCTGCCAAACCACTCTCCGCAAGCCAAGACCACCACCGGGCAGATCAAGCACGTACTTCAAGAGGATCCCGATCACGTTGGACATCACATGCGTCCTCTGGAATGCCGGAGCGATGATTACGAAGATTTCCGTGACTAGATCTTGGGCTGACGAGTTCACGTAGCCAACGAGTCCTGCATACCCCTCCTCCTCCTTGGTTTTGTCATACACCACGAACATAGTCATCCCATTATTATCTTCCACCTTCTCATTCTGGAAAGAGGCAATAAATTCTTCTTGATCCTTGTACAGACCTATGGGGATGAAATCGTAGAGGCTGACATCAGAGCAGGATGTGATTAATAGCTTCGTGTGAACAGCGATCTTGACACAACGTGAGCGCTATCAATAATTATCCTATCTTCAAGGCCCCCACTAGCTTACATTGAAAGGCACCAATTTGACGTGCTCGCTCTCCAATATCACCGGAATGGGAAAGCAGAACTTTTTCGCTGGAGCCATCTCTTGAAGTGATGCGCACAAGGGAAGTGGACAGCCTATGACTCGTTAGTTATGGTGGTTATTTTGGTATAATACATGGCATAGTCGCGTTGATGAGCCTCAAGGCTCTGTACGCTCAGAATTCACGGATTTAGCATTATAATAAATGCCTTGTCCACTTAGCGGACTTTCACTAAGTCAATGATTGCAATCACGGCAATACCCACTTTTACCGCCAACTATCCATCCCAACTCATATTCCGCATCAATATGCGCCACTTCATTATTGCTGCCAGGCACCTGATTGCAGATCTCATGGAATTAGGACCATCATTGATCGCTCAGCACAGCCATCACTGACATCAGCATCAAGCGTCACTTAATAGAATGCCGCTGCCAAAGTACCTATTCCACGGCAAAAGACTTAATACCGTGACCTTTCCACCAGCTTTACTAATGCTGTTACAATGCCAAGACAATGCTGCACGCATCTACTTCAGCGTACTACCTTCAGTGTACTTTGCCGCAGCAACACAGCAGCCCAAAAGTCCGTATGTCGGCGGAATTCTTTCTGATCACTAAGTCTATATGTGGTAAAACTGTGTGGGTGCTGTTACTTTAGAACTCTGGGAGCACGCTGTTTTGTATCATTTCTTACCAATCAATGTACTAAGGACTTACTAAGGACTCGTTTCAAGTATTCTAATTTTATTCTGGACTTGTAGTATAAAAGCTAGTGTAGTAGTGGTTGCTAGACAGAAGTTACTGGACACTAGCCATCATCCACGTTATCGACCACCGTTATCGCTTGTACTTGCTAGGAGATAGACAATAACAACATAGTCACTCCAAGTTATACTCTCTGTCACGGCTTTTCTTCTAACGGTATTGGTGTATGCTCATATTGCGCCAATACACGGAATTTGGTGTCCACAACTCGCTTTTATCTTTTAAATCTGCCAGCATCATTTCACTTTCACCAGCCAGGATCGTTTTCATCAGTTTTCACCTTCTACATCGCCATCGTTTTACCCAGTTCAGTTCAGGATCGTTACGTCCCCATGTAGACTCAGATTAGGATTGTTATTGCCTGCCAGCAGCATCTGTCACGGAATTTCGGTCAACAGCTTCAGTATAGGATCATCAGTCACGGTATTTGGTATCTTGCCGTCAGTTTCAGTATAGGATAGTCTCCGTGTAGACTCAGGATTAGTATCAGTTTCATTTTGCCGTCATTAACCTCAGTATAGTTTCAGTCTCAGTCCAGCCCAGTCCCAGCCATCGTTTTGCCATCACTAGTTCCCCCTCATATCATCGCCAGTTCGTCTTATCTTTGTTTTACCACCAGTTTCTCGTTTCTCGACTACAGTCTTCGTCTCTTGCTGTCACAGGTATTTGTTATCTTGCCAACGGTATTGCTCTTTGACAGCATTTTCTCTAATTCCATCAACCTCGCCCACAGCTTTACTAGTTAAATTGCCGTCACTTCGTTCACGGTTTGCTGGTATTCCCAGTTATACCGGATTCTGTTCCTTCTCGTCTATCGAGACCCTTCCCGGCTTACAGCCAACGTTTTCTAGTACTCGATTGTTAAGGGTACTACTTCGCTGACTGAAAAGTCGCAGTGTATACTTGCATTCTTGAGGAATTCATCACACGGAGGTGCACCGAAACACTCGCACAACAACAAAGCCTTTATTGCCGCTACACGCCATTTGCCATGAACTCCTCTAGAGTTTTGGTTTTTGCCGTTGCCATGGAAGTTTAGGCTCATCAGCATTTCGAGGGGTTTATATAGCCCGGGCCCACAGTTCGCTTTGTGGGGATATCAATTTCCTTATCTAATCAATGGACGAGTGATCCCTGGTTTTCCAAGCTCCTCTCCAGTCATGGGGACATCATGCTGGAGGATACCTCATTTGTCTGTATCAGTTCATGAATAAACCACTGGTCCCTTTGTTCCATCATATGTGTCAGGTATTCCCACTCTTGCATTAATGATCGACTGATGTTCCATCGCAAGGCTACTGCGCAATAATCCTATTGCAAACATCGGTAAAATACTGAAAACTAATATGCTCTTGCATCACCGATTCCAAACTTGTAAAAGAGAAACCCAAGAGTCAAGCCTCCAGGGCTGGGCACCGTTTATAACAAACGGTTACTTACTCCCCCTGGAGGTTTCGTGCGCAACCCTATTCAACTCTCGACAGAAATTTCCCTCCCTGAAAAAATATTCACGACTGAGGAGCCAAGAATGGGGGCACCCAGAAGAAGACACATCAGACCAACATTATGCCTCAACAACTCCACTCATTCAAGGCGCTCGACATCGGGAGAAGGGAGGGTGCATAGCTCACTTGGGAGAGCAGCAGACAGAAGACCTAGTTCCCACTATCACAACAAAATAAATTATTTTAGTACTTTGTTAGTACAATCGAGTCTTTCATACACCCGAGTGTCAAAAAGAAAGTCTTGTATTCCTGTACAAGCTTCTAAAATAGGATACCAAAAGCCAGAGCCGCTACTGTGAGTATGACACAATGTATGTGCAGACTGGGCACAGCGCTGTTGCTGGCAGTATTAGCATTGACAGTACTGGAGGCAGCAGCATTGACAGTGCTACTGGAAGCAGAAGCCATGGTACCCGCACTTGATGCCACCCCAGACGCACTCGCACTCACACCCGCCGTCCCATTCCCCTGCGCATTAGCCAAAAATGCCTGAAAGGTCTTGTCCTGGGTGGGATTAACCGCAAAGACCATGCCCTTCTCACAATGACCCATCTGGGTGCAGAAGAACCACAGCAGGGTAGAGGAATTGTCGACTGGTGAATGTCCATTGGCCAAAGACAGTGCTGTTGGTGATGGGGACGAAACCCGAGTCGATGCCAGATTTTGTGCAGGGAGAGGCGAACGTCGATTGTGTTGCAGACTGTGATGTGTGTTACATAAATGAGGAGACGATAATATGTGGTGGCATATGTGGTTTCTGGCACGACTAGGGAGAATATGTGAGAAAGGGTATGTGGCTGTGTGGGAGGGAGGAAGAACGTACAATGAAAAAGTGACAGTGTCTCCTTGGACGGCAGTCATGCTGCAGAACAAACTCAGTTGGCACATAGATGCGTGCACAGACAGGAAATCACCTTGTTGGGTTGAATGCCAGCATCTATCAGCCTTTGTGAGAAACATAATCAAGGTAAAGGTGGGAGACAAACTCACTCCTCCATCACCGACGGTCACCAAATGGTCTGCTGCAAAAACACAGATGGCTGACACCAGGACAGCAAAGAAGAAGAACAAAGACATAATGAATGTGGGTCAGAGAAGAGGCATTTTTGCTCTTGTGTTTTATATGTTGCCTGGGTTTCCCATGGTGATCATCAGCATCGGAGAACTCGGTGATGACATCACTTCTCTATTTTTCACTGCCATCATGGCTTCACTCAGGTTCCTCGCATCTCGTCTCTCTCGTTGTCACTTCTCCACCACCCCACACCGATTCGAGCACTACCTGGATGCTGACTTTCATGTCCGTCCCTTTCCTCCACAGACTCCACCCACCTAATCCGTCCGTAGACCTTCAAAAAAGTGACCACAGCAGAAGGACATATCGTTCTTGTCGATTTCTATGCAGAGTAAGCAGAAAATGCTTAATCGTGCTCATAGGCTCACATTTTCGTAGCTGGTGTCAGCCATGCAAGGTCCTCTCTCCCATCCTCAAACAACTTACCGAAGATCTGTCGACCGAGACTGCGTCCCGCCAGCCATTGGACCTAGTCACCATTAATAGCGATACAGAGGAGGGAAGGGAGCTCTGTCAGTGGTTTAAGGTACGTTTACTAATTGTCATGGTGTATTTCTCATACTGACCGAGTGCAGGTACGCGTACTTCCCACTGTCGTGGCATTCCAAGGAGGTAAAGCCATCAAGACCTTAACCGGCACACTGAGGGAACACCAAGTCCACCAGTTTCTGAGGGAGATATGACCTACCTTGTTTCTTAATACAGATGTTCCGAAAAACCTTGTCCACACTGCCAAAAAGGGCAGGTAAAATCAAAAAATCAGATAAATACAAGAAAATCATAGAAATAGCATACAGACTTCATTTGTGCGTGTCATTTAGTAGAAAGATACAAATTTAATGATCCATGGGTGCTGCAGTGTGTCATAAAGATAATACTTGAAATAAGAGCATCTGACTGATGAAGAACTAGTGAGCGCCGCCAGATTTATATGTTCAGGCTGTCTCACACCGAACAGCTGGTCACACCTTCGTTCTTGCCATCATCATCATTCAAGAGACAAGAAAAGACAAGACAGCTTTGAAGAACGATTTTGCATTCAGTCAAGCAGGCCACCACCATGATTTTGCCACAGTTTGGATGTCGACAGCTCCCAGTCTCCTGCAACACAATGCCATAGTCTGCCTGCACCATTTCACTGTGACAAAGACACCTGCAACTGGATATCCTGGCTTTATTTCGTCAGTTTTCATGGTTAGGACTGGGCTAGTGGGGGTTCAGGCGTTGTAGACTGGGAAGCTTTGGAGAGGGCACAGTGGCTGGTATGCTAAACATACATCTTCAAAGGAAGTTATCCACTTTCGTTTTGGAATGACTTATTACTGTTTACAAGGGAGAAAACATCTCCACAGCCTCCTACACCACTCTAATGCTCTGCTGCTGCCTCCCATTACCGCTAGCACAGACCCCACTCATGACGTCCTACCACTGACCTATTGGCCTCATACCTGTTACATTACCTCTATACACCTTGTACATCCTCAACGAATCTATTTATGATACATTACACTCACGAATGAAGGCACCATGCTATTTTCATGATTTTCTTGCATTTTTTTTATTTTTTTATTTTACTTGCCTTGTTTGGCAACCGTTGAAGAGACTGGCTGTGGGCACCTGTGGAATAGTGAGCAGGCTAAAAGGCAAACCTCAAAAACCCACACACACACTCACACAACTACACAAACTACAATCACCCTCGTAAGTTCTAGGGGGAGCGATTATTTCTAATGCGATCCAACTATACTTCAATATCTTGAAGAGTTTCTCTTATTCTCAGCACTCTTAGTGAAGCTAAGCTTTCTCTAATGAATTCCTAAGTCTAGGAACTTTTTACAGGAAGGTCGTTCACTGGCACGACGCAACCTTCAAGGCCGATTTGAGTTATAATACACAAGGGACACTGATCCCGACAGAAACAGAGGCAATACACGCTGAAACTTTAGTGAGCTCGCTAAAAGAACACCACAGGCAAGCACTGACTTAGCCTGCTCGCTACACAACTGTATGTAGGGGTTCTCCAACTAACTCCAGCAGGTTATCTCGACTCAAGAACACTTCAGAAGCACTCAGAAACAGACTCAGAAACAGAACTTTGAACAGAACTGACACAGAACAGACTGAAACAGAATAAAACAGAACAGAACAAATCTCAGATTTCCACTTCAACACATTCTCCGAACAGACTTATCACACTTAACAGAACAGAAACAGTGTCACTGATTCATATTCACTCTGACTAAGTTCTCAAAAGTCTTATCAAAAGGGTATCTCGTATTTCTCTGAGTGAGCTCATTAATTCTATGCAAAGCTCAAAGTCACAAACTGATCCTTTGTTACAGTACCGCCTTCAACGCGTGCATGAGAACTCGGGAGCTCGAAACTTGGCCTCTACCTACTGTAACCAGCCTACTTATACTACAGGGGAATTAGAATTACAAACATCATGCAGTACCCAGACTCCTACATGCATAGCATGTTGCCACCGCCGCCTTACTGAGCATCCGAGTCGGACTTCCCAGTTTTAGTCTCATTTCTATAGTGAGCTCACTAAACGCGTGCTAAGAGGTGCTCTCCCGACACCTGTGGGCTTGTTCTCTAGCGACCGACAGGTCTAGGTGCCTGGAACTATCAGTCCTGGCATATGTCGTTCAAGACTTCTTTCTTGGATTCACAGAGGCTTCTCGTAGACATGGCAACAAGTGAGTCTTCTAACAATGGGACTCAGAACAATGGGGTGTGGGCTCACGGACTTCGGCCAAAGCCCATTGCCCAAGTTCGTGCCGGTGATATCTGTCATCTCGCTTAAGGATTTCCCCGGATTTTCAGGTATGACACGTCACAGTTAGCGAGCACACTAAGTACTCTCAGTGTCACTGCAATCTTCAAGGTTTTATCTAGCTCCCGTGAGCGTGCTTGTAAGTTAGAGCCTAAGGCATTGGGTATAGGGTTTGGCCTTCTCATCATGCATGCCCATCAGGTACAGTGCTGTGACTAAGTCCTGTTTAGAATCCTGTTGCTTCTTATGCCATAAGTTATATTCCATATCATTGCATCATGTAGCATTAGTGTCGACGCATTGTTTTAGTCCACTCGCTCACTATATCTCAGTATGCGTGTAAAACACTTTAGATTGCAAAATTACACGTGTAAATAGGCTGCAGTCGCAACACTGTGGACAAGGTTTTTCAGAACGTCTGTAATGGCATCATACAAAATAAACCTCGATTGAAATACGCATACATCATATTGTTGGAATATCACTCAACTCACTTCTTGATGCGTCTGCCTTTCTTACTGGAACAAGTACTAAAAACTCTATATTCCTCGCCGTATTGCAGGCACCCGGAATTGAACTGGGTGTCAGTCAGATGCTCTCCCAAATGAACAATGCCCCTCATCCTTTCCCATTGACATCACGGGGCTCTGCATCGAGGAAAGGTTGCTGATGACTCTGGATTCCCAATGCAGCTGTAGTTTTTCCTGTGGATCTCAACATGATCCCATACAAGTACCAAAAAAAACGACTCACTCTCATGTATTATAGGAACCCAGGATTATTAGTTGCTATTGCTGAATTACATTCCTGCATCCTCGTCCACTACCCTGATTATCGTACCTCTCCCAAGCCTCCCTCTATGTTTGGTCATTATAACATTTAATGATTGACAAAAGACTGATCCTCCATCTTGCATTGAACCCTGCCTAGGATTTTATGCATGACCCAAGGAGCATGTGGAAACCGATGTTCCTAACTTGAACACTACCAACGTTGATTGAGTTCACATCTCACAGCAGGAAAGTCTTATCTAACACGAGATGAGGTTCACTCACTGTACTCCGCAAGCTTCCAAGCAAATGTCCTTCTGGCTAGAGGGATTCAGTTTCAATGTGGCGTGCTAGATTACGGCCGGAGACCATCCGGACTTTCATGTTTCGACTTCAGAAAGCACGTGAAGCCATTAATATTGTTCTTGACGATGATAATTAGCTATTTTACCCTCATATAGTCACTACTCTACTTGTGTTTTTATTCAATCTGTATATGCTGTACAACCATTTTACAGCCGTACTGCATCACTGAGCTATAATAAAGAGTCATTGATGGTACAGGCATGGTGAGTATCTCTAGTTTAAACATTCCTCATGGCATTGTCGTCACTTGCTGCATTGTGATTGTGCCAAGGTAAGAATCGATGCATGCGACTGGTCCAGTGGGGCCGAGTGTTGGGTAAAGCATCAACAGAAAGTGCGGAAGTGTCAGAAATCTGTTCCTCAGGCTGACCCCAATCAGAAGTAATTCCAACCTATTGTAGTCATAAACACTCACCAACTCCTCATCCAGCTCACCCGAGAAAAATGCATTCAAAGTCTCAATGGCAAAACGAATATATTTCCTTTGTTCTGCAATTTTTCTTCCTGACAAGGCATCCCGTGTGATTCCATCAATGTAAGCCTGTCGATAGAAGAAATCCATTCCATCATCTTCAAGTAATTGTTGAAGCCTGCAGCAGCATTTATCCCATACAGGATTATTCTGTTGAATATGGACAAGTGACAAGATATCATGCCTGATTCGCTTTCTGTGATTGAAGTTATCAAAGCCATGTAGGCCATCCCAACCAACAGCCAGGATAGAGCAGGCAATGAAAAGGTTTTCAGGTGTGTGGAGATAATCAATATGTTCCTGTTCTACTGAAGGTTCAAGATGGAATTTTGAGTGATGTCCTATTGTGGAAAGGTAACTTTCAATGATATTCACCTGCCATGGTTGATATCCATGATGCCCAAAATATTCTAAGCATTGCTTTGCATGAAAGAGACTGTACATTGTCAGGCTGCCTTCATGAAGACCCTTGGCTATGATGTCACCTGCAAAATGGGAAGCATAGGCCTGGGGATTGTCAAGCATGAAATTGACAACTGCCTCCAGAGATCTAGAGGACATAGTATGCCATTGGTTATGGACCAGCTTGGAGTAAACTGCTAGGACCCTAATATGCAGAAAATTACCTAATGTTATTGGTATCATCTTCAAATTGTCTATGATGAAGTGATCAAGGACATTGAAGACAGCTGCAATCGCCTGGGAAGAAGAAAGGTCATGATTCTCAATGCCATCAATGACTCTGGTGAGGACATAGATTTCATCTGCATCTGGATTTGCTTGTTCTTTCAAAGGAAGTCTTGAGATAAGAAATTCAGCAAACACAAGGAGGATCCTCAGAGATGGTGGGAAAGAGTCAACATTTGAAGGATGCACAAACACAGCAAACATTTCCAGGAGATAGGTTGTCATGTCAGTGAAGAGATGGTAGCGAATAGCAACATGAAGTGCTATGGCTGTTGCCTGGGCTTTGTCTCTTTCAGAGTCATCAGAGTTGTTGTTTAAGGAAGGATGCAAAAATGCAGGGAGAACCATGCAACATAGGTTCATGGCAAAAGGATCTTTAGTGCCAATATCAATGGGAGAAAAGACTCCCTTTGAAGCAGCATTCCTGATGAGGTCAATCCAGACTAAGGGATGGAAACACAAATATTCTAGCCCAGATAAACTACGGAATGCCAGAGCTCCATTGAGAGCAATGTCTTCCATGAGCAGGTTTATACCATGATAATATCCAGATCTTTCTATCAAGACTCTGAGATTGAGTGAAAGCTCAACACCTGGTGTCTGTGGAAGACTGATGAAAATATGGCTTTCATCAGAGAGAACTAGCTTGCAGCGTAGTAACCACTCCAGCTTGGTCTCTAATCCAGGCAGTGGTTCCCCATAGAAACGAGGGATTTTAGAAAGACACTGATGAAGTGAATTCTGGAGGAACAAGCCAGTATCACCAAACAGCTCTTCAGCTTTCTGCTGTGATGCTGGATGCAAACCACCAATAGCTTGAATGGCAATACTTTGAACAGTGGAATTTGATGACATGGAAAAAAGCCAATGCAAGGCCTCAACTGATAATTCACCCTGTACTGACTGTACTGCATCCAACTCCAATTCTTTCAAGCCTTTCCATTTTGCAACATTGGGAGCAGAGTCAGGCATGTTCATCATGGTTCGATGGAGACCATGCCAGAAAGTGGGCACCATGTTCTGCACTACATGACTGTACAAAACATGCAGTAGGTCACACAGTGGGGTCTGGTAGGGGCATTGGGGGAAAATGAGGGGGAGAATATGTGCCATCAAGTAAGCCATATACGCAATCACAGTAATCACACCAATAACCCATGCAAGCGAATCTCGCAATGGGCCAAGGAAGATCACAAGGCCAATAAAGAAGATTGCAAGGGCAGTGTGCATTAGAACAGGGAGTAGCCCGATGATAACGAGAACACGCCATTTCTGCAGTCCCGCAAATCGGAACTGCCGCAGAACGCTACGCTCGCGGGGTGTTCCTGAGGGTAAAGCGATGTAATGATGGAGCCATTGCTTGACCAGCACCGACACGAGCGCTGTCGTGAGGCTAAGTGCAAGACTGGTAAACCACAGGCCGTTCACCCAGATGCTCGTGGTTGAAGCAATGAATGTGATGTTAGGGTTGAGAGGGGAAGCAGCAACGGTGTCCAAGGAAGCGCCGCTGGCAATAGCACGCTGAATATTGATCATTTCGAACAGTAGATTGGCCGACATCTCTGCATAGTCCGCTTGTAGACTTTGCGAAGTTTGGACTACGAATGTTGTAACCACAGCCGAGAACAGACCCGCCTGGCACAGAGAGATGAGCACGGAGACGAATAGAACACAGTGGGCCACGTACGAAAACGAGAAGAACATCGACACCATCTCTCGCCTCTTCCACCATATTCGCGTCATATATCGCACGCTCGTCGAGGTATGTCCGAAATACCCTGGCGTTGGGTCCCATTTCTTCACAATACGCATCTTCTGGATACTTTTCCTCGTAGTTGAAAGGATCGTTGCCTGATACGGCCAAGATGAGAACGATTTCATCAGCATATGAGTGTGATTTACCTTTGGGAATCCGGTAAGGAGCAGATCCTCGTAATCCGAACCTCTTGCTCGACTTTGCAGGATTGACATATTCAAGATATGGTTGGGCTGTAGTGCCGTTCTCCCCTTCCTCGACAGCGCCGCCCTGCGAAGTTTGGAGTTTGGAGATTTTCTCCGTTTTTGCTTGGGTGGTTGTGGGTATGGTGTCGCTTGTGGGCATTGCGGTGGGCGTATGAAGCAAGGTCGAAGTCATCAAACACCTTCACAGCATCTCCGAACAGCATTAAGGCACCAACACTAGAACAAAATGGGAAATCTTCCACAGCTACGGTCGGGAGCTTTTCACCGCCGCCATGGCTTCCTTCAGGTTCCTCGTATCTCGCCTTTCTCGTCGTCACTTCTTCACCACCCCGCGCCGATCTTCCGTCCCTTCCCTTCCCTACCCACCTAATTAAACCCATCGTAGACCTCTAAAAAAGTGACTACAGCAGAAGGACGCATCGTTCTCGTCGACTTCTACGCAGAATAAGCAGAAAATACTTAACCATGCTCATGGGCTCACCTTTTCGCAGTTGGTGTCAGCCATGCAAAATTCTCTCTCCCATCCTTGAACAACTCACAGAGGATCCTTCCACCGAAACCACATCCCGCCAGCCTTTGGATCTGGTCACAATTAACAGCGATACCGAGGAGGGAAAGGAGCTCTGTGAGCGGTTCAAGGTGTGTTTACTAATTGTCATGGCATGTTCCTCGTACTGAGCAGGTACAGGCACACGCACTTCCAATAGTCGTGGCATTCTAGGGCGGCAAAGCCATCAAGACCTTACCGGCACGCTGAGGGAACGCCAGGTCCACCAGTTTTTGAGGGATATATGATCACCTTGCTCCCTAATGCGATACCATACAAAATGAACGATTGAACTACGTATACATCATATCGTTCTTATATCACTTAACTCGCTTCTTCGTGCGTCTGCTTTTCCAATGCTGGAACGTACAAGTTCCTAGTCTTCGCCGTATTGCGCACCCAGAATTGAACTGGGTGTTAGTCAGATGCTCTCCCAACTGAGCATTTATCTTCTCTCGGCGCTTATCATTGACGTCGGAGGGCTCCGCGAAGAAAAGTTGCTGATGACTCTCATCTCCCCTGTGACTTTCAACACAAGTACCAAAAAAATGACACGCTCCCATGTTATTCAGGATCACTGCTGCCATTGCTTCTCCCGACTGAGCTACGCCCCCACATCCCGCATCCCCTTTCGCTACCTACCGTGACCTCCCTCTACGTTTGCTTGTTGTAACTCACAAAAGACCGAGTCAGAAAACCCCCAACTTGCATTGAACCCCGCCGCGTCAACGTACGGACTCGGAAACCGATGTTCCTAATCTGGGCCTGAACGCAGAGTTCACAGCTCACACCGGGGGAATCTTATCTAACGCGAGGTGTGGGGTTCACTCATTGTACTTCCCCAGCTTCCAAGTAGTTACCCTTCTGGCTACGAAGAGTCGTCTATCTGGTAGCTTGTGAGGCCCGGGGGTTCTCTGTTCTCTGTCCGATATGGCAAGTACACTGTCCCTTCTTTGCATGAAAACGCAGTTGCCTGTCCGAACTGCTTCGCCGCAGGTACAGATCCCGAGTTGCCGTGGCTGAGAAATGATTTGGCGCGGCTTTGAACTATCTCTCCCGGGCCACGGCGCATTAGCAATACAACATTCTCCTTTCTCAGTCGAGTGCTCGTAAAACTGACTGACTCTTCTTCCCGCCGTAGGGTTACTCGTTGCTGAAAATACTAGCTTAAGAAAAAGCCTAAGCACACGCGTTGTAAGATGCTATACAAAATAAACCTCTTTCAAAATAGGATTGAACTACGCATTCGGCATATCGCTCTTTCCCTTGGTATGTATGTACTCAACTTGACGCGTCTGACTTTCGCATACTGGGGCATTATCTCGAAGTACTAAAAGTACACCTAATGCCATATTGAGGGCCCCAGGATCGCACTAGGCCCTTGAATTCAGTCGCTCTCCCAACTGAGCAATGACTCTCATCCTCCATTCAACCTCTCCCGACGTTTACAACGACATCGTCAAAGGTATTCAAGGCTGCAGGCTATATTCCTCGTAGGCTGGTGCTTTGAACGTGAGGTAGCAAAATTCTTAATGCTACACCTTCATTACGGGAACCCAGAATCGAACTGGGTTGTTAGTCTGCTGCTCTCCCAAGTGAGCCATGGCGCTCTTCCCTTCTCATCGAACACTACTCCAATTTCCGTACGTTGGTGCCCCATTCTTGTTTCGGCATTCGCGTCGTATTCTCGATGGATTTCGGTACCGGAATACTGCTTGACGCGTCTTCTTCGTGGCAAAAACGATAACACTAGAAGACACATGCACTGAGGACACCCTGGATTCGATTGCTCTCCCAGCTGAGCAACGCCTCCCCTGACCCTGCCCCCAACGTTGACCTTGGTTACATATGGCTTTCAACGTGATCCCAGGGTTACCAAAAAAAACCTACTCGGAAAAATATCATTATTGCAGGAACCCAGGATCGAACGGGGATGTTAGTTGCTGTCGACTGAGCTAACGTTCCCACAAATACTATCCCGATTATCGTGCCCTCCCTCTACATTTGGTCATAACCAAAAGACCGAGTTCAAAGAAACCCCACCTACCTGGCTAGCAAACTCCTAGGATTTTACGCCCGGGCCAACGCACTGATAACTTGAACACCGCCACCACTGATTCCGCTGCAAGGAAGAGATCAGGAGGCAATCAATTTCTTCTCCACTAGCGGTACTTGGGGGAGAACATCTGCTCGCAAAGCACAGTACCGGAGGAGATATCTTGACATTAAAAATCAAGCATTGGACAGTGGACTGACCAAACTTTTTTGTTTCAGTTTCCGAGTGCCAAACTTACGAGACAACACCCCTCCCCTTCTCTCCCTTGCAAGGGGAAGTCACCGGGAGCGACGACTCTCGATGCAGCAATATACCTATTATAATTCGTCATCTGGGGCTTCCGCGGACCGCGATAGTGGATGAACGCACGTACCAAAAGTACTGCTTCATCTCATTTTGCGGGAACCCGGAATCGAACCGGATGTCACTGTTAGTCTCTTGCTCTCCCGCCTGAGCCACGTTCCCACGGCATTCACTGGCCCCATCCTCCCTCCCATCAAACACTACCCCGTACGGTGGGCCCAATAGATGTCCTCGTTACCTCGAGTCTTGTTCTGGAGGAGTAAAGAATCTCGCTGAACCCTGATTCGAAAAGCCCTTCTACTTGACAGTGACAAGCCCCGGCGCAACATACCCAGCATTTTATACACTCTGAATGCCGAGCCCGAGCTCGTCACAGATGTACTTCCGACGTTTGTTATTTCACTGAGAGAAGAAGTGATAATGCAGGTTCACGAGTAACGCTGAACGGAAGACGAGTCGGATCACTTGGTGTTGTAAAATTCGCATACAAAAATGAACCTCTTTCAAAATAGCACACCTAGGATCC
Organism: Desarmillaria tabescens; assembly: GCF_030435595.1. Lineage (NCBI taxonomy): Eukaryota > Fungi > Basidiomycota > Agaricomycetes > Agaricales > Physalacriaceae > Desarmillaria > Desarmillaria tabescens. The sequence continues at coordinate 1,291,343 of NW_026848306.1, forward strand.
AAGGCCCTCTATCGTAGGAATCCAGAATCGAACTGGATGGTAATCTGTTGCTCCCCCGAGTGAGCCATGTCCCACTTCCCCTTCTCATTAAACCTTACCCCGATTACCTTACGCTGGGCCCGACAGATGTTCCCATTACTTTGAGCTGTTTTGGGCATGGTCATCTCAGAGGGACACCAAGCGCAAGCTTGTTACAGACGGCCATCCGACGTTAGGCAATACGTTAATGGGAGCGTTACTGCCGTGTTGGAAAATCCAGTGCACTTTTGAAATCTCTCCGGCTTGAGAAATGCACCGTCTCTTCTCCCTTAAAAATCTGTTTATTGCATAGTATGTTGCTGTATCCAAGCGTCCGTTCTACTTTGGCACGGTCCCATTACTAGTATTCTTGTCCGTATCCTCAGAAAATCGTTTCCGAATAGCCGCAATCATCTTCCCGAACCTATCCCAACATCAGCACGGCAACGAGGAAAACAGACCAACACTCACCATAACCAATTAAGTCCCTGCAAGACAACGTTTCCTCCTCCATAAATGAAGATATAAGCAAGCGGTACTTGATGCCGTACTTGGTATAGCGTATGCGCGAACTGGTATGACTACCACACCACCGAAGATCAGGTCGAGCGAACACCGAGAAAGGCGCGTTAAATACGTACGACGTACATCCCTCCATACACGAGCCTCACGACAAAGAACGTCACGAGGAGGAGGAGGCCGTTAATAAGCTGAAAGTTGCTCCCAGTGCGGTTGGTCTTGTCGAGGAACCAATGTATGTTGAGGAAGAATGTGCTCCTGGAAAGGGTAGAGGTTAATGGCGAGGGTTAGTGGATGTTGGGAAAGAGACTTACGCTTCCCAGAGAAGACACCGCGCAGCGTAGTACGCCAAGAACGGCTTCTACACGAGACTGAGCACGGAACCAAGCACGAATAGACAGACAGACGCACGAACGACCCAAGATAAATCGCCAAACACGCTAGGCCATGTACGACAAATCCGATATCCACAAAATTGACGATCGCATCGACAGTATCCCATATGAAATACCTGCTCGCCCAAGTCAGAACTGCTCCCCGCAGACACAAAGCGAGGACTCACCCACAAGAAATAGCAATCAACCTCCCCACCCTACCCTCGTCCCACCCAAACGCCCGATCTCTATCCAGAGTCTCGAGGTTCAGACACCCCAGCGCGAGCGGGATGACCAGCGAGACGTGCACTTGAGACACGACGTGTATACACCTGCCTACCATCAGCCACACACAAAACACAAAAAGGAAACCAAACCAACCAATTGTTCCTCGCCCTCTTCCCCATCTTGCCGTATGTATCCGGGAAGAAGGCGTGGCTAGCGAGAGGCGCGAGGACGAGGTGGACGAGGGTGAAGGAGGCGAGGGATACGAGGAGGGTGGGGAGGTGTGGCGGGAGGGCGGTGAGTCCTAGGGAGAGGGCGAGGGTGTCCATTGGTGTGGGGTGTAGCTAAGACACACTGGTGTTGGTTGGGGATGGGTCATGGTCGTGACGAGTCCCGGGTGATCGGCTTACGATACGAAATCAATGCCGGTTTTAGTCAATCATGCTTGGGAAAGCATTCCCGTGTTCTTCTCCGACCAAAAAAGTGCGCCCACGACGAGTAGTGGTGGTGGTTGAGAAAAAATGGGAACGAGCGATTACATAGGGGGAGGAACCGATCCAGGGACCAGGGGGATAAACATTCAACAAACGAGTTCACACCAATTCTAGCATCTTGTGTAATTCTACACTCGTTCGTTCGTTTTTCACTCTTTTGGGACTTTTTGTCTACAAGATTGATGCCGCGCAGGAGAGGTAACCGATTGTACGCGGCGTTGCAGCTCACCGACATCCTTCCGAGTCGTCTAGCTACTTATCGTCACGGTCTTTGTTCGTGTGTCGTTCAAGGCTACGGGTGCCGCTCTGACTCTGAGCTATCAATTCGCATCAGCATTCGCGGCTATGAACTACTTGGTGAACGTCTTCACTCGCAAAAGTTCATCTCCTACGCACTCTGGCTGTATCCACGATAGCAGCTGTATTCTTGTGAGCACTGTTCTTTACAGATACCTCTCCAAAGCGCATCTCTGCACATCTCTTCTCGTGTTTTGGGTACTACATGTATGATCGTGAAATGTACATTGTACACCTAATATTTTCGTTGTCTACCGCTTACCGAGATGTGTATTCCTTCCTATATTGTACTAGCCTGGGTTGGTGGATACGTTCAAACGTTCCCTACGGCACCTCCGTCACTTGCCTCGTGATTGTGCCAAGGTAACAATCGATGCATGCGACTGGACCAATGAGGCCGAGGGTTGGGTAAAACATCGACAGAAAGTGCGGGAGGGTCAGAAATCTGTTTCCGGCTCCAATCAGAAATAATTCAAACCTATCAATGTAATCACAAACACTCACCGGCTCTTCATCCAACTCGCCCGAGAAAAATGCATCCAAGGTCTCAATGGTGAAACGAATATATTCCCTCTGTTCCGCAATTTTTTCTCCTGACAAGGCAACACGTTCAATTCCACGAATGCGAGCCTGGCGATAGAAGAAGTCCATTCCATCGTTTTCGAGCAATTGTTGAAGCCTGCACCGGCATTCATCCCATACAGGATTATCCTGTTGAATCCGGACGAGTGACAAGATATTTTCCCTGATTTGCTTTCTGCGGTTGAAATTACGGTTAAATCGGTCATTGCAACCGACGGCCAGGATGGAGCAGGCAGCGAAAAGGTTGTCAGGTGTATGGAGATAGTCAATATGTTCCTGTTCTACCGAAGCTTTAAGACGGGATTTTGAGTGATGTCCTATTGTGGAGAGATAGCTTCCAATGATATTCACCAACCATGAGCGATATCCATGATGCCCGAAATATTCTAAACATTGCTTTGCACGAAAGACATTGTACATTGTTAGGCTGCCTTCGTGAAGACCCTTGGCTATGATGTCGCCTGCACTAGTAGAACTATAGGGACTGTTGAACATGAGATCGACAACTGCCTCCAGGGATCTAGGGGACACAGTATGCCATCGCTTATGGAGCAGCCTGGAGTAAACCTGTAGGACTCTGAGACACAGAGAACTGTCTGCCACCATTGGTATCATTCTCAGGTTATCCTCAGTGACGAAGCGTTCAAGGACATCAAAGACAGCGGCATTTGCCTGAGAAGAAGAATGGTCATGATTCATAATGCCATTGATGACTCTGTCGAGGACATGGAGTTCCTCTGCGTCTGGATTGGCTTCTTTGTTTAAAGGAAGCCTTGAGATAAGAAATTCGGCAAACACGAGGAGGATCCTCAGACATGGTGGGACAGAGTCAACATTTGAAGGGCGCACAAACGCGGCGAACATTTCCAGGAGATAGGTTGTCATGTCAGTAAAGAAATGATCGCAAATAGCGACATAAAGTGCTACGGCTGTTGACTGAGCTTTGTCTTTTTCGGAGTCACCGGAGTTGTTTGAGTAAAAAAATGAAAATGCGGGTAGAACCGCGCAGCATATGTTCATGGCGAAAGGGTCTTCAGCGCTGATATCAATGGGAGAAAAGACTCCTGCTGAAGCGGCATTCCTGATGAGGTCAATCCAGACTAAGGGATGGAAACGCAAATATTCTGCCCCAGACAAATGACGGAATGCCAGAGCTCCATTGAGGGCAATGTCTTCCATGAGCAGGTTTATATCATGATTATATGTATATCTTTCTATCAAGGCTGTGACATTGGATGGAAGCTCAATGCCTTGTGTCTGTGGAAGGTTGATGAAAATATAGCATTCATCAGAGAGAACTAGCTTGCAACGTAGTAACCGCTCAAGCTTGGTCTCTAATCCAGACAGTGGTGCCCCATAGGGATGGGAGGTGATAGAAAGACACTGAGAAAGCGAATTCTGGAGTAACAAGCCGGCATCACCAAACAGGTCTTCAGCCTTCCGCTGTGATGCTGGATGCACACCGCCAATAGCTTGAAAGATGATACTCTGCACAGTGGGGTTCGATGACATGGAAAAAAGCCAATGCAGGGCCTCAACCGATAATTCACCCCATACTGACTGTACCGCATCCAACTCCAATTCTTTCAGGTCCTTCCATTTTGCAACGTTGAGGGCAGACTGGTGAGCCACTGTGTCAGGTGTGTTCATCTCGGTTCGACAGAGACCGCGCCAGAAAGTAAGCACGGTGTACGGCACCATATGACTGTACAAAACATGGAGTAGGTCGCACAGTGAGGTACGGTAGGGGCATTGGGGGAAAATCAGGGGGAAATATGGGCCATCAAGTAGGCCGTATACGCAATGGCTGTAATCGCACCAATAACCCATGAAAGCGAATCTCGTAATGGGCCAAGGAAGATCACGAGGCCAACAAAGAATATCGCAAGGGCGGTGTGCATTAGAACGGGGAGTAGCCCGATGATAACGAGAACACGCCACTTCTGCAATCCCGCAAATCGGAACTGCCGCAGAAGGCTACGCTCCCGGGGTGTTCCAGAGGGTAAAGCGATGTAATGATGGAGCCATTGCTTGACCAGCACCGACACGAGCGCTGTCGTGAGGCTGAGTGCAAGACTCGTGAACCACAGACCGTTCACCCAGACGCTCGTGGTTGAAGCGATAAACGTGACGTTGGGGTTCAGAGGGGAAGCAGCAACGGTGTCCAAGGAAGCGCCGCTGGCAATAGCACGCTGAATATTGATCATCTCGAACAGTAGATTAGCAGACATCTCTGCATAGTCCGCTTGTAGACTTTGCGATGTTTGGACTACAAATGTTGTAACCACAGCCGAGAAAAGACCCGCCTGGCACAGAGAGATGAGCACGGAGATGAATAGAACATGGGCCACATACGAAAACGAGAAGGACATCGACGCCGTCTCTCGCCTCTTCAACCATATTCGCATCATAGATCGCACGCTCATCAAGGTACGTCCGAAATACCCTGGCGTTGTGTCCCATCTCTTCACAATACGCATCTTCAGGATACTTTTCCTCGTAGTTGAAAGGATCGTTGCCTGATACGGCCAAGATGAGAACGATTTCATCAGCATGTGAGTGTGATTTACCTTTAGGAATCCGGTAAGGAGCAGATCCTCGTAATCCGAACCTCTTGCTCGACTTTGCAGGATTGACATATTCAAGATATGGTTGGACTGTAGTATCGTTCTCCTCTTCCTCGGCAGCGACAGGCGAGGCTTCGACTTTTGAACCGTTCTCCATTTTTATTGTGGTAGTTGTGGGTACGACCTCGCTAGTAAGGGTGTCAGAATTTGTGGGCGTTGTAGTAACGTAGAAAGCCAGATCCAACTAAAAACGGAAATGTTCCACAGCTTATGCGCGCATCAGGACAAGACCGGGAGGGCCGAGTCGGCGTCGCAACACCAGTCGACAGTGAATATTGTGGAAGATATAGGGAATTATAGGTGATACAGGAAGATTATCAATTTCGCACATCGCCGTAGCACCTTCGAACAGCGCTCATCCCCGACGTCCAGTTCGCTAGTTCATGAATTCGATGGGAAAACCGTAGTTCAATGGCACGTAGACAAAGGTTCAAAGTTAGAAGCCGAAATATTCATATCTAGTTTTTGAGCCCTCAGCAGGGATAGAATGGTGTTTCGGCAAGCAACACTTGGATTCTGCCATCAGTTCGAGTTTGCTGAGTTTGATATGTATCAGGACACGTACTTTGACATTCATAGGGATGGAGCAATCTGTTGAATACGTATCAATGACGTCGCAACATAAGAACAAAAATGCGCCAAACTCCAGGACAAAAGATTATCCCGGAGTGCTAGCCATTGCAGGTCACAATGAGAGAGAGCTCAACAATTTTCTCGTCGTTCTTGAGCCAAAGCTTCACCTACGGGTGTTATCCTTCCTTATCTCATTCCTCTTTCCATTGCAAATAAGATCTACAGCGGCTACAGCACCATGTCACGGCAATGTTCTGACCTGAGCCCCAAAGTCAAGTACTTGGACTTGTGTTTACATCTTGAGAATCGTCTCGCAGCGCGACTCTCACTGCAATGATTCAACCGACACGAACACATAAACTGGTGTTGTAATACACTACTCAAACAAAATGATAAGTTGTAGGGTCGAACGCGTAACTGGGAACGAACCTCGAGCGAACAAGTCCAGATCGCCGCCTCGGTAGAAACGCCGCCTTAACCAATCCTTTCACTCTCCACTCCCACGCAACCAGATTCACCCTACGCGTCACCTCGAGGCGTATCAAGGCTTTCGAGTGAAGTATACAGTGCAAGTACGCAAAGACGAGTGCATCGAGTAGTGTTAGAGCCCTACCTCGCGTCAGTTTTGCGAAAGAAATGAACACAGGAAAACGTACTCGGATGACAGGAACCACTTGTCGGTGCCCGATCTCTCGGAGAACCCTCTAATGGCCTCCCAGTAGCGCAACTGTATAGCTTCGCGGGGGATACGCGTGCCAAAGGTAGGGAAGAGGGAAGTGAGACTTGACAGCGGGGCTAGAGGCCGCGCGAGAACAGACTCGATTGGGCGGGATTTCGTTTACGCCAAGGAGAACGGCGCCGACATCGGTTAGACAGCGAGCAGAGCAGCATGCATGCATCCTTCCAACAACGCCACCCATGCCCGACTCTCGTCACGTGCCGCCTCATCTTCGTAGCCTTCCAGTCCACTATCATTGTCAGTGTTGACCTTGCTGTCGACCCAAGCAGGCAGCTCCCTCGCTGCCAACAGCTGCGCGCCGTCCCGCAAATTCGGAAGCTGCCCATCGATAGCACCCTGAGGGTCAATGTCGGTGCGCACGGCAATGCGGTCAAGACCTCGTGGAGCCAGGTAGGCTCGCCATTTGAAGCACTCGACGTCGGAGCTGAGGACGCCGTTGGGTGAGTGTGGAGGATGGATCCATAGACAGGGCGTCGGGTATCTATTGGACTGGCGTGGAGGAGGGATTGCCAGGTAAGTGTGAAAAGGGAAAGGGGAAAGCAATTTTTGGATGATGGGTGGAACTTGCATCGTCAGTCGACGCGTCCAGTTCCTTTCCCATGTATCCACTTCCATCATGGAAGTGGATACATGGTAGTGTTGCCGCGGCTCAGCTTATCTCAGCTTAACGCCGAAGTCGGTTTTGAGCCGTTTGCTCTGACTGCACCAACGTGCAAAATGACAGGTGTTTTGATGTTTTCATTCACTCAGGAGACTTATTGGTATTATCAGAAACTGTGTTCTTGTTCCCCCTACCCTTCTATCCTCGGCGGCTCAAAACCGACTTCGGTGTTAAGCCGAGATAAGCTGAGCCGCGGCAACACTACTTCCATCCGATGGTTTGATAGTAGTTTGCGTCTTCCCTCTTACTATTAGGGGACATAGCTCAGTTGGGAGAGCAACAGACTGAAGTTTCTTGACATGAGATGCTCTCTGGAGGTCCCCAGTTCAATCCTGGGTGTCCCCATAGTTTTTTAAGATTGCTTTTTTTTTGTTTTTACACTCAAGGTCCAAGACTTCAAGGATCTTGATTCCATCACGAAGAGTCCCAGTACTCTTGCCAACCTTTTTACAGTAAACGTATGGGTGTTCTTTCATATAATTTGACTATCTGAGTTATACCAAGCTTGAAAGTATTGATTCCCGATCTTTGCACGGAGTGAATGGAGTCTCTTTCGCCTCTGGTCGATCCAAATCAACGTAGCTCACATTGCGGCGGTTACCTAGAGTCAACCTTGCGTGATATGCCTGATTCGAGTGAGTACCCTTAGTGTTCCATACATAAAACGAAATAGAACAAAAATGAGCGACGAGGGACGTCTGTCTGCCACTAAGGATAACACTGGATTACATGCCAACCCGGTCCTGTTTTGTATAGTGTCCACGGTCAGGTACGCAAACAATGCTTCTCTACGAAGCTGACTTGCAAGTGGGGTCCGAAATTGAAACTATTCTGGCCCGAGTGCTGTCGACGTCGACGTCGGCTTGATTGTAATTCATATAATGGCCAATGACAATCGGTGGGGAAACATTATCGTAGTGATCACTTCGCGTAGCGGATCCCATTGCAGGTACTTCTTAAGTGAGGATCCATCTGCCGACTTAATCAAGAATGCCAACGCCAGTGATAAACTCCATAAAGTGTCTCCGGGAATTGATTGACATCGGCGCGCTAGTCATTGAAATCCTCAGGAAGAAGCTGAATCCAGTAAACGAATTGTGTATCCCTGAGAATAATAAGTGTCCATGTCATTCAGAACTACTTCAACTCACGATCCGACTGTGGAAGTCCACCCTCGCGAAAGGGGTGGCGGTTTTGATTGCGGTTCATGTGGCGTATACCGAGGCTGACGCGACCAATAGGGCTCGTAGTTATCATCAAAAGATGTGTGCAAGTACATGGGCGTTGCTATGGCTGGCGGCTGATGCGGGAAGAAAGGCCGGGGAGGTTGTCGTACGCCGGGAGGCTGATGACCCCAATGCGACGGTCCGAGTTTGACAGAGGTTGCAAAGTCATTGATGTAGGCGTGTCTAGACAGTCCAGTTCGAGTGACTAGACACAGGTTACGGTCAGAATGACATGAAGGTGTAGATAGACTGACTAAGAATCAGATCATGGGGTTGTATGCCCAGTTCGTCAGCGAGGGAGCGAGACTCTTGCATGAGAAAACGCCAAGCGTCAGCAGTATTGGCTATGCACTGTTCATGAGTTATGTCACAGTTTATCTGTGCTCCCGGAGGGACCACTATCGGCCAGCTGAGCGAGGATTTCATCAGATTTACATTTAGTTAGTGGGAAAAGAAGCCTCGCCATTGAATATCATTTGTTAAACTGAATGGGTTGACTGGCTGACGGGTCATAGGAAAGTCCTTCCAGCAGAATCGAGTACCATGGTAAGTTCTCTCCACAACAAACTTGGCGAAGTCATCACGGAATATGTTTCCTAAAAGTACAAAGTCCTCGAAGGATTTACCAGACGCTGCGTGTCTTTTATGTCGAGGAATATATCCAAAATCTCCCACTGAAAACCGACATGGAAGGACTCCCAAGCTTGTATACCAGACATGATCGTGAGATTTCGCGTCTAGGCTTGACAATCTCAACTGGCGAAGAGAAGGTGCTTTGCCTTTCATCAGACCATTGAAAGGCTCGTCGACGTCGGTCAGCAATGCCCTTGTCCGTTCGGGAAGGCCATGAGGCTCCCGCGCTTTAGGAATAAGCCCCTCAACCAATGCCGCAACATGATGGAGCCGCATAATTTCGTCGTCATCTAAGGATCAATATCCATAAACGACTGACAGTCACAACCATGAATAAATAAATACTCACCAATCAACCCGTTTCTGTTCAATATCACCGAACCTCGGGGTGGCAAAAACTGTACGAGGTCATGAGAACCGGTTCGAATTCGTTGGCCTTTTATAGCACCAAGTGAAACGCACTTTCAAAGCGGCAGATCCTATGGTGTCGGCCAAGCTGTAATTTCTGGCGGTCACCCATGTGCCTTCCTTAGGCGGCGGGAGGCCCATGATCAAATTTTTACCCCCGTCTGCCGTGAAGGCCACACTCTGCACGTCATTTAACGGTGAGCCTTAACTGCTTGCATAATGGAAATGAACGACCCAACCTCGATGACGTCCTGCACTTGCGAGTCGGTCAGCTCGAGCTGTCGTTGAAGATATGCGGCGGCATTCTATGGGGCGCACGGAAAAAAATCAATAAGATCAAAATTAATCAAAAACAGTAGAGCGAACATGTCCGGAAAGTGTGACTTACGGAAATGTCGGTGTACTATGTATACAAACATAAATTCAATTCGAAGAAGGTCTTCCGTCGGAGTAAAGTCCTCATAAAATGCAGGACGGTGTTTATGCATCCCGCTAAGCCGAATTTGTTGAGAGAATCGATCAAGAGATTCTCTGGAGATCGCCTTTGGGCTGATGACGGTGAATTATTACCATCTATTCTCGCCACTTGAAAAAAAAAAATTCGTACCATGGGATAGGATAACAAACGGCGTTCCAGCTTCATTTGAAGATACCCCGATCATTTGGGGTAGGTTTGGATGGCTATACGTGTCCCAACTTGATGTCAGCATAACCTTACATATGCACAAGGGAGTCCGGGACTTGCTATAAATTTTGAAGGATCTTCACGTCATGGATCCACGCCTACAACAGAAGGTAAACGTTAACCCGCAGCCAAATACGAAGCGAGAAACGGTATACTCGCCTTAACAGCACCGGTCTTGGTACCTTGATCGTACCTTCGGATGAGCGAAGGTTCTCCGTACACAAGTGCTTCGTTCACGTCCGACCACCAGCCGCTGGAATTGGAAGATCCAAATGAACCCTTCAAACGAACTTCTGACTGGTGATATCTTCGGAACTAGGAACAGGGAGTGTGAAGATATAGAGAAAGATGTGGCTGTTTGTTCACTTACCCCATGGTTGTCAAGGTCATCGAGGACGTATTGGAAGTCGCCTGTGACTCTTTCTTCGGTTAAGGCTCTGTCGGTGTCATGATATGGTGGAGGTGCTGAAGAACGAGGTGGCTTATGAACGACGGTTTCAAAGGCGCGACTGTCCTGTGCTTCTATCGCGAACTTGGAATTCTGTTTCTGGGCAGAGGCTTCGACTGTGTATTGGATGTTGATGAGTGCTGCTATCTACGCCATGGGGTCATTGGCATTACGAATCAGAGGTGGGAAACATGCCTGAAACGCCTGTGATGCCTCGTCCAACAGTTCGGCGTAATCGTTTAACGCGCTTTCAATCGAATTCTTGCGTAACAAGCAGCTGCTCCATTTAGCCTGTCTCTCCTTTACCATGAAGGCGTGTATCATGGTCAACGTCCTGCACGAAAGTAAGCCCAGCAACTTCCCCTAAGAAATGTACTGGGACGCACTCTTGAAACCGACTTATATTCCTCAGTAGCAACGGAGACGCAGATTCCCATCTTCCTTCCATCTGTTCGTTAATGTTGAATAAAATCCGAGCACATCTGTGGACAAGGCGATGACAGGCTTCTTTGTTAGACTGGAAACTGATTTAGACACGTTACTCGGTACATAGATGCTGACGATTCGACGAACTTGAACGTCCTGAAAGTCTTTGAGATTCGTCGAAAAGAAGCCTTTGATAGAACCCTTACCTTTACTATCTGCAATATTTGCTCCAAAATGGCGAAAGCAGCGCATGCCGGAGGAAAGATCGCCATCGTCGACATCTCCTTGGTCAATGCCGACGATAGAATTGCGAGATTAAGCGCTGTGCTTGTACGCGCTATTACGCGGATCTTTTTTAAGGCCATTTCAGCGGGAGCGAGTGAGCTGTCGTGCTTCTCTGATTCCAGGAGCGAACAAGTGTGCTGTGTAGGAGACAGCTGTCGGAAATTCGGGAACAGTGACCCCCTGTCAAATGCCATTTGCAGTTCTGGGTCTGATGGAACACATGGGTTTTTCTCAGGCGCTCAAGGTGAGAAGAGATGCTTAACAGTGCTGTGGACAGCTGGTAGGTATAGAATAGTGATAGTTACGGAAGAACCTGTGGGCCGACATTTCTCCCACGATAATTATCATAGGCGACATTCGCAGCCGGAATATTCAGCACTGCTGTACACATTCGAATCTTCTGCTAGTCCTGATAACGATGTCGACCGAGAGTGGTTGCGAGGGTGTATTGCGGCCCGAGGTCCGATGTATCTGAGATAAATGTGAGTGGCTGTGTGTTCTGCCACCATGATTCGCGACCAGTGCTTGGGAAATAGCTTTGCGTTATTTGCAAACTAAGTAAAAGGAAGCGTTCTCAGTTCTGTCTTTTCAACCTTCTGGACTTGTCTTCGTGACAATGCTCTTACAGGCGAGCGTCGGATGCGGCCCAGATCTGTGTTTACGAAGTTGATATCGGACGATCTGGTGGATCAGGACTGACTACTAGAGATATCTATGAACAGTAGGGGCGTATAATCTTCATCTGCTCGAGCTCGAGCATTGCCGCACGGTAACGGGGTTGATTTCCACAGGGATACAACGAGATCATGCCGAACCTAAAAACAATCAATTCACGTTTTTGGGCTCACCTGGTGATCACTTACCCTTGCTTGCGGCGCGGGATATGGTTGCTATCATCGGTCTCTATCGCTACTCAGGCTGGGGCTTGGAACTACGGTCGATACCTAGGGTTTTGCCAAACCAGTAAAGTCTTACCGCATCTGAACTGTCTCCAACTTCTTAACATTCTTGGTGTTCGGCTGTCTACTATGGACGAACTGCGGATGGGCTATGATTGACTCCGACATTTTGAAGGTCTTTAATCGGCTGGGGAAGGAGAGTTCCTTGACATCAAGCACTTAAGTACTGATTTTGTTCTAGCTCGAGAACCTATGATTTCTAGCCCAGCCTTTTACCAGAGGATCTACGGTGGAGCAAAAGAAGCTAAACCTCCTAGACTCGGCTCGGATTGTTAAAAGGAGCCCCAACCGACCGACTCTGAGCGGTTCAATTACTGTACCGTGATTCGGAGAAAGGGCATGTGAGGCAGTCGCTCTTCAGGCGACATAGTCCGGGGTGAACACCGGGCTGGTCTACCAACCAGTAGTCAGGGGCAACCACCTCCGTCAACCCTTGACAATTCTATTCATGTTACTTATTCATTATGGACGTTCCCATATTGAAGTCCTGTGCGTCTTCAAGAGGTAACCTCCCGTTCTATACTGCGCGGCTTCTTGGTACCTAACAGTATTACAGAATGCTCTTGTTATCCCACGATCCAAGGAGATATGTTCGCTCACGGATGAGAAGAACTTGGCCAACGGTCATTATTAGTTACCCGTTACAAGGACGGAACCGAATCCAGCGGGCCGAAACATTCGTACAACACTAGTTCATATGGGGACACATCGCGCACCGCAGTCTAAAGCTCGGTACGGATGTCGTATTGCGTTAGCGAGGCAAAACCCAGAGGCGTCCTATAAATGAGGAGGGGACGCCGTTAGCATTTCCGTAGTACCGATGCAGCCGTTTTTCAGCTCGAACTGGGTCGATTTCCAAACGGTCCCGCCGAGCCCATGATACCAGATGTTGAATTGGGGCACAATCCTAGGAGTCCATTACTCAAGAACCTATTCCGTTATAATGGAACGCGACGAGCATATGCTCGCACAGATTTACTCTGACCCAGGAATCAGATCCCTCGCATTCATTTGGCTCCTTCCCAGATTCGCCATAATTAAGTGCCACACATACATGGAGACTTTAGAAGAAGAGGCGTACACGTATGACATACCATATTACCGCACCTTTTATGTGATCTACTTGTCCTATACCACACGCTTGTCGTCCATTGTGCTCACGAGTAATAACGTAGAGGAAGCCACATATGATTATCATTTTCTGGTTGGAACACCGGTTCCATATTTGTCTTTCAATAAAGGCCCGTCAATTGTCATTGAGCCGTAGGTATGGCTCCCGGAACCGAAGGATTGAGATGAAGAGGCCCAGACCTTGAAGAGGGTGCCTTCGGAAAAGGGGTAAAAGAGTCAATCCCCCAATAAAACTTCCTTCCTTCCCGAAACATAAATTCAACCAGAATGAATGCAGTAACGATTGAGACATACACACGAGGGTTATACTAATTCTTTCCTATCTGTCTTCTCAAAACCAGACCGGGAGAAGGTAGCAACGAGACGACTCGCATCTAGTCTTCGCGTAGACATAATATCGCAGCAGTGCCGATGCAGTTTTTCGACCGTACATTCGGGCAGCTAGGTCAGTCATGTGTCTCGAAAGAATCCGTCGTTCGAATAAAAATGAGTGAGGACCGAGTTTGCTGCGCTAGAAGCCAACATCCCGTCGGATGGGACAGCCAGTTCTAGAGAAGCCATCGTGTAATAGGAACCATATGCGAGACAAGACAGCGCCATGCAGACAATATATACACGCCTACAATGTGAGAGCCCGTAAGATTGTTAACCTTCGATAGCCAGAAAGCGGAACAACGAACTAGCAAGACATAGTTACCTCCTCTTGATAGATTCTCTGTACGAGCTCAGGCTGTCGTTGTCACCCTACAATCAATGTGCGCCACATTTCAACAGTATGAAGTAGCGGGAAAGCCAAATCGCATAGATGGTCATGATGGTAGAGGAGGAAGCCGTAGTACGCGGCGGTGGCTGCCGTGGTAATGTAACTTGGGCATTTGCTTCCATGTCGGACTCGAACACCAGCAGCGTTTCACGCCCAACGTCGCCAGTACCCGCCCTTCCAGATACCGTACGACCGTATAGATTCAACTGGGATCCTGCATCGCGACAACCTGGCCCAGAAAGTGTTTCGGGGACGACGACGGACGGCAGAGGCCCAGATTACTTCAATACCATCCCACGACTTGGCCATCTCAATCTTAACTCTTCAACAGCGACCCTGTCGCTTGGAGCATTACCCGCTGAGTGGAGTAGTTCGAAACATGGGTTTCATGGTGCGTAGTACATGAAATAATGCCGTGTTAGCCATGCTGACCCGGACACGTACTAGCCATCTCTACCGTTCTCAATAATCCTCACAAGCGACAAGCCCCGCCTAAGGCGCATTCAGCGTTGCCTACAATACCACCAGCAGAGCTACCTCGAGTTCGCAGGAAGGATTTCGACCCCTACCTTCGTGCCATAACCTCAGAATGGGAGCGTTTCGAGAATGCTCACCAGCCAGAAGCCGGTCCTTCGACGCCTCGCCCTTCATTTTCCCATGCATCATCATCATACCCCACAAACGCCAAGTCATTTCCTTCATTAGATTCTGTCCCTTCGGTTTTCTTCGAATCTAATTTTAACTTGGCAGACCCAGGGACCTTTGCTAATGTCACAGAACAGAATGGTCAAGACCCGGATGTGGATCCAACGGCACTTGCACATTCTCTTCCGCTTCTTGAGAAATTCTCTCACTACGCGGATACCATCGAGCTTCATCTCACCCACGAAATATCTCTTCGTTCATCATCGTTCTTTGCTGCGTTGTCCAACCTTCATCATCTCCAGTCTGAGTCTGCTTCCTGTTTATCTCAAATTTCCCGACTGCGAGAACTTCTGCAGGACGTTGACAATGACGTGGCAAAGAAGGGTCTGGAAGTAGTAGAGATGGAGAAGAAGAAGAGTAACCTAAAGAAGATCGATGAAGGGATAGAAGGTATCAAGGGCATTGTTGAGGTCTCTGCGACGGCCCGCCAGCTAATTAGTCAAGGCCAATGGGGTGACGCCTTGAACATTGTGGATGATTTGGAGCGCACATGGGCTGCAGAGGACACCTCTCAGACGCAGAATGGCGTCTCGAAACCTATACCATCAACGCCAGGACACGGGCGATTACCCCCCTTACCTGCAACGCCTGAAGAGACGTCAGAACCACCAGAAATGCTTCCTGGGAAACCACTGTCAAACCGGCCATCGCTCGCCGTCCCTCTCGGCTCCTTGCAAGCCTTCTCAGCACTCCCTGGCCATCTTCGGAGCCTCACCATGGAAATAGTGACATCCCTTTCCACCAATCTTTGCTCAGCTCTTCGCGAAGATTTACTCAGTAAAATCGACATGGGGGAGGGTGGTTCGCCTCGTCAAATGAATGAAGGACTCAAAGACAGCTTGAATCCACTGTTGGAGGGTCTCGTTAGAACCAAAGGTCTTCGGCAAGCAACGTCATCCTGGAGGAACGTCGCATTGAGCCAGGTGGGGGGAATCGTACAAAAAGTGCGTTTGTGTTCTTCGTAATTGGCTTTACAGTCGAGTACTGACACTTCGTTTTAGAAATTTCCCGCTATTGATGAGCAAAGTGACACTGCTCGTACGTCAGACAAAGACCTTCAACACGGATCTGAATCCCGGTGCGTGGGGCTGTCTCTGTTCCGAATGAGGGCTGAGGGTATCACTTCAGTGCTGGTCTGGGCAACCATCTTCGAGAAATGACACATATAGAATTCATGAAAATTCTACGTGCGACTTACAAGAGCCTCCTGAGAGCTATCGAAGGTCTCCAGATCCAAGGAATGGTAATAGGCGAGGTCCTCGAGGCCATTTATAAGTTGAAGTGCGTATATCCTCGGTGTGTCTGACACGTCCGTCAACGTGCAATTTTTTCCTGTAGATATCAGTCTAGTCCGGATTCCAGCATCCAGAGTGATTTGACAGACATTCTTGGCTCGGTAACGGAGCTCGCTCACGTCATGGTAGCCAAAGTCATTTCTGTTCGATCAGAGCCACATACTTCGTTGCCGCTCCACGAGTTCTGGGAGTTTTTCAACGAGACATGGTCTTTCGTAATCGGTTGTGAGGTAATTTGCCGCCGAATGGTGGTTGGGCTAAGAGGCGCCGTTGTTGGACAAGTGAGTGTAATTAGCCACGTTCGTTTGGTGCAGGTAAACTCATTGTCACATTTTAGGGAAAGACATTCCTTCAAGCGTTTCATCAGACCCGGCTGACACAATCCGCAAAACTCGTGGAAGACGAACAATGGAATCCTTGCGATGTCCCTCAGCCTTTGCAGCATCTTGCCGATCTTTTAGTAGACTCCGCAGTGAAAGATTCGCCTGAATTGGTTATACAACCTCCGCAACCCGAAAGTACCCCCGCTTCCCCGCCTAAATCACCTGCCAATGGTATCAAATCGTTCTTTTCTTCCTCCCCGATGAAAAGTCTAGTCCTGTCGTCGTCAAGTTCCTCATCTTTGGCTGGTGGATCCCATAAACATCTCCATATTGAGGATCGAGCCTACTTTACGGTACATGCTACCTCCGAGGTGTTATATCTACTATTGGACTACGTCAAGGTGATAGTGAACTTTGGCATGCTTGTGACGGACACTATGAGCCGAGTGATCGAATTCCTCAAGGCGTTCAATTCGCGAACATGCCAGGTTGTACTAGGGGCCGGTGCAATGAGATCGGCTGGACTGAAGAACATCACGGCGAAGCACTTGGGTGAGTAAATTATCTTCTATTCTGCTGCTCACTAACGGAAAGTTATTTCGTCTATTCTTAGCCTTGGCCTCACAGTCACTGTCGATCATGATAGCGCTCATTCCCTACGTGCGTGAAACATTCAGGCGCCATTTGAGCTCTAAGCAGGCTGTTATGTTGGTTGAGTTTGACAAGTTAAAGAGAGTAAGTCTAGTCACTTCTAGCTCTGGATAGCAGCATCATTAATTACCTGTCCAAAGGATTATCAGGAGCATCAGAATGAAATTCATGCCAAGCTCATCGCGATTATGGGTGAACGACTATCTGCTCATATCAAGTCTCTTCAGGTAAGTTCGCTGCCTTTTCATGCATTTAATCGCCTAAATCACCGCCCCATGAGGCTCTGGATTGGAGCGTTCTAAAAGAGGGAGAGGGGCCCAATGAATACATAGTAGTCTTGACTAAAGAGACGGTCACATTGCATAAAGTGCTGTCTCGCTATCTGTCGACGGGCATCGTTCAAGTGGGTTTTAACTAGGGCTCGCGCCAACTAATAGCTTCTTATATACATGAACATTAGGACGTCATGACGCAAGTCTTCGCAGCGATCAATCATCGATTGTCGGAAGAGTACACTAAACTCGAGTTGCCACATGCCACAGCCAAAACGAGGTATGTTGATTTATACTGTCGACTTCTGCTTTACAAGGTTTAACATTCCGCGTCTATTTTAGGCTCCTCGCAGACGCCAGACATTTTTACCAGAAGATTTCTGAGCTCAAGAACGTCGGAGTACCGAGCAATATGCTGGAGGTGGTCATTTCAGAAAAGAGCATTCCTCGACCGAATATTCCTCCAACGCCTACAAGAAGTGATTCTTTGGCAGTACATTCTGCGGCATGGGGGTCAAACACCAATCTTCGGTTGAAGGGTCTGCTTTCTGGGAGAAGAACTTCGTTCGATAAAGTATTGCCTACACCGACATCAGCGTCCTCACCTCTACCTCCGCCATCGAACGGAATCAACGGTGCCAGTAAATCAGGCATAAATGGTCGAGAATCGCCCTTACCTCCGCCTCCAATTCAAGAAGAAGGGGCAGGTGGTGATCCCCCTTCTTCTGGCTTCAAACAGATAGAAGTAACTGAACCTGAACCTTCAGAGTCCGCCGAACCACAGTCCTGGACCGCAACAGGATGACAATGTCGGTCAATCTACTCCACCCACTCAATCAGGTCCATCCGAAGCAACAACATCTTCCGAGGAAACTCGGACAATGGCAACTTCAGTGCAATCAGAAGAGCAAGGGCCATCCGTATCTCCAACTTTAGACGGGGCATCTGATTCGTCACCCTCCAATAATGATGTTCCTGCAGAGACAATTCAGAATCCTCCGATAGACAGCAGCATATCACCTGCATCCGTTTCTGAAGCTGTACATTCTGCATCATGACCGCCTGCCAAATGTCTAATAGGAAGCCTGAAGAAGCGGGCGTCAGGCGTCCGGTTCCCATGTGCAGGTGTAATAGGCTTCGGCGAGCCATAACATTAACGTGATGAACCTAAAACGCAACTCCCGGTCTCGCTCGGATGCCTACCGGATTTCTCTACATTTACACTACACGCTTGTCAACCGCTTGTGACTCGAACACAAGTCGTCATTTACGATCATAATTATATGGATTCCTTGCTTCGTCGTCATCAATTTAGGCATTACGGTGACGAGGTATGGCGAATTTAGGCTCTCTCGACATTTTCTGTATATGGGGTATAGATTGTATATTGATTTTGGAAGACGTCACTTATATCCATGGACGACCTCCGTGGTCGCGGGAAAGGTCTGAATGACTGGTACACAGGAGTGGTACTCAGTACTCCTCACTGGGCAGGTCGTGTGCTGTTAATCGTATCATTTCAGGAAGGTCTTCTATTAGTTCAGAAGGTGGTTTTAGTGCTGCGGTCCTACTATTAGACGGATACGGAGCGTGGTCATCTCGGGGGCCCAACGAGGTCTTCGAGTAGGTGGATCTGGTTGAGAGGGCAGGTTGGCGCGATTGATCCAAGCAATGCAGGGAGCATGCCGCGTGATACGGATGTAGGCTTTTGTTGGTCCAAACGAAGACGACATGACGCATGGGTGATTGTTAATAACGCGACTAACAATGGCGTGTTCGGCGTCTACTAGCCAGTGGAATTTGACTGGAATGAGGGGGCCTTCGGCGAATTAGAATAGATCGTTGATGAGATAAAGTCATATCGCGACGTGTTTGGCCCTTCAAGGGAATCTGGCGCTGCCATTGTTCTCAGTTCACCCGACGCAGTTTGGTTCGAATGTTGATGGTGCATCGGTTCGAATGATTCAGAGTCTTGTGAATGTTGGAATCAAAAACATATGAGAGAGTTGAGTGAGCGGGGGAAAAGATGGCCCAAGTGCCAGAAAGACTTGTATACGCAGTATCATGTGCAGTTAAGAAATGGAAAGGTGGTCCGTGAGCCGGAAGCCTAGACTAGTTGAGAGTCGCAAGTCTCCGAAACCGTGATGCCGGTGAGAAGATATTAGACTCTTAAGTGGGGCGGGGGGCATCGGGTGGGAATTGAAATGATTTGGGGTGATGACAACACGATGCGCAGTGCCGCTGCTGCCCAGAGTCAGTACTTTGATGTCTCGTCCGGGGCAGACGCCGTCAGGTGAACTGGGGCGGTCGTTGATGATCTACAGCAGTCTCGACATTATGCCGTTTCCGGGGTACCTTCAAGGTTACTTAAAGTCGGCATAGTCGCGCCATTGACATTTATTGGTGGCGCCGTGTCTTCGGGTGGCCCATCTCCGAAGGTCCTAGCAGTCCGAAGATTGGCGATATCAATATCAATGGTGATTTATTTCGTCGATGTTGTTTCAATAAACTTTTTTTTTTCCCTTGTTCACTTTTATAACGATACATGTACGCGGATAAATCGCCATCGGTACTATGGCAACATCGCGGCAAAGTGATGCTATTTCTGAATCGAGGCGCCATTTCCATATGGGGTGACGTCTTTCTTTGAAATGGAGGATAACCGAGAAAGGCAAGTCATAACGAGGGGGAAAAGGAGGGCCCTCCGGTTTGCACAGGGGAGTGTGATAAGATTCAAAGAACAGAAACGCGATATATGGTGGGAATGCGGCATGAATACGCGGAAATAAAGGAGAAAGGCATCAAGAGATGATGGAAGAAGGGCTTTGAAAATCAGATTTACAGTCACACACACCCTGCCAGTCAAGATAAACGTGGTGGGCACTGGCACGTTCGACCGTCAGCCAGACCTTTGGTGGAAAGAGAAATACGAACGTGAATAGACGGGTAGTGGAATTTCGGTGGAAAGCGTGCAAATGGCTCGTGCATTTCTTGCGTAACCGGTGCAGTTGATGGTTCCAAATGTTGGCATGCCCGGTTCGCGTGGCTCGCTTGCAAGGACAATGGCCGATCTGTTCACCAGATCTCGAAGGGTCTCGCCGGCGATTCGCTCGTTTGGGATCCGTGACAGCTGTGACGCGACCAGAATTAACTCCCAAAATGGAAGTCACATCGCGCTGCTTGACTCGACTTTTTGTCTTTTCTTCGGTATATAACCGTCGCCTCCCTTCTGAATTTCCCACCCTGTCGCCTTTCTCCTCGTCGTCGCTCGCATTTGCGACCATCCCTTTTACTTGACTATGTTTGAAGAACGCTGCCTAACATGCGGAAGTCATCTCCAGGATGATGGGTATGCTTGTCGCCGTCCGTTCTCACCGTGTCGCTCATTTTCTTTCAGGAGAGCCTACTGCAGTGATGAATGCCAAACACTGGACTCGGCGTCGCCATCTATCTCGTCTGCTAGCAGTGCTTACTCGTCGCCTTCATTGGGATATGCCGTTGGAGGCGACGTTCCGGCCCTCATTCCGTCCATGCTAGGCACAGCGCTTAGAAACTTCCAACAAGATCGCTATTCAGTATCTTCATCTTCAGCCTCATCGACTGCGTGGTCAGTGGTCACTGACGATGACGACGAAGACCCTATACTTGGAACAGGAAGTGAGCCCGACAGCGCTGGAGAGTCTATCTACGAACCCACGTCCAAGTCCTCTACATCACATGGCCTCGTGCCCAGACCACTTTCCTATGCACGACGTCCTTCTGGTACCAACACCCGCTCTACTGTTCCGCGTCTTCACAGCCGCACGTCCTCGTCTGGTTCATTCTCCAGCCACGTGGGGGGTCTTCGAAGCGCCACTTCTCAACCCCACACGACGCACGACGAGGATACCCTGACTGACTCCGGCTTCTCGTCCCGACTAGAGGATTACATTGAACAGATGATTCCTCAGTCGGCGCCAGAACGACAGCCTAACCAGTTCGCTCATGAGCAGGACCATTCTACTATAACTAAGACCAAACGGTCTCGCAATCGCACCAGTCTCCCAGCATACTTCTCATCATTACTCCAAATGAACGGCACAGAAAATACTTTTCCTATTTGCCAAGCATCAAAACGGGCCTCGCCCACCATATCGAATTCTTCAGGCCAGACCGTGGTCAGGCCTTCACCTCCTACACCAAAAGTGTCCTTAGGACTTCCCCCTTTCGTCTCTCCTCGCGGCCGTCGTAGGGACCTGGGTACACCCCAGAGTAGTTCCCGGTCAGATGATTCTTCCAGTTGCAGCTCTCGCTCAACTAGCGATTCGCGACATGACCCCTCCCTTGCACGTTCACCGCCGAGGGAGACGCGTTTTCTTCCTCGACCACGACTGGATAGCCGTGGTAACAAGGAATCTGTTTTCGACTGCTCTTCAGTGCCAGACCCGCGGCGTGGTCGGACTGCTGTAAGGAGGAACAGCTCTCCGCCGCCGAAAATGACGGCACCGATGTTTGTGTTCGAAAGTCGTGACCACTACAGGGACAACACTGCCAGGCCCCATACACGGGGACGGGCCAGGATCGAGGAGTTAGATGGAGTCGGTGGGTCCGAAGACGCCCCGGGTCTTGGTTATGGGCGAAGTGGACTTATCGACCGGGAGCGAGGCCACAGGGTGGGGGGAAGGTTCCGGTCGTAATGAGGCCTGACCTTGATAGCATGCCCTCACTCGTACCTTGCTTCGCTTTGCGCCCATCGCTGTATTATCGTCCCTACTCCTTCTAGTTAATCTCCATCTCAAAAGCACCGCATCAAAGACAAGACGCCACACGATTTGTATCAGCGACTACCGAACATTTTATCAACGCATCATCCACGAAAAGACAACCGGGACGCAGCCTCATCTGCGTTTGCCTGTGTAGAATGAAGATTTTGCATCACCCTCATCAGCATTTAACCATCATTCGTCATCGCCCTCATATCATATATTTTCCCTGGCATACTCTCACCAAGTCTTCATTTTCGGGCCATTCGAGCACTTCCCGGTTTCGCCATTGTTACCCCATCTCTGCAAATATACCTTGTCGTTTGCGGTCCACCAATGCTATTATTACTACATTTTTTCTGTCCTTCGCACGTTTCATACACACCACTCTTTACAATCTAACGCACGCATTCATCACTTCTTTTATTCTCATGCAAACTGAACGGAGTTACAATCACACAATCAAATTCTGCTGTTGTCATCTTAAGTACTGCTGCTATCTACATACATACGTTGAAAACATGCATCGCTGTCATCATCTGCATTCACCTTGTTGCGACGGACATTGAGCCTACCGGATATACTGTTTAGCAGCCGGACCACGGAAATATTACATTATCGAGCGCAAGGACGACGACAAGGTCGGGTCATCGCAATATTTTTGCAATAGTCCGCGCCGAGCGATCGCCCCTGAGAATTTGTTGTCACCTGTGTGATTCATGGCGCGAGTATGGCGGAAGTAGTAGTATGTTGTTGACGAGAGATTTAGGAGATTCAGAGGCGTTAGAGTTGGACGATAACAGCGAATCTTCTAAGCTGGCTTGACGTTCAGGGGTACCACCGACCGACGTCCTCTGCGGGGGTGGCGCGTGACTTGCACACGTGCACGCGTGCGTAATGATTCTATCATCGGTCGATCGGTCCGCAAGTGTGGCTGAGCGAACGTCGTTCAACGGTGGGTATCCTTGCACGTTTGAACGAGGCGTGCATGGGAGAGCACATTTCGTGTCCAAGTAACATTTCTTACAGGTAATTTCACCGAGGGCCTCATGGTTACCGGAACTGGAACAGGCTGGAAACGGCTGTGTCGCGGGAAGGATTGTGGATCAGGCCCAATTATTATGCCTGACGCGGTTACATGTACTTGTTTGAATCATTTTTTTCCTGTTCCTGTCTTGGATGACGTCGCCAAAAAGGTGTTTCCGCGCGCGCGTACTCGACGGTGAAGACACGGTTGCGTCGACGGAGGGTGCGCTTAAAGGAATATTCCCGGCGCAGTCGCGGTGAATGCGAATTTAGTAGTGCGGGTAAATAATACTATTAAACGAGGGTTTTTATTTCCGGATGGTATTTTCCGTGCAATACGGCGCTCGGTAGACTAGTGGGACCGCTATGGCATATGGGTACTAGTATGGTGGTTGAGACCTGGAATCTACGGAGAGACTGTGACAGAGATAGAACTTTTGTCACGTCCTTTAGCCGGGTTGACGTCGACCCTAGACTTGCGAGTGGGACTGGACGAGACGAGATTATTTAAGACATCCGATTCCCGTGGGTCTGTTGTCATTTTTCGCTATTATCAGGTGAGAGAGATAGTGTCCGAATCTATTCCATCTAATAACAGTCAATCGTCGCAGTGAGGATATATCGATGGTCGCGCATAGCACGTCGTGCAAGGTTTTCCAAGAAAGCTTTCCGCAGCAAGAAGGTACAGAGGACATCCTTGAAGGGACCGCTGCACGCCTGCAGGCCAGATAACGAACATGACTGTCGGAACGATCGGATTGGTTCAAATATGCAGTGCACCGATTTCGTCCGAGCTGACTTGATGGCTTCCTGATTGGGCTGTTCACCTCTTTCTTCTTGACCAGTCATCATTGTCGCGACCGAACCTCTAGGCTAAGCATTTTCAGTGCTGTTACCGGTTTCTCTTAATATGTTGTTCCGCTATCTGGGTTTCTTCGTTGAAATAGCAAGTGGGCGGACTCGTTTTTAGCCAAGGCTACCACCCCAGTCATAGTACGTCTCCACAAGGTCGACAATCTGTGGTGCCACTGTTCGTGCAATACCTGCCTGGAATAAGGATCAAGTGTAGGCTGCTGGTTGTTTCCTTGAGCGTGTCACTGGCTCAGGAATGCCGAATGCCCGATAAGGAGCAGCGTTGTATTTATTGTATTATCATGTATTAGGGCTATCACTGGTCGTCGTCGAGCGTAGATACAATAAAAGAGTACTGCCAATATATCAGAAAGATTTATCGCCGTTGACAGAGACAAAAAAACGAGAATACCTCGTGTGAAGACGCACGCGAGAAGTCGAAACGCGGCAATGGAATATCAAACAGAATTGGCTTAGAACCACTACAAGGACAGTGGAGACAAGCAAGTATCCACCGCCACCATCGTCGACGGCGCCGCCAGCGCTGCAGAAACCGAGAACTGTCCGTACTCATCGTCGGCCACCATTGATTCAATTACCAACAGACTCCCTCCGCGGGACTCGCTTCCCCATTCCTCATCATCGTCTCTATCTCTTGGATCCCGTCCTGTCGCTGTAGCTGCGTCGGGTTCCTCAATTTCCTTCTCTTCTACACCGCTCAACTCGACTGTTGTCGCTGCTGTCTCACCCAGTCTAATTCCAGCCACTCGTTCTAGATCTGAGCGAGAGCAGGGCAGCACCGGCTCTCAATTACCTGAACTTTCTACAACAACCGGTATTTTCTTTTTCATAAAATGCTAGCCCTTGTTCTTGAATATCTCACATGTTCTTCTCTCTTTCAGACGACGACAATCACAGAGCCCGCAAGAGACAAAGAACAGGCGACATCTCTTCTCCTACCCCAGCTAACATGAGGCTACCTGATTCTGATATCGATTCTCAACTCTCCATCTCTCCTGACTTCACTATCTCCACCATGCAGGCTGGTCCTTCTTCGCTAGGGCTTGATGGACCAACGCAGTCAGCCACCAATGGCCATACCATCACGGGTACTGTCACCACCAACGGCAGTGCGAGTCATAACGGTCAGGTGCAGTCGAACGGCACCAGTAATGGCCTTTCAAGCACAGTATCGAACGGGGTGTCCCCAAAGCACGGAAAGGCGGTGGCCAGGGTGAATTTACCAGGCACCCTGTTGTATAACGATATGACTCTCGATCGGGAGGAGTACGTGAGGCTGGTGATACAGAGTCTACGGGATGTAGGATACACGTACGTCCCTCTTGCTCTTTCTGCTGTTCTGGCACACTGATATCGTCCTGCTGGTATGCAGTCAGTCGGCAGACACGCTCGAAGCAGAGTCGGGGTTCTCAATGGAGGCTTCAGATGTGACGCATTTCAGGCAGTATATCCAGAACGGGGTGTGGGACAAGGCAGAAGTGGCTTTGACACGGTTAGGCGTCACAGACGCAGATGGGCTTATGGTGCGCAGCTATCTGTTCTTCTCGACGTGTTTTGTCTTCATATCGCCCTAGGACGCAAAGTTTCTGATCAATCAGCAAAAGTATCTGGAACTCCTCGAGGCGGAGAAGACGACAGATGCTTTGCATGTTCTACGCAATGAACTCGCACCTTTGCATGTCGAACCTGATCAACTTCATACTTTATCAAGGTGACTCTCTTGCAACTTTGACGTGTGCCACATCTAACTGAATCCTGTAGTCTGATAATGTGCTCGGAACCTGACGATCTTCGACAACGAGCCGGTTGGGATGGTGCCGAGGGCGCCTCCCGTACGCATCTATTAGACAATCTACAACGTAAGTGTTTATCCACAACGCGTCCGGCCGCCGAAATCTTAACGGTCCTTCATCCAGGATATATCCCCTCTTCCGTCATGATTCCCCAACGTCGGTTTGCCACCCTCCTCCAACAATCACGGTTATATCAACGTCAGCGATGCGTGTACCATAATCTCCCCACAAACGCCGCGGACTTTTCACTATACAGTGATCACCAGTGTGATAAGTCAGGCTTTCCGAGGGTCACCACGACCATTCTCGACGTGCATACTGACGAAGTATGGCATATTGAATGGAGTCACGATGGCGCGTATCTTGCGAGTGCCAGCAAAGACAGATCGGCCATCATTTGGAAGATCGGCGTAAGCAACGTTCTCCATGTCATTTGATAATTTCGCGGGTCCTAATGACTACTCTGTAGCCTGAAACCGAACCGTCAATACGACAATGGGATACGCACCAGGTCTTGCGCGATCACCCGTACCCTGTAGGCTGTCTGGCGTGGTCCATAGACGATACTATCCTCCTGACCAGTGCTGAGAATATCATAAAGTTATGGAATGCCAAGGTGGACTTCTTCCCTTCTAAGCTCGCAGGCATGACACTGACTTTTGAGATAGACTGGGGTGTGCTTGAAATCGCTCGAAAAGCATTCAGAAACCGTAACATCCTTAGCGTGGCTGCCGGATGGCTCGGGGTTCCTTTCCGCTGCTCTGGATCGGAGAATCATACATTGGGTAGGTCCAATCCAATCCACATTGTGTCCTTCATTTCGAGGCCGCATTCTTCACGTCGACTAACTCTTCAATGTACAGGACGCGGATGGAAAAGAGCGGGACTCCTGGGGCACAACTGCCATCCGGATAACAAGTTTGGCCATCACGCCTGACTTCACGCGAATAGTGACTGTCGGAATGGATTACATTTCTAATACGCCTTCCGGAAGCTCTAGGGGAAGTAGTCGTCGTTCCGGGGAGTTTGCGACGACAAACCCGACCGGCAACGGTGGGAATGCTCATGGACCGGGGCAAAATTCGGATAACTGGCTTATAACATACGACTATGCAACGAAGCAGGTAGAATCGTACGTCGGCTCTCCTTCCTCTCCTCCTGATTTGCGAACGCGTTGTGGCGTTTTTATCTCAAATTCCTCCCTTGCCCTTCCTGTGAGAACAAATTTTGACTCGATCCATTCCTTTTTAGATCCGTGCGACTTGAAGGCGAAGTCACAAGTGTCAAGGTTTCCCAAAACTCGCAGTATGCATTGATCAATCATGCGCCAGATGTGAGTTTTTCTTGTACGATTCATACCAAAGACCCGGGTTCTGATCAGATCTCCTGCCCGTCTATTATAGGAAATCCGTCTCTGGGATCTAAACCTTGGGCGCGTGGCACGCAAATTTACTGGTCAACGACAAGGCCGACATGTTATCCGGAGTTGTTTCGGCGGGATGGATGGAAACTTTGTTGTCAGTGGGAGTGAAGGTCCGCGGTGGTTTTCCTACTCCCCGTTATAGTGTTTGACTCTCACCTACCTATTTAGATGGCAATGTGTACGTGTGGCATCGTGATACGGGGGCATTACTAGAGGTCCTTCCTGGGCATGGTGAGGGTAGTGTGAACTCCGTAGCATGGAATCCTCGGAACGAGCGTATGTTTGCATCTTGTTCGGATGATCATACGATTCGGATATGGGAGGCGCTAGGGTGTTGACTCCCCGCCAATGAGTCCGGTTCTGGGCTCATATGCTGGGAAGGGGAAGGGGAAGACCCGACAGCGCTGGGATGGAGACGGCATGGAATCCGGCTCGGGCTCGAGTATGACGCGGCTGTGATTCATTGGCCTAGTTTGTGCATCTGAGGTATCTCTCTAGAACTCCAATCATACATTCATTCCTCCTTTTTGGTGGCAATTCCCCCAAACTTTCCTGCTTTACACGTCTATCACTAATACCAACGCTCCTTTATTGTTCTCTGTATCTGCTCTTACTTGGTTTTTTTTTCCCTCCATCCCCACATTGCATCTGAACCATCTCTGTTTTCCTGCACACATCTGTTTTATAACTCTCAGTCTCAATACTTTCTATAAAGCAAAGGTTCATTTCCAATTTTATATCACAATTGTCACAGTAAGTTTTACTCCTCTTGCATACATATTCATACATAGCTACACCGCTTCTCAGATCTGGAAGTCCAATACAATAAACCAGCAGCATTTATATATTGTTGACATGTACATAGATACCGATGAATAGGTACGAACTACCGGTCAAGTACCCCGTTGCAAAGACCGCTAAGCATCTAAAAGCAGACCTTGGCGTACCAGGGTGAGAATTGGGGAGCATTCCAACGTCGGTATCGGTCCACTTGGAACGAGCAATATATTTTCCAGGCAACATTCGTTTTCTGCGGCCAGGGGCAGTCTTTCCAAGTTCGTTAACACTAGCACCGTTCCATACCAGATGACCAACCGTCGCTTCATTAACCGAGACTGGTATATTTAATAAGGATCAAAGACAGACAGTAGACGTCTGACAGGAACGCGGTAGGACGGGAGAAATTAAGCAGTAGTTTGTGATATCGGGAGCGAGTGTTGACGCGGAATCAGATTGGGAAAATGAAATGCGTAGTGGTACACGTATGTTCCGGAGGGATATACATACCGCTACGACCTCAGCGTAGTCTGGAGACTTCTATGTGTATAGTGTACATGTTGTAAGATAGAGAGATCGTGGTCAATGATGAGGAGCCATTATGCTGAAAGAGGGAAAGGAGTACTAGGGAATGCACACGCGAAAAGATAACGCCAAATTAAAGATAACTATAGCTATCTGGAGATTCTTGGACGTTGCGAGTAAGCTCGATCCTTGGGCATGAACATGGAGGTCATGGGGTTCTTCTTTGGCCGTGGCGCAGGTGATGGCGATGTCTGATTGAGCAGTGCAGTTCTTTGAACAGCCTCAGGTGTCTTTTCTGTAAATAACGGAGACGGCCGACAATCATCAGGTGAGAGTTTGCAAGGAGAAAGAGGTGGTAAATATGTCGTGGGTTCACTGGAAGATGTTGATGATGTAGTCGTAGAAGACCGAGAGTTCGGACCCATACTGCTTGGCGGTGAAGAGGAGGTAGGCTGTCGGTGCTTCACAGTGGTGACTGTCACTCGACTTGCATAGTTGGGGGAAGGCGTCGGTAGTAGAGGCACGCTAGGGGGTTTCGAGATAGGTTTGCCCTTGACCGTGAACCTGGCATTGTACACATTTTTGTGCAGTTTGGAGGCCTCGGAGTAAGTCTTTTGCATCAAAGTCTTGGGTTGACTGGGTCCTGACCCTAAGGGCGAAGTGGCATAAGAGTGGGTACATGATATAAACGTCATGATCGACTTACATGGTCGAAGACGCTTCTGTGGGGGAATTCGGTCCGTGATCTTGACCTCACGTTCCTTCTTCTGTTGTTCGTGCTCGAGTCGTTGAGAGCGCAGGCGTGATGCCACTTCTTCTAGATGCTTCGCTTCGGCTTTCTGGAGAACCTTAATCAAAGAATCAGAAACCACGGGATGGCATATGGGTATCATCGGAGAACGTACAAAGTAATGATCTCTCCAGGACTCTGGTTCTGGTGCCTCCCCTGAGAGATAGCCCTGGAGCTGAATACTATACTTTTTGATAGAGAGGATCTTCCATAATTCTGGATCATATACCAAGTTAG
The DNA here is from genome assembly GCF_030435595.1 of Desarmillaria tabescens. Taxonomy (NCBI): domain Eukaryota; kingdom Fungi; phylum Basidiomycota; class Agaricomycetes; order Agaricales; family Physalacriaceae; genus Desarmillaria; species Desarmillaria tabescens. The sequence goes on from NW_026848306.1 coordinate 1,320,848, forward strand.
TCGGCAGGCAAAGAAGCGATGAGAATCACTTGCCTTGGGTATTGTGCTGGAGCCTCTGAAGAGAAATGAAAAAGGTCCGTCACAGCGAGGCATGCGACTCACCGTTGAGCCTCGTTCAAGCCGCAGAAGGTCGTGTGGCTCGCACTGCTGAAGGATGGGTTTGACTAGATCATAACGAAGACTAAGTTCTTGGCCGAGTGTGGGGATGACTGATAGGAAATGAATGTCAAGAAGCAATCGGGAATAGTTAAGGATATTTGCTGACACTCAGCGTGTTTCCCGGCAACTGATAGAATGGAACAAAAGTCACAACGAATCCAGCTAGAATTATACGAATAATCCCACCTCGTTGGCAGTATGAAACCAGTGCTGGAATCTTTGTCGCTGTAGTAAAGTCTGCAGCCATTCCAGATTTCGTAGTATATGATTCACGAACAACAGCTCCCTAAGGATCCTTCCAAGGAGCTGTTTAAAGACAATAAGAGTATCGGTGATGGTTAGTGGCAGACAGTGTTGAGCCACGTTACGCGAAATGCCGCCGTATGCCGGTGCTAAATTTGGTAGTTCACAAGGCAGCCCGTGCTCCTTTGCTTCCCACTGTGACATTGTATGGTATGGAGGCTCCTTCCTCGTGGAACAACCATTGGCTACCTCCCGGATCTGTCGGTTTCTTATCCTTCGGATGGCTACTCCGCGACGAATATTTAATCTCTTGCTCCGCATATATATCTTATTATCTTTAGGAAGCCCGTACTTCCGGGATTCCCAGGATTAGGCTCGCCGATGTCTATAAGGCTACATGATTTTCTCCCTGGACGATCTCGGTTCTGAGTTCATCACCATTCCATTGGTCAGGAGGGTGCTATCCCAGTTCCAGATCATTGGTAGACTTTATTTTTACCCATCTCGTCTTTTTAAACGTTGCGAGCATGACTAACTTCTCTCACACTCTCGTCGTCGGCTTTACCCACACTTTCGCGCGTCAATGTCATTTGTGAACCCGGTACTTGACCCTTCAAATGTGGCATTCTACAGCTCATTTATTTATTACCCACAATGGGGATATCACGTATATATATGACACGCGCGCTGTGTTTTCCCCTATCCTCGCTGCTCTGGTTGCGTCTTGATCGCCTGCCTGTCTCTACATCGCGATTTAAAAGGGCTTTTCTCGTGCCTTTGTCTATTCCCCACTTGCCTTCCATGCAGCAGGCTACCCATCCCCGTCTTCACCTCCGCGACACGCGCGACGCCCATATCATCTTTGAAGCCGTCAGGCAAGGCTTTCTTAAGCCAGTTACTAGACGTCTTAACGAGGCTGAGAGGTCTATGTCAGTACGTTCTGGTGCCGTGTTCGTTTGGGAAGAGCGCGACGACGAATCAGGTCTCAAACGCTGGACTGGTAAGTCAACATCGATGTTCCCCGGAAGACCTTCTGACCTCCCCTTCCGATAGACGGACGCCTTTGGGGGCAGTCCCGTATGCGTGAAGTGCGTCTGGACCTCGCCAATGTATCGTCAAGCATGTTGCTGATCGACAACCCTTGCAGCCATACTTATTTTATGACGAGAAACTTCCCTCCGCACATGGAGGTGAGGCATCCACCTCTACACGGTATTGATGATTCTGGGGCGAGGTCACGAATGACTTACTAACATTTTGGAATAGGTCACTACCCGCTTTCAGATTTGTCGATGGCGTGTCCCGCACGATCCCCTCATCGTCAGCACTTCTCCATCAGGATCGCAGTGGCGGAAATCATCCCGGTTTAATTAAGCAGGCATATTCTGCTTGGGTGCAACTTTCACCGACAAGTACACCCCGCAAATGGCATCTCACTGCCTATTTCACATATGCTGATCTTCCGACAATACCAACTGTCGACATGGACGCGGTCCTGCGAAACATCATCGTTCCACCAGGAATTTACCAAAGTGGGAAGGCCAGGAAAGGAGATGATGGTACCGCGGAGACTTTTGGGCACTCGGCACTGCCACCACTTCATTCTGCAGTAGGGGGGTACAACATGGGAGTCATATCTAGCTCTTCTCAGCGCGGTCATCATCGTATGTCAGAAGACCAAAGAGTCATACAGATACTTAATTCTAGACATATATCATAGCATCCGTCAATGTCATTTTCCCTCTTTAACTCCCCTTGTATTTGAATAAATCGTCCCTTCCAAGCGTCTTGTGTGAGATTCAGCTCTCGGCGGTGTCGGCCGGTGGAAAAGGCGGACCGTCACGGATTAAACTTTTTATGCTTGCTGATGTAACCCTGTTCACGTTTTTCAATTTACGTTTCGAGCGTACCCGTCTCAAAAAAAATGGACATTGCAAAGCACGTTCATCGTCGATCCATCCAATCCGCTCACAAGTTCGTCCGTCCCTTTTTAGCTTCTTGGTTTCACTCATCCTTGTTTTCCAGTGTGTGGTATTCTTGGTCTTCTTCTTCATGACCCCAGTACAGACGCTGCGCCGGAAGTCTGCGAGGGCCTCTCGCTGCTGCAGCACCGAGGACAAGATGCATGTGGAATAGTTACGTGTGGACCGAAAGGCCGCTTTTATCAGTGCAAGGCGAATGGTATGGTCCGGGATATCTTCGACGAGAAGGCTATACAACGCTTGGTTGGAGGCATGGGTGTGGGACATGGTGAGTAGTCTCCATCTGCCTGCGGTTGGTCTAATTTATTTGATAGTGCGATATCCCACTGCCGGCAGCTTTAATAATGCGGAGGCCCAGCCATTCTATGTGAATTCACCATATGGGATCGTCTTTGCACATGTATGCTTTTTTTCGCACAGTTTCTGTTACTTTCTCCTGATTATCTTGTAGAATGGGAATCTTATCAACACGTCGTCTCTTCTGCAGTTCTTGGACGCCACTGCGCACCGCCATATTAACACCTCCTCAGACTCCGAGCTCCTTCTCAACATCTTCGCTAATAACTTGCAACAAACGGGCAAGTTCCGTATTAATGAAGAGGATATATTCACTGCAATTGGAGGGCTGATGAAACAATGCAAGGGGGCCTACGCATGCGTCGCTATGCTCGCTGGGTTTGGAATCATTGCCTTCCGAGACCCGAACGGAATTAGGCCCGTCGGCATGGCAGTCAGAAAATCTGCCACTTCGCAAGGAAAGGATTACTTATTTGCCAGTGAGAGCGTTGTTGCCGGACGCCAGTGGATTTCAGTGAGTGGCAAGACGTAAAACCTGGTATGTATGTTCCCTCCTCTCTTTGGCTTTCTCTCATTTCTGGCTCAAGGTGAGGCCGTAATTATCACGCGCGAAACTGTATCTCGGCGCCAGGTAGCTCCACCCGCGGATTTCGCACCGGATATCTTCGAATACGTCTACTTTGCGCGTCCCGATTCCGTATTGGATGGAATCAGCGTTTACCGAAGTCGTATGGCTATGGGCGACGCGCTTGCTGATGAAGTCAAACGCGTATTAGCCGAGCAGGACCTTTCCGTTGATGTCGTTATTCCGGTAAGAATAGCTTCCATGCAAGCGCAAATCTTATATTAACGCGTTCTGCTCAGGTACCCGATACATCCCGGGTCGCAGCCTTGAACCTTGCACAAAAATTGCAACTACCTTACCGCGAGGGCTTCATCAAAAATCGTTATGTCGGCCGAACCTTTATTATGCCCGGGCAACAGATGCGCAAGAAGAACGTTCGAAGGAAGCTCAATGCCATGGCACTCGAATTTTCGGGAAAAAATATTTTGCTAGTCGATGGTGAGTCTTGTGTTCTAATCCTCGTACTATTTCTCAGTTTAAAGCCTAGACTCCATTGTTCGTGGTACCACGTCAAAGGAGATCATTCAAATGGCCAAAGATGTCGGAGCAAAGAAGGTCGTAATGGCCAGCTGTGCCCCTCCCATCAGGTATGTTCATCCTACGGCCTTCGGCGCAGTCAGCTCAAGGATTACATGCGTACGCGTCATAGATACCCCAATGTCTACGGCATTGATATGCCATCCCGAGCTGAACTCGTCGCATACGGACGTAACACTGATTCAATAGCCTCGGCCATTGGCGCTGATCTTGTAATCTTCCAAACACTACCCGACCTGATATCATCCGTGCGGCAGTTTAACCCCCACATCTCAGCGTTTGACTGTTCTGTTTTCACGGGTGAATACGTTACGGGCGGTGTTGATGAGCCGTATCTTGCCGCTTTGGAAGGCCAGCGTGCAGATAATGTGCGAGGGAAAGCCAAGCTCAACGGGATCAATGGCTCAAGACATGAAGACGTCACGGTGATGTCCAGTGGGCCGATGAACGGGGCGGATGATACGGTGGGTTTGCACAATACATGGCAAAGTAATTGATGGGAGGCAGATCTGTGGTGCATTTCTTAGAACTAATCTTATCAGTGTGCTATTGTTGTTGTGTTTTGCCAGAGTGTATGTAGTCTTAGAGAACCAGACCATCCTTGAAAATAAAGTACAGATACTATAACATTGCATCTACATTTCTATTTGCTGACGTGCCAGTCGAGGATATCCGCCCACTTGGGAAGAAGCTCAGAGATCTGTTCAACATCTTTATCACCTCTACCAGAAAGACACTGCAGATGGATGAAATTAGAGAAGAAGTTATTTATGATGGTTAAACCTTACAATGACAATATCAGAATCTTTGGGCATTGTTTTCGCGATATGGACGCCTTCCCAGATGGCATGTGATGACTCCAGGGCTGAAAAACCAGCGAAGATCAGTCTCGTTAGTTGCATGATTTAAAGAATATTTACCCGGAATTATGCCCTCCAATTGTGTAAGCATTCTGAACCCTCTCAATGCCTCTTCATCTGTGGCGACGACGTACTCTGCCCTACCAGAGTCTTTTAACCAAGCATGTTCCGGCCCTACCCCGGGATAATCAAGTCCTGCGCTGATAGAATGCGTTTCGATAATCTGGCCATCCGGGGACTGTAGAATATACGTCCGCACGCCGTGGAGGACACCAGGCTGACCCTTGGAAAGCGTAGCGCTGTGTCGGTTGCCGTCGGTACCTTAAAAGATATTCAAATAAGATAAATGAAGCAATAAAAGTAACCTACCCTCGCCACCAGCCTCAACACCAACCATTCTAACACTTTTATCGCCAATGAAATCGTAGAAAGTTCCGATGGAATTACTTCCACCACCCACACAGGCCACGACGACATCGGGGAGTTTACCTCGCTTCTCCTTCAGTTGAACTTTGATTTCCTCTCCGATAATCTTTTGGAAATCACGGACGATCGTGGGGAAGGGGTGGGGTCCGATAGCAGATCCTACAAGATAGTGCGTCGTGGACAGATTTGATACCCAGTCCCGCATGGCCTCGTTTACAGCGTCTTTGAGGGTACATGACCCTGAGTGGACAGGGATGACCTTTGAATTATGAGGTTTAATTGCAATGAATGATGACTGTATATTAGGAACGGGCGCACCTTGCCTCCGAGCATCTCAATACGGAAAACATTGAGCGCTTGGCGCCGGACATCCTCAGCTCCCATATAGATAATACATTCCAAGCCAAATTTGGCGCAGACCGTTGCTGTTGCGACACCATGCTGACCCGCACCAGTTTCGGCGATGATACGTGTCTTGCCAATGCGGCGAGCCAGGAGAATCTGTTTCCCCGAGATCAGTAAATTGACCTATGGTTGCAGAGGAAGCGACTTACTTGACCAATTGCGTTGTTGATTTTGTGAGATCCCGTGTGATTTCTGCATTGAAAACGTCAGCTTAGGAATACGGGCGGAATACACTTCGCCTACAAATCTTCGCGCTTGAGCCAGATGTTAGCCCCACCAGCGTGTTTGGTCAAATTTTCTGCTAGATAGAGACTTGAAGGTCTGTTGATATATTCGTAATAGCTTTGGAATTCCTTCAAGAACTCCGGGTCATTCATGGCAGATTTGTGAGCCTCCTCGAGTTCTGCCAAACAATCGACCAAGGACTCTGGGACATATTGACCACCAAATTGACCAAATCGCGCGGGTAAATCCGATGCCGAAGAGTCCTTCGAGATATCCTTCCTGCCTTTTGTCACAGGTGTAGGCGACCGAGCTGGAAGAGGAGATCTGGCCTTAGGAGGCTGACCCTTCAGAGTAATTTCACTGCAGAAGGCTTCAACACTGTGGGAAATTTTATCTGCAGGGGCGCTTTTAATAACATTGACGATCCGACTGCCAACGACAACTCCGTCTGCACCGGCATCGGCAACATAATCAAAGTGACTGCGATTGGATACACCAAAGCCGACAGCGATGGCAACGGTCGCATGTTCCCGGACACGAGCGATAATATCTGGGAGCTCAGCGTTTATCGCTACCTTGTCGGACGATCCAGTTGTACCCATCTAAAGGATAATGAGCGCGATATCGGAATGAAAAAGTAAATGAACTGACTTTAGACACGACATAAATAAAACTGTCGGCAATTGACGCGAGGAATTTTATTCGAGATGGCGTGGTCGACGGAGCAATGAGAGGAACATATGACAAGCTATATCTCGCGTCATCAAGAAGTACCTTGAGTATGATTCATGTACGTACTTTGCTTTTGTGCACTTTTCTCTGAACGTGATAGCTTCTTCAGGTGGAAGGTCAACCATAATGAAGCCATTAGCTCCAGCCTCGCTTGCATCTTGTATAGCCTTGTCCTCGCCATACGCCAGTAACGGGTTGTAATAGCCTAGCCTACTGTCAGCGCCTATACGGTCGTTGATTGTATCTTTCGTACCCATGAGGATAACGGGGGCGGTAAGTCCCTTGCTCCTCGCCTCGCGAAGTTGACCCAAGACCGTCGCGTAGTCCATGTTATTCTTCAACGCAACCTACGGGAGATGAGCATTATGGACTCGTCCGAGTGAGCCAGGTCGTACTGTATTGCTCTCTTGGATGACAGGACCATCAGCAATTGGATCCGAGAAAGGCATCCCCAGCTCGATGATATCTGCGCCTCCGTTCTGCATAGCGAACATAATGGGAAGCTGTCGCATCTTTCGTAGGATACCCCGCCGTGACGAAAGTGACCAATGCGGGCGATCCCTGCCAGGATCATGAATGAACATGTAAAGGATGCGAGAAATAGGGCCAACCTGAGCCTTCTTGGCCTCGAAAACATTTTTGAGAGCGTCCATGACGATGAGAGCAGGTCGAGTCAGATTTGGAAGGATCAAATAAAATTAATTATCTATAAGTAGATCGATCGTTTTATCTTATCGCATTTCTTCACCATCACCATCTTTTTCTCCCTGATGGACGCGGCTACTCCCATTCTATCCGATGAATCCAGAGTCCTTGTTATATATACCGGTGGCACCATTGGGATGCTCGTTGGATCCAGGGGATACGTCCCGGAGCCTCATTTTTTGACCGAAACACTTCGTAGCCAGGCGCGGTTCCATGACCCGCTCCAAAATTCTCTGTTCTCGAATTCTGGGTCCGTACAAGGCTTCCGAGATTGGAGCTCTGGAAGTGGCAGGAATAGTCCTCTTGGGGGCAGTGCAACACCTAGCATGTCTTCAACGCCTCATCAGCCCACATTGCTCGTGCGATCATCCCGTCCTATCGGAAGGACATCTGCGTTGACTCCAAATCAATCATCGGCGCTTGCGCACAGCATACAGGTCACCGAGAACGTATACGAAGCTCACCTGCCCAGTCTCGTCACACCACGGAGTGCAGTTCCCGGAGGCGGCGGCAGCAAGTCCATCAGATATGCTGTTCTAGAGGTTCGTCGAGAGTTCACGGACTGCGGACAAACTTCCGATTGATCATCTTTCGTCCAGTGGAACCCTTTACTGGACAGCAGTAATATCGAGATTGACGGTGACGAGTGTTCACTTTTGTAATTGGCCATTCTCATCGATAATTTCCGCAAGTCAGACTGGATACGTATAGCATCTGAAATAGAACTCAATTACTCATTTGACGCCTTTGTTGTGCTCCATGGCACGGACACAATGTCGTATACTTCAAGCGCATTGAGTTTCCTTCTGGAAGATTTGGGAAAGACGGTCGTATGTAAATCTCGACTGCCCCAATGTAGAACCGCTGACCATGGTATGTCAGATCGTCACAGGCGCACAAATACCACTATCACAACTTCGAAATGACGCTACTGACAACTTAATGGGTGCACTAACCATCGCTGGACATTATATTATTCCCGGTACCCACTCTCAATCTCTTCATGTGAATATCCCACTAATTGTACAGCATAGAATGTTCTCTGTATTTCAATCATACCCTGTTCCGGGGAAACCGAGTCTCGAAAATATCCTCATACGATCTCAGCGCCTTCGGTAGCCCCAACTTTGCTCCGCTTGTGAACGGTAAGAATTAGAAGCTAACATCAGAAGTTCGGTACTGATTATAGCCAAGTTGGCATCGACATCGTAGTGAACTGGAACGATGTCATCAGACAAACCAGTCTACGGCGCTTCCGAGCCCATAAACGTGAGCTTCTCTCCTTTGTCAATGCAGTGATGATATTCTGATCGTTTCGTTTGCAGAGATGAGCCCTCATGTCGGTATGATCCTAAATTCTTCCGAGTCACATTATACAGCGTTCACACAAGTCCGCTACAGCCACGCTTCGTCTGTTCCCGGGAATTACAGCTGCAACCGTGAGCGCCTTTTTTATGCCGCCCATTAGAGGAGTAATTCTGGAGACGTTCGGGGCCGGGAACGCCCCGCAACGAAAAGATCTGATGCTTGCCCTGAAAGAAGCCTGTGAAAGGGGAGCCGTCGTCGTTGCGATCTCGCAGTGTGCAAAGGGTACGGTTTCAGATGCTTATGAGACTGGAAGGACACTTCTTCAAGCCGGCGTTGTTCCCGGGCATGATATGACGCCCGAAGTAAGATTGGTCCACTCTTACCAGAATACCCTTTACAGTTCTAATTATGAAATCTTGCAGTGTGCCTTGGCCAAGCTAAGCTATCTGCTGTCGAAGCCTGAGCTGAGCACTGACGAAGTCAGAAAGCTTATGGGTACGCCGCTCCGCGGTGAGCTCACCCGACCACTGCCGGCTGCTGTTCCAAGTCAACCCACCATTGACCAGAACTTTGAGAAAATCCAAGGACTTCTGTCTCAGTTTGTTCGGCTATCAGAACAACCTGCTTCGCCTGTACCAAAGATAACCTTGTCTGCACCACTAGACGAGGCGTCGCAGGATGCGGCTGCCTCTTGGTCTTGGACTGCAGCTGAGGCTGCTTCGACAGAGGCAGTTCTGTTCCCATTCCTTATCCATCTCGCGGCCGCGAGAAACGATACTTCAAGTATCCGGTTTTGTCTGGACTCATCATCTCCTCCATCAGGATACTCGGACCCGGATTCTCCATTGGTAGATGCACCTCAGTACGGTAACATAGCTGGTGGGCTGGTGAATTCACTAGAGCCTGGTTCTGGTCGATCGCCATTGCATATAGCAGCTTTGAATGGACACATCGAATCTGTCAACGTGCTATTGCACGCGGGTGCTCTCGTTCATCTGCGGGATACTCTAGGACATACACCGTTATACTACGTACGCAATATTCAACAGCCATTTTATTGGTGTGCTTATGAATTAATAATCGCAGGCTGCCAGACAAGGTCACCGAGATGTCGTTGGAGTTCTGGTTCAGGCCGGAGCCAGCTTGGGTGGCTTGGATGAAAGCTTCGCGAGGACAGCAGCAAGGAATGCCGTTCGAGCTCACGACCGAAAAGGTCAAGAGATATGGGACGCCGTCGGAGTCAACGTATAGACAGGGCACAAACTCAAAGTCAACATGTACAAGATCTGCACATCGAAGCACTAGTACGCAACCTGTCAACATTTCAAACGGTCTTCATTAACGTTCCCGGAACTAGATACTCCGACTTCTCCTTGGACCTACCGGAGCCGTATACCAGCCATATACCAGGATAGGAGAAACTAGATAACGTTCTCTGGCCCAATTTCGTATAGTGTAAAGCCATGGGAATGCCAATAGTCTCGATGGTGAATAGATAGCTGACGTGGGATCGGGAAATTCAAAACCTTGTGCTGATGGGCGTTACATGTGGATTTGAAGCCTAATTTGTGAATTCAACTCAGACAACGGCCGGACCAGTTGGTTCGGTTCATGAGAGTATCAACGCCAGAATGAGCCTTGCAAGCCTTTCAGAGAGCGGTTCTGGGGATAACAATTTAAAGTTACATGATCGTCAGCATCTGCATCACGCGTGAAACAATAGCGAGTGTGGCCTAAGCAACATGAATAGCGTGACCAGTCAAATAGCACCAACAGACGCACCAAGATGCCCATAATAGAAGATACTTACATGAAATAGATGGGAAAAAACATCACGCCAAAACTACTACTCAACCATTTGGACGTCGTCGTCGTCTTCTGCTGCCTCACCTCCGCCTTCTTCCTCCTCACCCTCTTGCGCCGTCTTCCCTATGGTATTATTGATGGTGCGTATAAAGACCGGTAGCTGTCTCCGCGGAAAAGTGAACGGACCCGCCAAAAAGTCTAGTTGCTTGACAAAATCTTCGGGTTCCTTGTCCAGCTCGAGCGGAGAATACAGTATTGCATCGGCGTATTCATTTCCTTCGACAAGTTCGTGGCATAAGCGAAGATTGAAATTGAGGCCTGGGAATAAGGGTGTTCATACACTCAGTTCGACTGGAAACAGTAGAAGACATACTTTTGCCGCTGGAATCGAGATCTCCTGGCGAGTCTTCGTCAACGTAGGTATATACATGTCAAGACCCAGTCCTCTTCTTTATCACGCTTGCTACACTTCTCATTTCTGACATTGGTGATGAGAAGGTTCGTTACGTCCTCGTAGAACTGTATGATTGCCCCGTGCTTTGGTTCTTGCCCACCCAGGACAGTCTGACCTCTGTTTCGTTGTGCTGATCCAGGTGGACGGCGTGGATCCTTCGCAAGGGCATTTGCTCGGTCGATTTCTGCCTGGAGTTCTACCCGGAGGTCCTTGACTAGACGAAGGTAAGATATCGCATTCAGAAGAAACGTATGCAATAGACAGACTGATTTGCTCCTGTTCGAGTATCTTCTTATCTTTCTCCTTCAGTTCCCTATCGCACACCTCCACCCTCCCTTTGTATCTCTGAACATCGCGCTCCAGTGTTTCCTTCTCTTCTTCCACAGCTTCACGCGTCATAAGGTGTAGCACAGACTGTCTTTCCTTCCCTTATCAACGGTTCTTTCTTCGCCAGGTTAGATGTCAACTCCTTGATTATCGCGTCCTGGGCTGAGATGATAATGTTAGAGTTTATAGTAACTCGAACGTGAGGACAACCGACCTTCCATCTTAGAGTCAGACTGTTTTCGGTACTCAATTAGTAGACGCTCGGGCTCAGTATGTCTGATCTCAAAAAGTTCTTCCAGTTGTTTAGAATACTTGTTCACGCGTTCTCTTGTCTGTTGAAGAACTTGTAATTTGAGTAGGGAACAAAAGGTCTGGAACATACCTCTGCTAGTTCACGTCGAAGACGTTTCATCTCCCCACCCGAGTTGTTATCGATCGCGCTATTTATCATAGCAGCTACCTGCACGGCACCATCGTCCTCCGAATCGTCAAGCACTTCGGGAGGAGAATCCCTTCGCGTCATTTTGGGTGATGGCGCCTTGGCTTTTCCCTTTCCTTTCACACGCGGCACACCGTTTACATTGGGTTTTCGGCCCCTTCGCGCTGTCTGGGGCTTGCGGAGAGGCACCTCTGTCACCGACTCTTCGCCGTCGTTGTCGTTGTCGTTGTCATCATCAGGAACCAGAACGGGATGCCTCTCATCACCGGACGAGCTTGGTGTCACATTCTTCTTCTGCCTCCCTGCTTTGGACGCTGGTTTCGAAGGACCTGCTACCGCGCTTCGACCCTGTGCCGTACGAGCCATCCTTGGGTTTGGCGCCGGAGTCGTAGGTCCCAGTCCACCCAGGTCTGAAGAAAAACGGGAATTCTGATTAGCAGAGTGCAGGCAGGGAGGGCATCGATGGTCATCGTACCTAGTGAATCATCGGACATGCTTTTGTCGGACGACGCGTGAGTGGTTATGTCACGTTTGTCACCAACGCGTAACGTTGTGACATCGTGTGACGTTCTCATCTTGGTCCACAACGTGTCGCTTCGTGAACACGGTCTGCTTCTACCTTTCATCATGCATAGCATAATTTCCCGCGTCAACAATGTGTCCGCCTTCTTGTCTACATGCATGATGTGTCTTCTCGGTGCTATCGCCCTCTCATCATTTCTTTTCGCCGCCGATCCAAAGGGAGAGCTGACAGTCGCCGCTGTGAAAGTGTAAGTCCCTCTGGAACTTTGCAATGCTAAAAACCTTAATGTCTCTATAGATATAATGCCAAAGTCCCTCGATACCCCCGTAGAAAGCAAGAAATGGCGTTCGTAAACTTTGATCTCAAAGCTGGTATGCGCTGCTATATGTTGGGTCGCCGATGCTTACATGTACCACAGACTTGACACCACTTTTCAACTGGAATACGAAGCAACTCTTTCTATACTTAGAAGCAGAGTACGTCAATACCGAAGGGGTCAGTGAAGGTGTTGTCATACTACTTGCGTTACTCTGATCATCTTTCCCAACAAGGTGCATAATGAAGTCGTGATATGGGACCGTATTGTACGGAGGAAAGAAGATGCCATCATCAAAGTATCAGGCAAAAACAAATATGCGTTCCGAGACGTCTCGCGAAAATTCAAGTGAGAGTATTCATTGTGTTTCGAAAGGTGAGAATCTGACCTGTCGTTTCAGGGACATTCCAACATCAAATTATACCCTCAAATACAACGTGATGCCTTACGTGGGTCTGTTAACTTACGGCGAAGCCGCTACTACCTTGGAACCGGTCGAGTTTCATGTCGAAGATCATATATCATAGGTGATTGTATGAGCTGGTTGTAATTCATAGCTACCAAATATACATTTATACGATGTAAATTACGGCTGCATAAAGCCAGCCGTCATATGTCCTTGACAAACTCCTACGTGAAGGTTCACACTAACGAACAGAATACCGGTATTTTCGGTCCGATATCCCGCCCTTTGTGAACACGCACCACGTTGCTAGAAAGCGGCAAGAAAAGCACCACCACCATGTCTTCTGCATCTGCACGAGCACAAGCCCGTCGACAAGCCATCCTCAGTCGTGGCAGTGACCGACTCGCAAAACTCACCACATCCGGTCGAGGCGAAGATGCACCGGCTTATATGCACGACGATCCGCCTGTCCCAAAACTTTCCAGCCTTTCGAACTTTGCAGAAGAAGGGACATCCATACCGACACCTCCTTCTCGAGGAGACACAGTTCCCACTGGCGCGCCAGATCCATCGGTATGGTCCGAGCAACAGCAGCAGCAGCTCATGCAGGCGCTCATGGGGCGATTACCTGCAGGAGCCGAGACGTCGCCCATGCCTAACCTAGAGGACAATCCCTTTTTATCCAATCTCCTTGCGGCTTCTGGAGGGGGTAACGGAAAAGGTGGTTTAGCTGGTGGTATGCCAGCCATGGGCAAGGTTCCAGAGCCAGTCGTGCAGCCAAAATCCCTTTTGCAAAAATTACTACCACTGCTCCATCTCGTCATCATGTGGGGTTTCCTGGCATTCTTTGTACTGTACAAGGAGCCCCAAGTACAGGAGGCGTTAGGAGGATTGACGAACGATCCAAGGAATGCGCTGTGGCAGAGATGGGCTGAACTTGGGTCGGAGAAAGGTCGTATTCAGCTAGTGGTCAGTTTTTCCGTTATTTTCCTTTGAGCCTTCTCAAGCATCATTCTACAGCCGTTTTTCTGGGCATTGACGACGATTCAAATTGTTTTGCACTCTACTCGCATATTCGTTGGCACAGTGGGTCATTTCAGTACCGGGCAAAATGCCTAGCTGACTCTTCTTACAGGACGCGGCACCTCTGCCTTTCCTACTGAATATGGCTGTTCCACTCCTGCCACCACAGCTTTCATCCACCATTGTCTATGGATGGAAGTACATTTCGCTGTTCTCTATGCTGCTTGATGACCTTGCGGGACTGATTGTTGGACTGGGATTCATAGTATGGTTGGCATCATGGTTCGCTGCATAGTTGTTTAATCCCAGATTTTTGTGGCATTATAATTGTAGTATTGTAAGATATCATGAGTCCGGTGACGCCTCAATCGCCGCTGAAGGCTTCGTTGTCGTCCGTGGAGGGTTAGCTTTGGGATTAGCTGCCTCTACCCTCTGTTTCGCCGCTCGGAATTCCTTCAGAGAAGGTAACCGCGTAACATCCATTGATACTCTGGCCTTTGCCTCGTTCTCCTCCCCAGGAACAATTGGTAACCCACTGGCCAGTGCGTTCGTTTTCCATCTGGTCCAACCTTCAGTGCCCGCTGTATCCATGAGTTCTTTCACTATTGTAGTGGACCATTTTTCGTGCAGGTCGAGTGTCTTCTGCTTGCCATCCTCTATTCCAAGCTCAGGGCTTGAATGCAAGAAGGTAAGGAGTAAACACACCAAATACGAGCTCGATCTCCGGCCTCCATGCTTCCGACTTTTGTTTTTAAAGCCTTCTCTACCTGGATATCGAGATTTGGATTGGCAAAACGGATACGAGGTAGTTGTTCCTTCACGAAATGCCTAAAAGAAGTGAAGATACACTTGAAACTTTCAAGAAAATGCAAACGAACCTCGCGCCAAAGTGGTCATTACGGTATGCCAGAGATATCTTCAGCTTCTGCACGCCACGCAGCTGGAGCCTTGGAGGCGCTCTCAGCCAATCCAACACCAAATCTATTTTCTGTGGGATTTTCGGGGGTGCCATCCTTCGCTACTGCTTTTATGACCATTGCAGCATAAGTGGAAGAAAAGGAAGATGAGTTGACGCGTGTTGATCTCGGAAGCTGCCGACCTATTCCTTCTTCCCTCCCTCATCATAAACGCGTTTCCATTTGCAACATGTCGACAGCCGACACAACGATGGCAGAACCACCGGTCGAAGAGACCCTCGTAGCTCGACGTTCAAGGCGAAGCACGGCAGGAAACAGGTACTTCATTATTCATTGAGTTCTATGCCTTGATAAATATCCGGACAGGATGGAAGCTGCACTTGCTGAAATGTTAATAGACGACGCAGCGAAAGACCCTGATGACGATGTCGATTTCGCTGTCGAAAAATGTACATTCTCGTTGACTCTTACAGGTTCTCGGTGACTCATTTTGTTTCACAGACGAAGAAGATGTCTTCGAGTCCGACTTTGAAAGCACTGACGAAGAGGCTCAAGAGGAAGGTGACGCTGGGGAACAGGAAGCCTTAGATGAGGAGAAGCAAGCACGTAAGGTTTGTCTAACCTGTCACATTGTTCGTCTTCCTGACCATCATTCCCAGGCTGCTCGCACCCGCGTAGAAAAGGCCACTGCTGCCGCTCATGCCCGCCAGAAAGTCACATTTAATCCTGAGGCTTCAACATCTAGTGCACCAAAGACCAAGTTGAGACCAAAACGTCAGGTCTCGTTGGGTACGGCCATTAATGCAGAAACTGGGGAAGTCATCAAAGGTGACGCCAAGGGGCAGCGACATAGTAAAAGAACACACACAATAAAGAACACGTCAGCGACGGTTAAGAGGTTCAAAAAGGGGGAAGAGAGACGCGTAAGTCCTATATCTTTATGTCGGATCTCTTTGCCTTCTTATTTTCCATACATGTAGGCCGCGCAGACGCCGAAGAAGGTCAAGGCGCTTACTCGTGAGATAACACAGGGTGAACTCATCGCCAGAGCACTCGATAACGAGGAAGGCAACATCGTAGAACACCGTGACTATCTCAAACTCGAGGAGGAGAAACGTAAACGTGCGCGGGTTGTGAGAGATGCTGTTGAAGGCCCTCTATTGCGATGGGTAAGCCGGGGCGAGGATATAAAAGTCCAAGTGGAAGTGACTCCGCCTGCGCCACCACCTGTAACCACGCCAGCATATAGCTACGGACATGGATATGGTGCTTATAATGCACCCGGAACGTCTACACCACCGGCTTACTCCTACTACTCTCCAGCTACGACAACGCATTACCAAAATCCGTACATGCATTATCTTCCGCCTCCCGTACCTCCTCCTGCTCCAGTCTTTGAAGAACGAACGCAAAGGGTAACCAAAAATTACCTCGTCCATGAACTTGCGCAATACGAAAAAGCCCCCAAGCCATCGTGGACTGAGTCGATGGAGGTCATTTTTGGTGACCATGTTAGGTGGGATCAAGTTAAAGTGTATAGTGGAAAGGGAAGACCTACATGTGAGATTTCCACTGCGTCTCTCTCTTGTTACCTGACAGATGTCTTTCACAGCGCGACCTAAGCAGATTTGCCCACTGACTGGTCAACCGGCGCCGTATCTTGATCCAAGAACGGGGGTGCCGTTTGCTAACATCTGGGCGTATGAAACGCTCACGAAGCTGTTGAACCATGAATTTGTGTGGAGTACGGCGTTACGGTGTTATGTGAGGCAGGAAGAACCTTCAGCAGAGGATGATATGGATACGTCGTAACGCGTAAAATGTCTAGTCATGCTGTTTAAGCTCTTCGGAGGGTGCCTTGCCCCGAACGGTGAAACAAGAGCTCACCTTTACTAAAATGCAGTGACGTGGTTGGAAGCGACCAAGTGTAGGGAATTCAGGGATATATAATACTAGGACTGATACTGACTGATATCAAACACTTTTATTTTGAACTTGCTCGAGATATTTTCCTTTCTTCGACCAAAAACAAGAAAGAAACATGCACTAGCAGGCCATGAGTGTCTACGGCCCGATCTTCCGGATGACTAATCCATCACCGAAATTTTGGTTTCGACCATTGCAGTAACCTGCTCTGACCTCTGACCACGGTTCCTCCAGCATGGCCTCGATCCTAAAAGCTCAGAAGGCGAATGCCTCAAAACGGGACGCCAAATCAAAAGGCAAAAGAAAAGCAGACGAGATGGATGTTGACCAAGACATCGAATCTTCAGCGCCCAAACCCAAGAAAAACAAGCAACGAGTCCTTCTGCTATCGTCTCGTGGCATTACTCATCGAATGAGGCATCTGATGAGTGATATTGAGGCCCTACTTCCTCATGTGAAGAAAGGTACTTCACTTCCGTGCCATTGTTAGCTGTTTTTGACCTTCGGGCGTCTGATAGATTCGAAACTGGACTCAAAGTCCCAGCTTCACCTCCTCCCTGAACTGGCTGATCTCAACAACTGCAACAATACCCTTTATTTCGAGGCCCGCAGGCACGAAGACCTCTATCTTTGGGTTACAAAGACACCAAATGGACCTTCAATAAAAATGCATGTGCAGAACGTCCATACGATGGACGAACTCAAGATGACCGGCAATTGTTTGAAAGGAAGCCGGGGGCTGCTTAGCTTTGATAAAGCATTTGACGAAACCGAGTGGGGAAAGTTGACCAAGGAGGTTTTTACGCACGTAAGGGCGATTGTTCATTTGCTACTTTCTCACCAATTCACGTTTTTGGAACATAGATATTCGGCGTTCCCTCGACAGCCCGGAGAGCCAAGCCGTTCATTGATCACATTCTTACGTTTTCCATACTAGATTCAAAGATATGGTTCCGGAATTTCCAGGTACGCTTTTGCGTTGTTCTTGTCTAATTTGTCCCACAATAATCTGCTAGATAATGGAGAAGGATCCTTTACAGCCAAATGGGCCTCCCCAGACGACCCTCGTGGAGATCGGCCCCCGGTTTGTTCTGACTCCCATACGAATATTTGAAGGTGCCTTTGGAGGGGCCACGGTATACTCGAATCCCGGTTAGTTATTGACCCATCCATTGTTCCTGGGCCCATTGTCTGACACCATCTGCTAGAATTCATCTCGCCTGCTGCTATCAGATCAAGCATCCGACAAGAGCAGAGCAAGAAATATAATATCCGGAAGGATGCCGAGCAGGAGACGTCACGGCGCAAGGAACACCGGAAGAGAGACGAGGATGAGCTCGCAGTGTCGAAAGTTTTTACCTGATGGACGCGTCTAGTTCACACGACAAAGTGGCTAGGTCTGTCTTAATCATAACGGCAAATATAAATGGAGCGGGGATTGCTTACGATAATTGAAACTGCCGGGTCGTTGGCACGACGAGACTGCGCTGTCATGTCAATAAATTCCACACGAATTATTACGCTCTAGTGCACCCCGATCGAGGGCGGATGTTAATTGATTCCAAATTCCGGGGAACTGTTCCAAGTGAAAAAAAAGGTGTAGACTTGACGCTATCTGTTATCTACCGAGAACATCAGCCATCTGGAACGAAAACCCCGGGCAAAGGAACAGGAACGTGCTGGAGACGTCCATTGTCCGCGAAGAGCTGATCATTTGTGGTTACATAAGATATCAGCCAGAAACGGATGTGAAACAAGAGTGCCGGAACAAGGACTGGTTGACGTTTCTTCCCCGGAAGCGACGGCTGTCCAATAAAAGGCCCGCCATGATTCAGGTTCGCTTAATTGTCCCCATACTTCCCTTTGTTCTTGCATTGCTACTCCCTCCCCGGTTACTATAATAATCACGAACTAACGACTTTATATACTACCCTTTGTCCCATTATTGGCCTTGCCACTATGCCAGTCTCTATCGATATCGTCACTCTCGCGCCTACCCTTGACATGTACGGAGATCCGGACTCTTCGTTAGTTTTTCACTGCTCTCTACTATTTCCCATTGCTCATTGACGCGTCTAGCTCTGCATACTCGCTGTCAGGCCATGTCACTGTTTCATTACATTCGTCTAATTCCATATTCGAACGTCGTCGAACGACATCATTTCTCCTCCAGTCCCTCGAACTTACCTTTGAGGGCCAATCCGAAATAGTCGCGCCGGATATTGGCTACACTGGTGTTCGACTATGCAGTATAACGCGTCAACTCGCGCCTAGTGAGTCTTTGGAGCTCTCAAATGAAGGCCAGGAGGAATCCCATGCGCCTTGTACGTTTCCAAGACCACGCCGCCACTCGCTGTCTACTGACGAATGAACACTTAGGTCGTTGGAACGTGGTATTTAATATTCCGATTCCAGGATGGCTTCCTGCATCTTCACAGTACGGCACTGAAGACATGGGGACAACGTATGCGCTTTATGCGACCGCCAAATTCCTAGACCTAGATAACACCTCGCCGTGGTCATTGAGCGCGTTATGCGCGCCGTTTCGCTCAAGAGAGAGGGAGGTTCATGCCGAGAAGATCGTTCCTCTACGTCGTTTTGTGGATTCCCAGTTCTTGGACTCCACAGAAGTCCCTCGGACGACATTCCTCGTCAATTCGAAGAGAACCCCACCTAAAAACAACGAGGACCGACCCCGTATACCACAAGAAATCGTCTCAAAACTCCAAATTCTTGCATCTATTCCTGAATACGTGGATGTTAACGAAGACGCCGTGGATTTGACGCTTCGTATGAGGGCTCACGGCCTGGAAGAAGAACAATGCAAGAAGCTCCAACTCTCTGCCTTTGCTGTTAACGTTCTGCAAAGAGAGAAGTACCGGTAAGTGTTCCCGACACAGACGGAGAAGCATCTCTGACGCTCTCCTGCAGGTATCGACCTTCAGCGGAGTACCGGCGGCGCTTTCCCCTTCCGTCGGATTCTGAACAGCCTCCTAACATTCCACTTCGCAGCTGTCACCGACTGGGTTACCTGTACGACGGTTTCTACTCCCCTCCGATCAACAGTGATGCAGCGCATATCCGTACCGCCTCTCTTCTTCCGTCCGAAGAAAATGGAGAATACATACTCGGCGATCACAACTATGTTTTCGCACACAATGCTCCTGGAGAAACTCCAATCTGGTACACTTTGCAGACTAGCATCCCTTTCATCTCAGATCCGGACATTAAGCAGGATGAATCGTCTGACTGGATTGGTCCGCCATGTCTTCGGCCAACGGGTTCCTCGCCATTATTGACTCTCCGTCACGAAGTTTGTATATCTTTGATGATAACATACGATCTTCCTGATCAAAACCAACAAGCAACTGAGACGCTTACCTTTGGTGCGATCAGTTCAATTCATTCTTGTCTTCCGTTGCTGACGTTCATCCTATCTGTACAGCCATCCCTCTCCGCTTCGCTCATGTTCCTCCACCTCCGCCTCCGTCGGCACACTCTTCTCCACTACCCGTTCTATCTCAATCTATGATCATTCCTTCCGCAGAATCATTGCCAGCCATCTCTTCCGGTTATTCCGAGACGGTACTTCCCGCCTACTCACAACTTTTCTATTCTAACGGTGACCGTAAACTCGATTCCACCCCTCTTCCGCTATATACTGCACATGAACAATCGTGTCCTTCTGAGTCGACCTCGGCCAATCCTGATGAACCATGCGAGCCATCTGACCGAGGTCGCAAAGTTGAACATGTCGATGACGATGATAACTCAAGTGAAACGACGCCACTATTATGATTTTAATACCCTCGCTTTGCATCTATCGTACTCTTTTGGCCTTCTGTCTAATCTTGTTTTCGCATTCGCATTGACAGGTTTGTTTCGTGCATATTTTGACATCTCTGTATCCATGATATATTTTTGATCTTCCTTCCCTACATACTTATTATACAAAAAGGTATTTGGATATAGCGCTCATATGAGTTCTTAATTTCTGTAGTTACCCTTCAAACAATGATTGTAGCATTTATGGCTTGTATCATACTCACTCCCACGTCAACGAACTTGATATCAAGGAAGATCAGTTCAGCGCTCTAGCTACGAGTTCCGCATCTACGAAGCCGGACTTGTCAGGCTAGCCGCTACAAGTTCGCGCATGGTTACTCATGAAACTGATTAATCAAGTCCCATTGTTCATTATCACTGCGCCAGGTAACAGATGGGTTTTCAAGGGCGCTGATGTTAACCATGATAAGTCGTACTCGCAAGAGGATAATGTGCGAGCAAGTTAGTTGCCAGGAGCTAGCACGGACAGTAGGCTGGCGTGAAAGGTACACATTCTATACTATGGTCATTGAGATGCCGATAGATTTAGTCTAGGAACCATGTCTGCCACGAACGTACTACTCTCGTACTACTAGTTCAGCAACTAAGTACCTTGTGACTTTTTTATTCGCTCAAAAGAAATTTCCAGACTTGTATTAAAGGGTGTTATAATGATTGACATATCATTCAATTGTCATGGACGGCATCTTTGTTAAATTCTTCAGGAAATTGTCTTGAAAATAAGAGGCTGAGAAGGATTCGAAGAGGCTGTGTCTCGTAATTGACACATGTTTACTGTGGCTGATCAAATGGCCTGCGCGCTACGATGGAGGCGACGTTCATCTTGGCCATTTACCACCACCTTGTCGCTGAAAGACAGAGGGGCAGAGACATCGCTGGCAGCTGGATAGTCCAGGAAACCGTAAGGTATGTAGCATTTCTGTGCCGCAACCCTTCCTCCAACTCCGCCCCCCCTCACACCATCCCCCATGCCTGTCCATTAGACTCCCTCCCGAACCCCCATCCCAAGTCCTTGCATTCAACGGAGAGAACACTGACAATAACTTGAATCCTTGCTGTCGTTGACCTTTGACGTGCATCATTTCCGCCATGCCAGACGCTGACTCGACTCGCAAGCGCTCTCGGTCGCCCTCCGACTCTGAACAACAGAAGCACAACAAACGGGCAAACACTGGCGCAGCTGTTTCCTCGGATGACTTTAATCCCTCAGGTTCAGTTGCTCGCCTCACCCAGACTGACGTGACCATGACTGACGCATCTGCCGCCTCGCCTTCGTCTACTCCAGGTTCTACTAAATCCAAGTCCAATGATGATGTCGACGTTGCCCCGAACAGTGCAGACTCGTCTTCGACTAGTAGTGCACCCTCAGCCAACATACACATGCGATGCCTCATCGTCACTCAAGACGCCTCGATCATCATTGGCAAGGGCGGGTCTCATGTAAACGAAATCAGGGAGAAAAGCGGTGCCCGTGTTGTCGTTTCCGAAAGTATACCTGGAAATCCTGAGCGTATCCTTAATGTCAGTGGGCCGCTCGACGCTGTCTCAAAGGTATAGCTTGCGTTTGATATACTTGATTGTTTTCTGAACGTGCATAGGCTTTTGGACTTATCGTGCGGAGGATTAATGACGAACCTTTTGACACACCGTCGGTCCCTGGCAGCCGTGCTGTAACTATCAAGTTCATGATCCCCAACTCCAGAATGGGGTCAGTCATTGGCAAACAGGGATCCAAGATTAAGGAAATACAGGATGCCAGCGGGGCACGCCTTAACGCGAGTGAAGGGATGCTCCCTGGATCCACTGAGGTCCGTTCGCAAAACGACTTTAACTCTAGGTATTAACTTTTATCAAAGCGAGTGCTCAGTGTTGCCGGGGTCGCCGATGCCATCCATATAGCAACCTACTATATCGGCACTATATTGATCGAAGCCCAAGAACGCATGCCGTCCGCCTCCAACTCTTCCTACCGACCTACTAGTCACTCTCGCCGACCATACAGCGGGTCGTCATACGTACCTGGGTATTCGAACCCATATTCTCCGCCCTCCCATCACAACCCTCCACAGCAGATGCAGACACAGCAGATATACATCCCTAATGATTTCGTCGGCTGCATTATCGGCAAGGGTGGCAGCAAGATCAACGAGATTAGGCATATGAGCGCAAGCCAGATTAAGATCATGGAACCTGGAGCTGTCGGGGTCGGTCCGGGTATACCAGCTGCGTCACCAGGTGGAGAGGGAGAACGCTTGGTCGTCATCACTGGCCAGCCATCAAATATACAGATGGCTGTACAGCTGCTTTATCATGCGAGTGACTTGTTAATACTGCTATGATACAGCTGCTCATATGCTTTACAGCGCTTGGAGCAGGAGAAGCAGAAACAACTTCGTGCTCAGTCGTCTTCATGAAGGGACTTAACTTTCGATTTTCTATGAAAATTCTGTTTGCATTCGATATCTGTTTTGTTGGAAGGCACCGAAGTTTCGTTGTACTCGTATATTTCCGTTTTATTTTCTGATTCTTTTCTTGTACGTCTGATATGGGTAGCAAGTACTCATTTTATAATTTTTTGCGACGTAAGTTTTGCTCGAACGTGACGCAAGAGAAATACTCATTTTCATCCCTGTGGAACGTAATATGTTCCTAAAAGTAGCATTGTAGACAGGCTGTTGTTGGATCCTAGACCAGTAACCTTGAGCAGCGGTAGTGTAATTGGACCCATGACTGTCGTTTTCAGCGACGATCCTGGGAGACAGCTAGTCGTAATCGTACTCATGGTATGCACGGTGTGCTCGTCGCCGTCCATATTTTTGGCGAAGAAAAGGAAGCACGGGAAGCTGCTTGCTTCTCTTCGTAAAAGGATTCGAAGCCTGACATATATGAACACGGACTATACATATAACTTCCCCAAAAACAACTATTATACTATTATATTGTTCTATAAATCCAACAACATCAATTCGCTAGCGTATCCAGTATATGGTGACACGAACTCTATTCGTGTGCTAGGTGTCCAAAGAGCCAGTAGTTTCACCTCTAGATCAGACAAGACGATTATCCTGCGTACAAACTCGAGCTCGGGACTCCTCAGCTTGGAGTACATTATGACAGGGTATTGTGGGCATTCGCAAAATGGAAATAGACGGAAACGGACATCCAGCGACGTTGGGAGGGCCAGGCGACGAGGCAAGGGTATAGTCAGTGCGAGCAATCCTTTAGACATGAAACCCTGTTCCGTTTACGTCTGCGTCGATATCCCGAAGCTGTTAAGCTCCTTCTGTACGTTCATCAGACGTTTCTCTCGACTAATCAGTTCCTCCCTTCGAGCGACCAGCGCCGGATCCTCCTCCAGGTACCTGCCACATTTCTCGTTCGCGGCAGCAGTTCCCAAGCCGAATTTGGAGATCAGGAAGGGCTGCAACTCTTCCGCCACCTTTCTGACGAACAGCAGATCTATGAAGGACGGTATGTTGTCGATAACACGCTTGAAAATGCCTATCAGCCTCTTATGACCATTAACAAGACGGTAACATGTACCTTATACGCGACCTGGAAGTACCCCCGCACCTCTGCCATTACTTTTAGCTCCGTCTCAAACATGTCCGTAGGATTCAATTTTCCCAGATCTTCCGGCTTCACTGTATAGCCAAGGGCTGCCAATGCGGCCAAAGCCTCCTGAACTTTCTCAGCCCTTGCGGCAATATCAGCATCGGATAACAAAGGAGCTTGAGCAGGCTGAGCAGCTGCTGCTTTAGATGTTTGTGAAGCGGATGCAGGGGAACCAAATACGAATGGTGAATTGGGGGTACCGAAACCATCGAATTGGACTAGAGAGAAGTTTGTTTCAGCCACACAGAGAGAAAGATACACCACTAACAAACTCCGGGTTTGGCTTGGGTCTGCTGCACCTGATCCTGAGCCGGCTTTGGGGCGCCCTTACCCTGCTTTGATGGGGTGCCATTGACTTGCTGGGACGCCTTGGATGTTTTAGCTCGTCCATCGGTGGGCTCGGGTGGCGTCGAGGTTGCGCGCACGTCAGTCTTCTGTCTCTTCGCTGGAGGCTCCGCTGACCTAATCGTCTTCCCAGCTCGAATATTTTTGTATTTCGCCAGCCATTTATCCGTTGTGTCCTCGAGATAGTGGGTGTTTTGTGTGAACGGGCTCTTCTCGACTTCTAGGGTGGCATTCAGGACAACCGAGCAAGTCGCGCGACAGTCATTCATCAATTCCATGATAAACGTCCTGAGAACAGAGATCAGAAGGCATAGTGGGGCAGAAATATGACAGCTTACTTTAGATGTCCTTTAAGAATTGCATATCGAGCAAAGTCTCTTTCGATACACCCCATCAAGACTTCGTACGTGCATCCTTGCACGCGATTGAAGCAGTTCATGACAGAAGCATGCCACGTAGCTTGGAAAGCAGTAATCAGTTCAACTTTGGCTTCGAAAGGTACATTATTGGGAAGCTCGCGCGTTAGGGACCTAAAAACCCTCAGAACCATTATATCATGATACAAAGTGAAACCTACCTTTGAATATGACGCTTCATGGCAGTCAAGGTGAAGGGTTCATCCGTGTTAAGTTCCGGAGCCAGATCTTCTTCTTCCCCATCTTCCAGCGAGTTAACCATGACGGGCTGAGGCTGATCATCCTCCACAGGGACGAAATTTGGTGCAGTACGTCGGATTGCAATTTTCAAATCTTTAAAAGCCTGCCGGTTCTCGTGGATCAAACGACTCGCGTCCGATCGACCACGGACAAGGCTTTGGACCTCAGTAGAGAAAGACGTGACAAGTTTTAGCATGTAGGTAGCGGGTTCTTCATTGATTGCTGTAGGAATTGTGGTAAGCTCCGTACGGCATTCTTCTAACGCTTCCATTGCCTCTGAACGGATAACGGGGAGACTGCATACATCATGAACAACCAGATCCCGAACTGAAAGGAGAACACTAACGTTTCGTTGATAACTTGAATGAGGAGACGGCTGAGAGTATCAATCAAGTTGTCAGTGCCGAATCGCTTCTTTTGAGTACATTTTGACCAGGGAAGAGTAGTTTCGAAAAATAGTTTTTCTTTGGCTCGAGCCTGCTCAGGTGTGATGGATTCTTCTCTGTCCTTGTCGTCAGGTTGCCTAGTGCAGTAGTAGCCATGAGTGAGAGGATGGCGACGTCCTTCGATCACATCTAGCCATAAGTGCAGGGCTTTGGTGGAACCAGCAGTAAGCATGTCGGGTTTTGTCAAGACCCCTATCAGTGCTTCATGAGTTAGAGACCTTAAAATTATCCACTATATTGCATACCAATGGTACGTCGACCTCGAGGGTCTTGTGTTCGCGCCAGTTGTACAGCCTTCTGGTTTTCTATGTCATCTGAGAAGAAAATCAGCTGTTTAATCGCATCGACAGCTTAAACGGTTGTATACCTGTCATTGGAAGAGTGACCAATATCAAGCAGTTACCCTTGATGTGGGACACTACAAGATCTTCTACAAGACTGACAACGTTATTTTCAGCATTCTGGATTAAACCTATTCCTCCACCATGAGCGTGCATATGAAGGCAGAGCCAATAAGCCTCACCAGGAAGATCAATGAAAGAAAGATCGGTCAATTCTGGTCCGCTCAAATCCACGCAGACGACATTACGCGAAAAGGGTTGCACGTCCTGAGATTCTTGGGACCACTTAGTGAGCTCCTCCGGGGTCGAATCTAGGATTCTGTCGAGAGGGATCATAGGGTTCAAAACAGATAACTGGGCGCGCCTGAGAAGAGGTTCAACAGCAGACTTGTCCGTTATGATCCCGCCAAAAGGCGTCTCTGAGATGTCATCCAAACGTTCCCCGTTCTTGTCATATTCTCGCCTGATGGAAACCTTGCATTGCCATGGTTTCGAGGATGAGGCCAGGCGACATTCCATGGGGCAGCGAGTACATGTTCCAGCGTCTCTTGGAACATTGATCTGAAATGAGGAATTTTGAACAAGGCGGGAAAGACTCCAGGCACATGGCGCGCTTACTCCTGATATAGCCTCTACGACGCTCGATTTTCCTGTCCGCCTATAAGTATCGCGCTCTAAAATGAGAAAATCACGAACCTGCGCTTTGGTTTCCTATCACTGCGATACGTGGGAGGTCAAGGTCTCGCTGAGCACTAGGAAATGAATGTCAATTCTCGTAAAGTGCTGTTACAGCAAAACTGACCCTAGACTGTGTAACTGGTTGACCAAACCCAAGAGGTCCTTGGTCTTCGCGGCATAATGAGTACCGGATATCATTGTTGGAGGATCAGACGCGAATATGGGAATATGGAGAAACAGCTGAACTTCAGTTTGCATCGCGGCCAGCTGCACAGCCACCAGCACATGGCTTTGTTTGCCATCGCCGTCTAGAGGGCAGACCCGTTTTCAAATCTTGCCCTTTCTGTTCTTGGCTGTTATCGTAGTGCTGCTAGGTAGACGTATGTCTTCACTAGCTCGCTTTCTCCAGCCTCTACCGGCTGCGAGGCGAGCCTACTCCTCATTCTTCTCATCGAAGCCTGGCGGTGGGCGATATTTTAACTCTGCGAGACCGACGAAAACTGTCGTAGCAGGTAGCGTTGCAAAGAAGAGCAACAGAGGGACTCGAGGTGCTGTTGAATCCGGATCTTCGGCGGGCGAAGTGGCCAGCGAAGCGGTTCAGACTGCACAAGGAGAAGATGTATCAGGTAGAAGTGCTCAGATTGTGAAGGCAGCGGATACGGAGGATACTTCCACTACCCGGACCGTGTCGTCGTCCTCTGGTGACGGAAGCTCACCAACATCTCCCACAGGGCCACGCGAGGAACCGTCTCGACCATTTTCTCTTTACGAATCCAGCCATCCGCATCCGATGATAGAGTCGCGAGATTTCAAGCTTCATCAGTTTTTCTCTCTTCATCGACCACTTCTTTTACTTTCGGACCCTGCTTCGATTTTGCAGACTGCACCGAGGATGGGACCGCTCCACCCAAACGAAGGAGTGGCTGCTGCGAATGGGTCTGAAGGACGATCACCCGGGGCAGAGTCTATGGAGGCCGTGGCTGATGCAGACGCTGATGCCGCGCGTCAACTGACTCGAGCGTTGACGTTGTCGCAGGCAGGCAGTGCGGTTGCATGGGAGAATACGCTTAAGCGTCTAGGCCTGGATGTAAATGCACAACCGGATCGCATCGGCTCGCAACAGGAGATAAGGAAGGTCTGGAGAGACATTGTTATGGACAGCGTGAAGAGGAAGAGACGAAAGAAGATGAAGAAACATAAGTGAGGCCTTTTCCTTTAGCGATGACATCTTTATTCTGATTTATGTTGTCTAGGCGAAAGAAACGAAGAAGAGTGGGTACAACATCTCTTTGAATTTTGACCATTTCTTACCATATCCCATTCCACTTACAGTTGACGCGTGCTTCGAGGCAAAGATCATCGTAATTGGGACCAAGTTGTGGTCTAATATGTCGACGGTCGTTGAACGCAAGGTCCTCAGTCATTTGCTATCCGTAGCTGTAGACCAATATCATCTCATCCTCCAAACTAATTGAACATTGAATTATTCTCGTCACTTTGCCTGAGGACGTCCTACTTAGATATTTACGTGTGACGATTGGTGGTGTTACAGCCAGGATACTAGTTATTCGTGGTCGCCGCAGTAGCCCTGGATGAATAATATTGCTTATGACCGAGGTAAGTCTTCGATCTCGATCCAAACAGCAAGTTCAACTCGGACCACCACCTGGCTGCGGAATGGCGTTACCACCCTCCATCATCGACGTTCATACTCCTTCAGAATCCTTTGCCATCGTTCATTCCAGCAAGTAAAAGCGGCCATTTTCTCCAACATGTCCTGACATACGTCTCACAGTGACCCAGGAATCTCTGGAAGCTTTGTACGACAAGCTTAGCAGGAAGGCCCATACTGCCTATCATGGCAGCCGTGTTGGACCTGGCTGGCTCAAATATGAGTTCAATGACTCCATCTGGAACCTTGACGATGGTCAGTAGAGCCACCTGAGGAGACCAACATCGTTTGCTCATTCTAGACGACGTAGATTCGGATTATACCATTTTCGTTTGGCGTCAGCAGCAGGCCTTGGATGACCAGGAAGCTTCTACTTCGACGGCAGTGCCCTCAATAACCATCAATAAGAAGACGCCAACGCCGACTCTTTACCTCCACAATCCTTCGCAACCCATTCCTGCTCCGCCCGCATACCAAAACGCGGCATATTACCTCTTCCATCCCTCTCACATTCCTCCTCGAAAGAGCCCATCACCACGCCCACACAGCACAAAATCTCGCAAGACCAAGGGCAGCAAGCGCACGAACAAATCTACGCTAAGCGACGAAGACAGTAGCGTGCCCAAATTCAAACGGGAATTTGAGAAGTTTCATAGTGCAAATGGAGTCCGAACCGTCATGGGAAGCATTGGTCCTGTGCAAAATGGTACGTTCAGTGTTGGAAAATTCGAAGACTCTTGGTACTAAGAACATGTTTAGTACGCATGCTACTGAAGTCTGGATACCGACATGTGTACATTTCTCGGGAATTTGCAAAGGCTCACGGTTTTATACCTCATGATGCTGCACCTGGGCATTACGGATACGGCGGACTTGTGAATATTGGCACTTGGCCAATAACACTGACACCATCTTCCGCGGTGTCCAGTCACCCAAACGCTCCACCCCCTCCACCTGTGCCTAAACCGAATAGCGCCAAAAAGAAAGACTCTTCTGATAACAAGGATCCCACAAAAACTGTGACCCTGATAACTGTGTACCTCTCAGAAGAGCCACACTTTGACGTTGTACTTGGGAGGTCGTTTTTCGAACGCCGACAGATACAGACAAATCCCATTGATCCCACAGACATTGTGTGTCTTGACACTGGGGAGAAGATTGAGTGCGAATTGATCATACTGAAGGATGGGAAAGGCGAGATTGTCACTGTGACGTAGGTCGTATTTATGTTGCCCATGAGGCATGACTTGTTCATTCTTTATATAGCAAGCACTTGTAATTCAGCATTGCGAACAGAGAAACAGGGTGTCGTCTATCTTGAGAGAGATCATCAGGTAACTAGTATCAGTACTTGATGCTCTGGAGGAATGACAGCAATCTGGCCAGTGAAGAAAAGAATAAAAATCTCCACAGGCGACATTATTACACTCCGGTCTACGATTATCGTTACTCTTATCCCACCAAGTCGAAGAAGATGTTAGGATTGATGAAACAAGTATCCTGGGGATGTCGTATAGGAAGATAGGGCCCAAAGCGAGGATAATTTAAACGTATTTCAATAAGCGTGCAATTTTGACGCGAACCTGGTGAAAGAGACCACGTCGTTTAACTTGCCGTTGTAAGTCTCATTAGTATACTATTTTGTCTCTTTGGTTTGTTAACAAATATGTCTTTAGGCGGGCTCACCACTTGCTACGACCGCTGTTCAAAAGCTTTAGATAGATCATGTAAGAAGATCAATAGCCAGCGGCCGCTTGTAAGCGGGTCACCGATGTTCGCACCTTACTCAATCTAACCATCGCATTCACTATTTCTATGGGCGCATGGGCCAATGCTTAGCTTACATGTAGCCTTGCCGACCCGAAAGCGCTTGTCTCAGTATTGGTTAGGCTGTAATTTCATCGCTACATGGGCCTAAAGCTCGTGAGCATAATCTTCTATCTCATGCAATTGGCTATTTGTTTTATGTCGTTGGTGATTTTCCTGTGTCCGTTGCGGAGTTATTGGTACACATGGTTATTGTGTGCGTAAATGACTTCGTGACGCACTTCTTTTTGTCCTTAACATCCCCCTACTAACTGGTCGCCGTAGGCTTGTGAAATGTATTTCATGTGTCCTTCGGACGTGGGCTATAGACTTCGAAACCTCGAGCTTCACCTAAGTAGTCCTGCAGTCGACGCCGTAGTGTGGAAGGACTTGCGGACTCGCAAGTAATATGACACTCGATATCGACGGTCCCATTTATTGAGGTGTGTCGTCCAAACCCATCGCACAAAGTGTTCCGGCGTGTCTCATACATACTAGAAGATCAGCTACAACATATTAGTCTATTACTTATAGTGGTGACCGAGGCACAGAACATTTCGAGCTCTCGAACGCTGGGGAACAAGAATACTTCCTCAACTCGAAAATTGTAACACGAACATTGAATGCTGATTCCAGTACTCCATAATAATACAACTTTACACACTTCACCTCTGGACATATTTCCGAACATTGGCATGACTGATGTGCTGACTGCGACCTCGTGCTTTGTCGATGATAATCCTGCGGAATCCTTTTCATGCCAGTCTCTTTCTGCCGCTCACGAATATACGCCACCCCAACGCGACTTGGGTTATCACCACGTAGAGTACTACCCAAGTCCGGGACTTCGATGAAAGGCGTGGTAGTGAGAAACTGAGCATCAATATAATGAGGATGAGTGAGATGAAATACGCGTAGGGTGCGATCCGGATTCTGCGCGACGTCGAGGAGTGATGTGGCGAAGGGTTCATGTGTTCTTTCGTCTACTGTGGCTTCAATCCTGTACGATGCCTCAACTTGAATTGTATGCTAGGTAAAGTTTCGTGAGGCCGACTTGGAGTGAGAGTAGGTAGTAACTGATTCCGATTCCGATTCCGACGACGCCCCTATTCAGCTCATCACAGCCGTGTCTACCGGTTCGAACTGTCCCATAGAACGCATTAGATAGATACATTGAATCAGTTACAAAGTCGTATTCATAGCAAGAACGAGCATTAGTACATCACCGTGGCCTCCGATTTACATCCTACACAAGGAACGAAATCACATCACCACGCACCACGATCCTTGGTCTTGGCGGCTCGGCTGAGGAGGAGGCTGAGGCCTGGTCGGCTGCTGTTGCCAGAGAGTTTGTCGCCCTAGCGCAACTTGTTGATCTCTCTCATTCTGTTCTGTGCGCCACCAATTGACCTGCTGTCGATACAAGCGATCAGCTTCTTCCTGTTCCCTTCTTTGGCGCTCAGCTTGTTGCCGCCATTGGGTCTCTCGTTCCAGCCTCAGCTGCCGTTCTCGGTCAGCCTCTTCCCGCCTCCGTTGTTCCATGGCCTCTGCGCGGAGAGCAACAATTCTATCCCGCTCCCTTCTACCTCGATCATACTGCTCTTGTGCAATACGGCGAGCTTCCGCCTCGTTAAGAAGCCGAACCTGTTCAAGGTAATCGATACCCTGAAAAACGTCCACACCTGGGTTTTGGTGCTGGGGTATAGTAGCCTGAGGTTGAGGCGGGGCAGGAGCAGGCTCATCACCATATATACCTCCGTGCGCGGTATTCATATGGTCGTAGATTTCACCTGCGTTGAAAACTCCCATGCAACGCCAGCAAATATGAGCTCCGCACCTATAAAAGCTAGTCAGCTTCAACGAGTAATTGGAAGGGTTGAATACGAACGGGCACGTCATATGATTGCATCCTTCAATCTTCTCTAGAAGGCGTGAACAGGTTGGGCATTTCTTGATACCACGCTGCTGCAAAAGCCATGCTTCACTCATTCGTTCCTGCTCCGCCGGGTTATTATGAATACGAGCATCTTCACAGCTCAATCTTTTATGCGAATCTTCGCCACACGAAGAACATATCTCTGAGAAGCAAGATGGGCATCGTAAAACAGACACGGCTTCCGACCTGCGGTATATCTGTGCACAATCCGGTGTCTTGCAGTACCTGAACTCCTGCGGATGTCTGTCAACATGCGTCGTGAAAACGGTTTCTAGAAGGTGGTTAAAAGCAGTCGGTGGAAGGAACTTTTGAATGACAGGAATGGAGATGGGTGTTCCGCAGGTTGATTCGTTCCCCATGCATACAAGTGGAAAATTTCCGGTTTCAGCAGCAGAAGTGAGGAAATGGCGGATACAGCCTGTGCAGTAGACATGCTCGCATACCAATTGAAACGGCGTCGAGACATCATCGTAACATATAGGACATGTATGGGATCCGGGTGCGACGTTCACATTGACGGACTTGAGGGACTCGGCGATATGATTGTCAAGATGGAGCCGTACCTCCTCTCCTCCTCTTACCGTGATAACAGCAGAACGAATATCCAGCGCCACGTTGTCTTCACCAAAAACTTCTCTCATCGCTGCAAGACCAATCCGGACAAAGTATCCAACCGAGGGACGTCGCAATGTCACAGTGAATTCCAGAGACGCAAGACGTTCCAACTCCTCCATAACAATTGCTTTGGCTTTTTCCACCACCTTCGGCTCTCCATACAGCTTGAGCGTCCGCTTCCGAGAATCCGAGCGTAAAAAGGCGCCTGCCTCAGTGATCCTCTGCATTAACGGGGCTTGAGGAAAAGCTAGATGGTCGTGCCAACGTTCGATCTTTTCACCAGCAGCTAAACTTTCGACACGGACTTTGAGTGCACCAAGGGCAGCCTTGATCGTCCCTGACACTTGGATGCGGTAGTTCCCGCCGTTGAGCTCACGAATAATGATGTTGCAGGCTTTACGATCTTTGATGTTCTCCTGGAGCTCTTTCCAAAGGTTTTCTTGGGCGCGGTACTGTCCGGATGGGATGGTAATGGTGTAAAGTGCTTGAGGGGGAATCCGGAGCCAAAACACGGAATTGCAGATAAAACTGAAACGTCGGTCCAGGAGAGCATCATGAACTTTCTTTGTGTTATCCCAAGTATTGAAACGGGCACGAATTGAAAGCACCCCAGCTTCGTTATCACCTCGGGAGGTAACGTCGAAAGACTGCATTCCGATGCCTTCTATCTGCATGATATGTAGCCGTAGAGTGCGAATCGCTGAATCCACATCGAAGCTATGAGGTTTGAGAGCACGTATTGAGTGAGACTGGGCGAAGTCAATCACAATGGAGGGAGGGACAACATCAGGCAGGTTACTGATCTTGATAGTGTTTGGTCGGAAGCTGGGCACAATACGCCCTGGGGGGAGTTGGTTCATTTCCACCTTCACCCGCCGTCCGGCACATATACGACCGTCGAGTTCCCTCACTTTAGTGTGACAGAAAGCTATGTCGGGATATTCGACAACATAACGGACGGAAGGTGCGCGACACGAGATTGTCAACGTATTCTCGTCCCTTGGTGTCAGAGCACCCATGGCACCAGGTGCATTGAATATCCCGACTTCAAACTCCAATCTCTCGTCTCTGAATTCGAGACCTTCAAGGCCGACCGCCAATGATTGTGCAACATCGGCGTTCGTGATGATATCTGCCTCTTTCTTCCCGCGTCTCCCAGGGGTGTCTTTCATAGATACGACGTGAAACTCAGACATATCAAGACCCTGTTGGGTAAACAAGGCTGCAATTTCTTCCTGGCGCGCGTCGCCGGGGATATTTTTGACGCGGACTTTGCAGGATTCAAAGCCTGTGATGGTGTTCTCGATGGAGAGACCCGAACTGAACGTGACGATCGAACTAGCGAGGACGACACGTTGCATAGTGACTTGGGCATCAGTGGCACGACGCTGCTGGTCGATACGCTGCTGTTCCTCCTCTTGACGACGTCGTTGTTCCTCTTGCTGACGTCGTTGTTCTTCTCTCCTCCGCTGAGCCTCTTCCTGCCGTTGTCTTGCCTCCTCCTCTCGTCGACGCTGTTCTTCTTCCCTTTTACGTTGCTCTTCCTCTCGTCGACGTCGCTGTTCCTCTCTCCTCCGTCGAGCCTCTTCCTGCCGTTGTCTTGCTTCTTCTTCTCTTCGACGCCGCTCTTCCTCCTTTTTGCATTGCTCTTCCTCCCTTTTATGTTGCTCCTCCTCTTGCCGACGTCGTTCTTCTTCTCTCCTCCGTCGAGCCTCTTCCTCTCGTTGTCTTGCTTCTTCCTCTCGTCGACGTTGTTCTTCCTCCCTTTTGCGCTGTTCTTCTTCCCTTTCTCGTTGTTCTTCTTCTTGTTTTCTTCGCAGCTCTTCCGTGCGTCGTCTAACCTCCTCCTGGTGACGTTCCTGCTCTTCTTTGCGCAGTTTTTGTTGTGCCTTTCGCCGACGCTCCTCCTCTGCCTTTCGCCTTCGGCCCTCTTGTTTCTTCCGTTCTTCAGCTGCGCGAGTTAATCTTGTTTGTTCCATTTCAGGCTCTCTCACATGCGTCCCTTCGGGCTCCAGCAATTGAAGTCTTTCCATCTCGACGCGTCTCTGTAGTTCGACAACTTTCTGGACCTGTCCTGATAAATGAATAATAGCGCGATTAAAACAGTTGTATCATACCGCAGGATTACGGACGTTACGTCGGGGCTTCAGATTAATTGGAGTATTGGTTCGGCCTTCCACGTTACTGGCCTGGATGATTTCACAGATTCAGTATCACGACTCGCGCTAGAAAACGGGAAGGCCACCTCGGGATCATGGACAAGTCTGCATCGCTCCCCTTGTAGACCATGTCCCGGACACGGTGTTCCGTTTTTCACGTTGCAATATTGCAGCGCTTTCGAGGTGCGGGGGCTTGATTGCTCGTCGACAATGGGAAGAACGCCCTGATTAGGACTAGGGACATTCGGAGGCACAGGTTTCCTCGACGCACGACCTCGTCGCTTTGCCCCCTTGTTTTCAACATTATTATGTGCTGTATTCTGTGTTTCCTGCCGTGAAAGACCCTTGTCAGTGAAATGTAGGGCGAAACCATATAGCACAAGTTACAGGAGTTCCGCCAGCGTGCAGTTTCTTACAGCGAGTCCCATTCTTGCAATTTCCTTGGAGGCAAAAACGGCACACTGTAGAGTTTGGAGCAAACATGGGGGCACCAAAGCTGTCCAATGGCGTCAATCTGGAGGTGTTTATACGGACACGCGTCAAAGAAGCTCAGACTTCTCCCGGCCACAGCGGAATCGACACATTAGAACAGCAGATTGAGGAGCACCTGCCATGGACCTAGACTCAGGACGAACGGCTAGCTAATAGAAATTTCCGTAAATGCCAGTCGGTATTGCGTCTTGCGGTCATCGTGGTTGCAGGGTAAGAAGGAAGCGTGTCTTCAAATGTCAAGAAAGTGATTTGATGTTTCGGACCGGACACCCGGGACGAGCGCTGCAAGGTCCCTCACGGCACTTATAGCCTCTTATAGCTAAGTTTTGGTTGCATTCATAGTGTTCTCAGCTCTCTAGACAAGGCATTGGGGGCCGGGGCCCAGCTTTTATTTCGTTCAATCAAAACCTCCTTGACGCTCGACGTTTCTTATTTACCGGCAGCTGTCGCACAAAAATTGAAGATTAAAAGAAGCGGCCGAGAGACCTCAGCCACCTCCCTATTCGTTTCTCTGCATTTCTTTTGATCCCAGGTGCCCAGAAACTTTATACGTAGAGTCTTGAGGGTATAATATGAATTAAAGTTTTTCACAACGTCTTCACGTACCTTCACTGATACATTAGAGGTTCGCGATTTTCCGAAATGAAGACCGCCTCTTGCCAATCGCATCCGGTCTGTTTGTATTACTTTTATTAGTGACACCCCACGACACTGATATATGCCAGACCTTGTTGCCATCAAGAGACAAGTATATTTAGCAGGGGCATGTCATGGAATTCCCCGCTAATTATCCTTAGAGGCCTTCAAGTATCTGGCAAAGTCAAGACAATGAGAACACAATGGAAAGGAAAAAGAAACCGCTTAAATCCTACGAGCCTATTGGTACTCGCGGATGAGGCATGGGAGGAGGACACTTTCAGATTATAACAGTCAATCAGTACCATTATAATATAGTATGGAATGACTAACGTTTGCCGAGGGAGGCTTAGATGCACGGCTACGATGTCAATGTAGCACTTAACTTTACAACGAAGAAAACTTCAAATATTCATTTGGTACTTTCTAAACGAACATGCAGCCGTTAACAGTCAAGAAGGAAGTTTGATCCGTAATATGTACCATATGGTCATCTCAATGTTTTCCGAGTTCGGAACAGAAAGTAGGGCTTACATTGCACTTACATGTAAGTAATCGGTCCTATTTTGAAACACCACCGCAACACTATTGCGAAATAGATGAGTTTCAAAATGTAATAACTTTCCATGGTTTTGCACTGTTTCGACAGGAAGAACGAAGGAGAAAAGCACAAAAGAAAGTTTCATTCCGACTGAGTAGTAGCCACTACTAGCATTTAAAGATACATTTAAGATTGCGAAGGGTTGTTCTCTGCGAAATATTCGTGGTTATCAGCGTTCTCGATGGCTTCGCTGGGGTTGCTCGAAGCGAGGGACTTCGCTGCACTCTGACCGTAGACGTAGTCGTCAGTACTGCCGATGATCGTGAAATGAGAGGACTCATGGATCAAAGTTCCACCCTAGAAACGCGTCAGCTGTGGTTGTCGAAGAAAAATAACGTAAAGGAACATTACCCTGGAGTCGGTGCCAGTAGTGGTGGTCTCCCAGAAGACGGCGCAGAGATAGATAGTTCCGAACCTAGAGATTCTCAGCGCAGCACACTCAATCCATAGAAAATGACCATACTCGGAGGGGTAAACGTAGGCGTAGACATCGGACTCGGTACAAGTACAGTCGTATTCGTAGTTAGCGTAAGGGTGGTCAAGCATGTTGGAATAGTGCGAGAGGACGGTAGAGTGGCGAGAGCTGGTGTAAGTTCCGAACCAGGTGACATATCGAGTGGTGCTAGCAGTGTTCGACGAGAGGTAGCTATTGACATTGTTGGCGCAGAAACGAACGATTTAAAAAGGTGAAGCTTACTCATAGGAATTCTGGGCGTAGGTCTGGGCAGCAGCAGCAGCCGAAACAAGAGTGGTCTGCCTAGAGGAGGAACAGCCATTGTAGCTGATCCTCTTGTCGAGGTTGGAGCGGCGAGCGACTGCAAGCGTGCCGCTGATCTTAGCGGTGTGCTGTTGCGTGTCAGCATTGATGCTGGCGAGCTCATTGGTGTCAGGATCAACATAATAGAAGAAACTGGAAGGCTCGATGTTGTATGCAGCTTCGCCAGAGCCAGTGAAGTTGTAGGCAGAGCCCACTAAGGAGTAATTAGTATTGATGATCCTTATAATCACGAAAACACGCACAGGCATGGTTAACGGTGACGGATTCGCCAGGTGCAAGGACCGTAAAGGAAGAATCCGCGTTCTTCTTCGCGACGTAGTTGGGATCATATTTAACCTTGACTCCAGTAAAAGCGGGGGATCCGTTATCGCTGCTGATGGCGAATGTGTGGGTGGCGAATGTCGACAAGATACTGGAAGGGTCGTTAAGGATCTTCATTGTCGTATCACCAGTGTTAGTGAGAGTTGCGGCCACATTGAAGTTCTCGACATCAACCACAGAGTCGGCACCTGCGATGGCCGTCAGGACAATTTGGCATGCAGAATACTAATAGGAAATGATACCGGAAAGTGAGAGAGAAAGACCCGGGGCGGCTGATACAGCGACCGCAGAGATGCACAGGGAGTACAAGAAGGAGCGAACGGAGAGGGAGAACATGGCTACAGTTGACAACCCAGTAGACCGGTGATGAACGCTTTCCTTGTTTTTTTCCGACCTTTATACGCGCAGGTCGACCAGCACGCCGAGATAAGACCAAAGCAGTTTCATATCGCGACGCGAGCACCATATTGCCTGTGGCTTCTTTTGAACATCAAAAGGGTCTTGCGCATGT
Source organism: Desarmillaria tabescens (assembly GCF_030435595.1). NCBI lineage: Eukaryota > Fungi > Basidiomycota > Agaricomycetes > Agaricales > Physalacriaceae > Desarmillaria > Desarmillaria tabescens. The sequence continues at coordinate 1,358,943 of NW_026848306.1, forward strand.
GTATGTATTACACCGAGAAGGGATACCATGCAGGCGGAAGCGCGGTTTGTAGGCTAGATGATGCACAATCAAGGCCCACGATGGCTGTCTTCCGCCGTTCTTGGGGCACAGTCCGCGGCAAGGTGACAGCAAATAAGCTAGATACAGCAATTTCCGAGTCGTTGAACAAGCAGTATGGGGCCATTATGTCTTCTGGAGTCCTAGGAGACCAGCTACGACGCTGTGACGGCCAGAAACAGTATTCGGAGAAGGCTGATCCGGAAATGGGGTTGCAGAAAGAACTGCCTGGCCGGCGCAAGATCTCCGGAGTAAATGTTCGAAGAGAACAATCGCTAGTCCATCGCACCATTCGTGCATGAGTGCATGACCGTTGACAAGGACATACTTATGATCTCGACCCGCCAGAAAGTCCTCGTGATATGCAAAACACGCACTGACAAAGCTCTGAGCCAAGTGGTAAGGCCCGATAGTCATACGTACACATGGTAGAAAAATATGAACTACCAATGACAATGTCTGCAAGAACAGATAGTGAGTGACGGTTACGATCATGCCAAGAGGATGCCAAGTGAATGCTGAAAATAGGCAACACGTAGCTTCTATTTCAAAATCACCACTTAGACTTTATCGGTCAGTACGGTTCGTTTGTTGCGCCTTCGACCCGACAGTATTCCTTAAATGTGAACGAGACAGCATCCGATGGCGCCTTCTTCCATTTCGGGCTGTTATGCACTCTAAGTCAGTCAGTCTTGCCAAACCATCTCGTTTCAGAAGCTGCAGGCATCATTACTCTAGATTCTTTACAGCTGTCTGTCGACGCGATGTTAGTCTGCGACACCTCGGAAACTCTTTCAATCGAACACGGCTCCACGAATGTACAGATACCTCGTTAATTCGCACCAGAATTACCAAAAGGTTTGTCTTTGTTCTTCGAGCTCGAGATTCTGCACTAGAAAATATTTATATTCTTTACAGTGTCACATCCAATGCTGTCAAGCATCTTATACGTTGAAGAACAATTAAATTTAGTCCATCACGCAGTGCTGACTTCCTTGTTGTCACGATCTCTGAACATATATATTCATCGGTTTACAAGCTGATTGCTCTTCCAAATCGTCATCGTTTTGTCAGCCGCTTCTCGTTTGGCATACACTTGGAATTTCTGTCCACTGAAGTTTACTTTTTGTTTATATTAGACTGTCCTGCAGCGACGTCTAAAGGCATCCATACTCAGAGTATAACTTGCCTCCCGTTCGTCAGCGCATCAAGTTCAAGGTTCAAAGCTTCATGTCGAGTACTTAAGCTCATCGAGCTCTCAGATTATACTGCCTTTTTCTTTCGGCATCCTGGTCCGATTACCTCTCTTCCAGATCGGACCGTTCAAGGCGGATCCGAAGGCCCTGGGCTGACTCAGGTTAGTGTATATATACCGGACGGCGATAAGACTAATATCTATTCATCATATAGTAGTAAATTCTCGTCACCATGCCCAGTAACACCGCGCTTGTGAACATTTTCAATCATTCTACTAGCCGGGAGTTCCCTCACACTCTTTCGGGCGGAGAACACACGGTTCCGCTCTCCATCATTGATTCGACAGTAGGCAATTTCACTCCCTGCGAAGCCATGTGGTTCTACGATGCCTCTCCTTTACTCCCCAGCACCGAAATCCTTAAATCCACGTTCAGGAAAACCCTCGACTTTTATCCGCAGTGGTGCAGCCGTCTTCACCGTCTTCCACCTTCCCATACAATCGACCGACTCACTCTAACATTTGGCTCTGCCACAGACCCAGGAGTTCTCTTCGTCGATGCGCGAACTAATGTGCGACTCGCAGACCTCATCCCTTCGCCGCGATCCAAAGAATGGGATGCCTCTGATTTACCAAAGGCCAAGTTTCTCCCGTCTACACCGTTAGCTCCCGTTGATCCTGAGGGACCAGCCATGTTGGTACAAGCCACGACGTTTGCATGTGGAGGAATTGCCATTGACATTCGCCTGGCGCATCCTCTCTCTGATGCACAAACATTAGCCTACTTCGCTAGGGACTGGGCTCGCATTAAACACGTTGTTCCAAACTCTGTTTTCGACCCCCAGCTTCTCGATGCTTATGCGACAGGTCGGAAGTTGATGAGGCTCTTGTCAGGAGGCGCGCAAGCTACCTTGCAACCGTTACGACTGGTGGATCTCCAGCTCAAATTGTCCATTTGCATCCCAAGCAACCGTGATCCCCCCTGAATTCGATCCTCCTCTTGATGTGGGAGAGACTCGAATGCCCTGGAGCCAATGGAACATCTCAATACCCGTCTCTTACTACGCTGGGAACGGTAACTAAGTGTCCGTCTGCATCACCGAGTGGATGCTTGGAATAGCTGGACAGGCGACAAAATTCCCCACGGTCACCGTTTTCGCGTTCAGAATTGGAGAATTGACCTATTTGGAAATTCATTTCTTAGTAGTTCTTAGTGCTAGTTTGGTGCTAAGTAGTCCATGCAAGATACTTACGTACAACATGAACTACTGTTCACAATGACGAGCGAGCCTAATCAAGATACAGAATATCACCCAGCCGGTTAACATATAGGTAAAGATGGTCGATATCCATTCTGATAAGTACTAGTACTCAGACCCCCTCACAGTCTCGGAAAAGAATCGGGGATGTGCTCACGACGTCGGTCCGAAACAGAAATTTCTGAAATTTAATTTGAATTTAATTTAACCTCCCATATGACTCGGAAGTTCCGACTCAGTTTAAGCTGGTGTAACCATTCCCTCATGATTGTGTACGCCAGTTGAAAGGCTAGAGTTCAAGTTGAAACTTGACAGCTTACAAGGTTAAATTTATCGCTAGATGGCATTCATCCCGTAATCTCAGATTAGGCTTCAATTCTCTGGGGTTGGATGTAACGCCCAACGAGAGCCTTGAACTGGAGCTCCCCAAAAGCATTATGTGGTGACGTCGAGTCTAATGCTTCTTTTATCATTCACAAACCTTCACAGACAATTGCAATATGAAAAACTACACAGAACAATCCCGTACGACTCCTCGTGTAGGTACCTTACTACCTTTGCGGTTTTGTCTGTTGACAAAACAATGCTAATTCAACCCTTGGAGGGCAGCATGTCGAAGTGATATATTGACTGAAAAGGCTTGCAGTATGACACTTTGTGACTGATAGATAATCGTGATCGCGCGACTCAGTTGGACAGATCGACTTCTAATAGTGCCTGTCCAGTTCCTTCATCGCAAACACTCATTTACCTCGAAACTGCCTGCCTCGAAACCACCACCGCCATGACCACTCCAGAATCCTCGCAAGTGCCAAATTCGCTCGCTCGAATCAATGATAAACTGACTATATGCCTAGTCCGCCCTCGTCACGCATCATTTTCGATGCCCAAGGAAGAGCGACAAGAAACGGAAGGCTCCTCATTACTGTTCAAGACCAAATCAACTCTGAAGATGCCGACCCCTACCAACAGCGCCATACTCTTGTCATACCTTGGTCATGATGACACGCAGGAAGTTCCAAGTGCAGCACAGAACACGGTAAGAGCATCGCTCCAAGCGATGAACATCTGTAATAACTTGTAGCCAGGATGCTTCCCAGGACGTACTATCTTTTTCCTCTCGTACATATACCCCGACTTTGGCAACTCCAGAGATACTCTTCATCATCACTCTCTTCTTCTCCGTCCTTCAACTTGTTACCAATGGTCTGAGCGTCGGGTGGTTCCATTCATGGGTGTTTATCTTCCAATTTGCATCTCAAATAGTCGCGGTGTGCTACTTAATGTACACCATCCATGATCGCATCGGACGTTATCGAACCTCTAGGCCCATCATCGCCCGGTATTTCTTCCTCAGCATCAATATGTAAGATAATTTTTTACTTCTCTTTCCAGCTTCTGAATGTTATCACAAGTGTTCCCATTTTGGTCACGTTCACTACCACTGTTGTCCACAAGCTTACGTAGTATTTGGATTTGAGAATTGTCTTGTAGAGTGGTGTGTTTTCGTATCAAAGAATTTGTTAGAAGGACTTCAAATGCATTATCGTTTCCTCATAAATATTGCTTGAGAACACCTATGCTTCGCATATTTGTAAGTTGAAATATGTCGACGTCAAGCGATTTTGAGGTCCTCCCCCCAGCGCTCATGGAACTACCTCATGCGGCTCCTGTATACGTACGACTAAGAGAGTACGTTCGCTTATTGGCATACACTGACACCTGAATCAAAGGTAGATGTACGTTAAATTCAATGACAACCTGAAGGGAGGCGTTGCTCTTCCCTGAGAATTCATGTGCGCTTTCCTTGCTACTTCACGAACTAGTACTAGACAAGCCCAGTCCGACTCACTCGTACAGCCTCAGCAACCGACTCCTGCATTTAGCAGAGAAATAAATATCTGGCGTTATGATGTTCACGCGAACAAGCACCGTTTAACCTCACAGACCGTTTGTAATCCTCAAAACAGTGCATGATCTAAGGACCTTTTTACGTGTCAATGTTGAAAGTGACCTTATTGAACCAGGTTGAACCTCACCCAGCTTGATGACCAGACAACCACGAGCAACGGTTGCTCGAGAAACAGAGAACAACTCACAAACTTTTGCTGAACTTTAAACAAGATAGGATCCGGTTCAGTTTCAAGTTTCATTATACAACAGCCTTTTGATTATACAGTGCAAAAATGACAGGAATCTGGAAATGGTACGTGATGAGGAAGACTGTGATGTTCTGAAATGTGCGTACGAAAACGGGTAAACGATCTGATGCACTTAGGGCATTCCTAGTTTCTAAGCATCAGGAAAAGGGCAACTTCGTCTTTGGCAGCTTTGACTTTTTCTAGACCGCTTTCGGGAGCTTTATCTTTGATGTGGCATCTTGATCTTGGGCAACCGGGATCTTTCACGCCTTTATGATCTTGCTCTCATCATCAACTCTTTCGTTGTTCCCTTACCTGAATTTCTCCTAACGATGCTCTGAATGCTTGATTAAGGTGCTGCACTAACTATTTACTGATATACCGACCGGGAATTCTGTCTTCTGCTGGGCGATAATATTATGGGCCATCGGCATGCAAGTGCAAAAATTGCGAAGTCATTTTTGAAGTCCGCCGGGAGATAAGCTCCGGGGTCTCTGCGTAGAAGATCACGCTGGTTCACGTGATGTTCAACTTCACGTCGTGGGTTCTTCCTTTCTTCCTTCTCCTGCTTACCACCATGGTCCCTATTAAATCACTTCGCTCCTTACCATCTCCCCTCTGTCATTAAACTTTTCTCTGGCTCGTAAGCATGGAGCTGTCTCTTCACCATCCAACTCAATGGTGATGGGAATGGTAAGTGGATCTGTTTGTACTGTCAGTAACGTGGTTGCTGATGCTGTTCGGTCCACAGGGATGCCTGACGACAAATGCGCTGCACACCAAGTTTTGTAAGGTGTAGTGCTTTTCCCTCCCTTCCCTTCATATCCTTTGCTTAACACCTCAATGAGTCAGATGTTCCACCCGATGGTATAGATGTTAAGAGTGGGCTCTCCTAGGTGATGGTACGTTCAATCTCCCAGTGGTCATTTGCATTGAATGACTTTTCTTTCAGGTGTTGTATGTTCACTCGGGTATTGGATCGGGATGGACGGGATGAGGAACAAGACTCGGGCAATGGTGTCAAGGGTTGGCGGCGCTAATTATTTTTTCTATACTTACCGTATGCACGTTGTATACATGTACTATGTTTATCCCAATGACCAATATACTGCTGTTTCGCTATTCCAAATTTCCAACTTGAATGCCATAAGCAATCTAAGATACATGAAAGATGTCGCACCTTATAAGACATTAGTCTCTTTCAAAGAGTCGGTCTGCTTGACAAGACAAGGTACGTGTCTTGTGAAATACATTTTCTCCTTCCGGAAAGATGTTGTATTTTGTATCTTTCAAACCTTTTTGAACTTGAGCAAGTACTGAAAGACCTCAAAGAAGAAGGGGCTGTTTTGCTGATGTCAAGTACCTTCAAATATCTGCATACAGGCCTCCATCGCCAACGCGCCGCCTTCGCACTAATTGCTGTGAGGCATATCTCGCAGCGCTGGTATGATCTTTGAACAAAGAAAGTCAGATTAGCACTGAAATTTGTTGGCATAGCTTACCGCAATTATCACCATCAACCGTACCCCGCATGTAGTCGTCTGATTCTCCTTGGATTTCACACTTACTAAAACCCATACTGGCTGAACTCGATAACAACGCTGAAAGCGATGGGGATGACAGAGGAAGCCAACGGAGTAGGTTGCGGAAAAACGGGTCTAGAACAACGATAAGAATTGGATGGAATGAAAGCAGCATAACTCACTCGTTTCAGTGACTTGTCGCCACTGTTCACTATACACCCTCCATCGGACTGAGGGTAAATTAGTACTATATTCAAGTAGTGAAAAATATCTGCCGCTCACTTATTTGCGCTTGGGTTTTATCAATCAGGGAAGACCAGACGAGTATTGCCACAGCCTTTTTATCAGCAGATATATCAACATCCCCCTGAGACCTGATACGACTCAGCGCCTCCTGCCACTTCTCACTCTTGGGCAGCGGCAAATACACAGTCCCGAGAGCGAGCATGAGAAGATACGTCTCGAATTTCTGTTGCATGCAGAGACCGCGAAGGACGGCATGAGCAGACGTGTCTCGGTAGCGAACAGCAGTAAAGTGTGAGGTGTTCTGCAAGTCACTGGGTGGAGGCGACCTTGCAATGGGGGAGTTGAGGAATTCTTGGATGGCATTGTGGAGAGTGGGGGAACAGAGGGAGTAGAGATCTGTTGCGGTGGGTGGGAGGGGTTTGGATGAGTAGTTAGGGATGTAGGGGACATACTCGAAGGGACAGGGTAGGGACATGTCAAGGGTGATGTAGTTACTATGGCCGAGTTGGGCATGGATTGGGCGTGGCTCTAGATAGACGAACAAGGGGCGCTCCATCGCTGGTGAGAGTTGACAGTAACCTTTGTAATCCAATGGAAACTGTTGATTCTCGATCCGAGTTCGTTACATGACATGAAACAGTATGAATTGGTCGACTCCGCTAATACAAGCTCAGGTAAGCAATACCTCGCCGACTCGTAAAAATTAAGATAATGTCAAGGCCATAAGGTGAAATAAAGAAATTAAGACATAATGGAGTACCCACCTTTTGCGAGCGCAGCAAATTTATTCACTCTAGGTCTTGAATCTCAAAGACGGATCTGGCAAATGTGACAAGAATGTACCAAAGACATAGTACTCAGAACGGGAAGCATGATGCTCGGAAAACAACAGGATACGGACTGTGGAACCGTGGAAGAGATGACCAGTAACCAGTATGCGGAGGCAAAACCCGAAGGCCCAAAATACCAAGGCGCAAGGCACCTCAGCGGGTAAATAGAAATACGACGACATACTCATCTTCACCTGTTGAAAAGCAGCACAGCCATTCTTTATACATGTAAAAACAACATTCTCACATCCTAGAGCGTCACGATAACTTTAAGAAATGAAAGAGATGCTACGCGACGAAAAGCCGGTTACGACGACAAAAAAAGTTATCGGGACCGTAACATTGGCACTTGTTTGGCACACTGCACCGTACAGGTTCCTCACATGTCGGCCAATTCTGCTCGCTGTGCTCGCAATTAATGAGATCTATGAGGAAATCCGGTACAGTAACTGAGGAGGTTTTAGGTTTCCGTGGTTGCAGTCAACGTCAAAATATTCTGCGTCGTACGTAACACATCTTTGGAAAGATTGGGCGAAAATGCACTCTGGTCTCGCATTCTACGTCAGTAGATTGACTACAGTTGACTATGCATTAGCCCAGTGGTACATTGAGAAAAACATGAATACATGCAACAATCAGCACTAAAGAGGTTACAATGACATCGGCCTGCTACATTCATACCCCACCACCACCGAGAATATATTCAATCGCTGAATGCACATTACCGCCTGTGGCCAACAGGGCTCGAACATTCTGTGATGCATTTGTAAAACCCATATCTTGCAGCTGCTATTGAAGGTATTAGAAGCGAACGAAGACGAGTAAAACAACACGTACCTGCAGCTGAACCTGGAACCGCTCCTCGGGCGATCTCGTGTCCGTCGGTGCGGTGGGTGCGGCACCAAATCCGCCTGGTCCACCAGCAAGTCCACCAGGCAGTCCGCCTCCTAACAAAAGCTGCCGCGCCAACGCAGGATCGAGTGCAAACGGCGGACGAGCGTTCTGAGTGGGTGCAGGGGGAATGCCGCCATAGGGATTGAATAGATTTGTTGGTAGTGGGGTCGTCCCCGTTCCGGCTGCTGCTGCACCTGTCCTAGGACTTGTGGCTGCTGCTGCTCCAGTAGTGGGTGTACCACCACCTGGCACACCAGGAGCAGGGAAGCTACTTCCGCCTCCACCCATTCCAAATCCGCCCATTCCACCCAGTCCGCCCGCCCCACCGCCCTGAAGCATTGACGCCATCTGCATCATTTGTTGAAGTCGTTGCGGGTCCGAACTAAACATAAAAATCAGCATCAGGGCAATGGAAAGCAAAAGATTAATTAAAATATACATCATCTGACGGAATCCTTCACTCTGAAACATCTCTCTGGCCTGTGGAGCCATGGCTTGCAACTGTGGATTAGAAGCGATGATTTGGTCAAGAACGGCAGGGTTTGACATCATTCCAGCCATTTGTTGCAGAAACTCGGGTGAGTTCATCATCGTTTGAAGCTGTGTAATCATTACTGCTTAGCTGACACGAATGCAGTGGCAAGCGTTACACACCATATTGGGGTCGTTCTGGTTTAGTCCCATATCAGCGAAGGGGTTGATGCCTGCCATGGCACCATATCCAAGGTGACTGTTGAGCAGCGTAAGTGGGTCGTGAGGATTTTGTCCCGTTTGCATGGTAGGAAGGGGCTGCGGTGCTGCTGCTGACGAAGACGTATTCCCCCGTGCCACTCCTTTCACCATGTGAATCGTATGTCCAGAGCTGATTTTGTACGTAGAAAGAGCATCTTCGTCCTGAAGACAGTAAGCACGAATAGTCTGAGAGAAAAACCTGGCGCCACCTTCAAGACACGTCCTAACCATTCTGTTAGTAAGCTGTTGCACGAAAATGTAAAAAATCAAAGGAAATACCAGAATAAATGAGCCTCTGCCGCTCTGCCTCTACATCGGATTTCTCAGCGACTGCTTGCTTCAGCTCGAGAACCGTTTTATCTGTCGCGATCGTTATCTGGAGTTTGATTTCGCCCGGTCCTAACACACAGCGTGAATCAGTGGCATGAATACAGAGCAGAGAGTGTGTAAGAGAGACCTTTGACGTTTATTTGAATCTCTTCTGCCATTGTGAAAGAGTAGAAAATGAGAGAACAGGAAAGAAGGGAAGATGCGGTACAATGGCTGTTGGGAGATGACGTATAGCAATCGATGCCGGCCAGCGGCATTTTCAGGTAATATATGAAAGTCGACCCCGTAATCCCGCTTCTGGCGGGATTACTTATCAAGTAAGTATACGATTCCGCACTGAGGCGGGGATTTTCAACACTATGCATACTGACCTGTCATGTTGATAGCTCGCCATCTGTATACATGTATGGGCCAGCCAAAAAATCTGTAAGTAATTCCTATTATCTTAAGTTCTAACTTCTGGTTATACGGCAGGAAACACCTAGGAACTGCCCTGAGTCTCTGACTGCTCTTGAGACAAGCTTGAATCTTGACTTGCAGTCACTTAACCTTGAATCTTGAATTGGAAGTAGAACACTCAAAAACACTGTGGGGGCACCCAGGATTGAACTGGGGACCTCCAGAAGACGTGAAGATATCACTTCAGTCTGTTGCTCTCCCAACTGAGCTATGCCCCCGACCTTCGTGTATTGATGCCGTAACTATATGAAACTACCACACGCTGGCCATCATACCGTGACCTCCAATGTCCTGGATACTACAAAGATATTCACGATGCAAGTTCCACCCATCATCCAAAAACTGCTTTCCCCTTTCCCTCTTTATACTTACCCGGCAATACCTCCTCCACGCCAAACCAATACGTACCCGACGCCCTGTCTATGGATCCATCCTCCACACTCGCCCGACGGTGTACTCAGCTCCGACGTCGAGTGCCTCAAATGGCAAGCCTATCTGGCTCTACGAGGCCTTGACCACACTGCCGTGCGCACCGACATTGACCCTCAGGGTGCTATCGATGGGCAGCTTCCGAATTTGTGGGACGGCGCGCAGCTGTTGGCAGCGAGGGAGCTGCCTGCTTGGGTCGACAGCAAGGTCAACATTGACAATGATGGTGGACTAGAAGGCTACAAAGATGAGGCGACGCGTGACGAGAGTCGAGCGTGGGTGGCGTTGTTGGAAGGATGCGTGCACGCTGCGCTGCTCGTCGTCCAACCGACGTCGGTGCCGTTCTCCTTGGCGGAAACGAAATCCCGCCCAATAGAGTCAATTCTCGCGCCGCCCCCAGCACCACTGTCAGGTCTTACTTCCCTCTTCCCGCCCTTTGGTATGCGTATCCCTCGCGAAGCTATACAGTTGCGCTACCGGGAGGCCATTGGGGCGCTCTCTGAGAGACTGGGCACCGACAAGTGGTTCCTGTCATCCGAGTCCGTTTTCCTGTGTTCATCTCTTTCGTAAAACTGACGCGAGGTAGGGCTCCAACACCACTCGATGCACTCGTCTTTGCGTACTTGCACTGTATACTTCACTCGAAAGACTCGATACGCATCGAGGTGACGCGTAGGGTGAATCTGGTCGCGTGGGAGTGGAGAGTGAGAGGATTGGTTAGGGCGGCGTTTCTACCGAGACGGTGATCTGGACTTGTTCGCTCGAGGTTCGTTCCCAGTTATGCATTCGACCTTATGCATTATGACTTATCACTTTCTTTGGGCAGTGTATTACAACACCAATCCATGTGTTCGTGCCATAAAAATCATTGCAATGAGAGCTGTTCGAGATGATTCTCAAGATGTAAACACAAGCCCAAGTACTTGACTTTGGGGCTCGAGCCAAAATATTACTGTGACATTCATGGCGCCGTAGCTGTTGTAGACCTCGTTCGCAATGGAAAGAGGAACGAGATAAGGGGGAATGGCACACGTAGGTGAAGCTTTGGCTCAAGAACGACGAGAAAGTTGCTGAGCTCTCATTGCGACTTGTAATGTCAAGTACTCCTGGGCAGCCTTTCGTCCTGGAGTTCGGAGTACTTCTGTTCCTATATTGCAGCATTATTGATGCGTATTGAACAGATTTTTCCCCCTAGGAATATCAAAATACGTGTCCTGATACCATATCATAGCAAGCTCGAATTCGAATTGGCTATAACCCCCCATATCTTCCACGATATTCACTGGCAGGAGATCTTGTTGCGACGTCGAAGTCTCAGATTTTCTCAGGCCAAGCCAAGTATTTCAACGCAAGACAGGCAAGGGAAGAAATTGGATCTCTTCAGATCACGGTGGCCTTCTCGGTCTAACTCTGATGCGGGCTTTGACCGCGGAGGATTCCGTTTTCGTTCTAGCGTTGGTGCCTTGATGCTGTACTGAGATGTGTGATAACTGTTCGATCCTGCTTCTTACACCCACCGCAATGCCCATAAATTCTGACACCCTTGCTAGCGACGTCGTACCCGCAGCCACCGAAGCAAAAACGGAGAAGGGCACAAAACTCGAAGCATCGCTGGGCGGCGCTGTCGAGGAAGAGGAGAACGACACTACACCTCAACCGTATCCTGAATATGTCGATCCTGCAAAGTCGAGCAAGAGGTTTGGATTACGAGGATCTGCTCCTTACGGACCTTACCGGCTTCCAAAAGGTAAATCACGCTTATGTGCTACTGAAATCTTCCTTATTTCGTACTTATCAGGCAACGATCCCTTCAACTACGAGGAAAAGTATCCCGAAGATGCGTATTGTGAAGAGATGGGACCCAACGCTAGGGTATTTCGAACGTACCTCGATGAGCGCGCGATCTATGACGCGAATATGATCGAAGAATCGAGAGACGGTGTCGATGTCCTTCTCGTTTTCGTACGTGGCCCATGTTCTATTCGTCCCCATGCTCATCTCTCTGTACCCAGGCGGGTCTGTTCTCGGCGGTGGTTACAACATTCGTAGCCCAAACTTCGCAAAGTCTACAAGCGGACTATGCAGAGATGTCTGCTAATCTACTCTTTGAGATGGTCAATATTCAGCGTGCTATTGCCAGCGGCGCTTCCGTGGACAACGTCGCTGCTTCCCCTCTGAACCCCAACATCACTTTCATTGCTTCAACCACGAGCGTCTGGGTGAACGGCCTGTGGTTCACCAGTCTTGCGCTCAGCCTCACGACAGCGCTCGTCTCGGTGCTGGTCAAGCAATGGCTCCATCATTACATGGCTTTACCCTCGGGAACACCCCGCGAGCGTAGCCTTCTGCGGCAGTTCCGATTTGCGGGGCTACAGAAATGGCGCGTTCTCGTTATAATCGGGCTACTCCCCGTTCTGATGCACACCGCCCTTGCCATTTTCTTTGTTGGACTCGTGATCTTCCTTGGCCCATTGCGAGATTCCCTTGCATGGGTTGTTGGTACGATCACGACTATCGCGTATACAGCCTACTTGATGGCACATATCCTCCCCCTCATTTTCCCACAATGCCCCTACCGTACCTCACTATGCGACCTACTTCATGTCCTGTACAGTTATGTGGTGCAGTACACCATGCTTACTTTCCGGCGCGGTCTCCGTCGAACCGAGGTGGACACGCCTGACACAGTGGCTATCCAGTCTGCCCCCAACGTTGCAAAATGGAAGGACCTGAAAGAATTGGAGTCGGATGCGGTACAGTCAGTATGGGGTGAATTATCGGTTGAGGCCCTGCATTGGCTTTTTTCCATGTCATCGAACCCCACTGTGCAGAGTATCATCTTTCAAGCTATTGGCAGTTTGCATCCAGCATTTCAGTCGAAAGCTCAAGGGCTCTTTGATGTTGATGATATTTGCTTGAGGATACGGCAATTGTCTGTAGAGTGTCTTTCAACTACTTGGACACCACTGCCTGGACTAGAGACCAAGCTTGAGCGATTACTACGCTGCAGGCTAGTTCTCTCTGACGAATGCCATATTCTCATCAACCTTCCGCAGACACCAGGTGTTGAGCTTCCACCTACTGTCACAGCCTTGAGAGCAATATATAGAGATTATCGTGGTGTAAACCTGCTTATGGAAGACATTGCCCTCAATGGGGCTCTGGCATTCCATCGTTCGTCCGGGACAGAATATTTGCGTTTCCATCCTTTAGTCTGGATTGGTCTCATCAGGACTGCCGCTTCAAACGATGTCTTCTCTCCCATTGATATCGGCACCGAAAATCCGTTTGCTATGAACATATGCTGCACGGTTCTACCCGCATTTTTGTTTCCTTCCTTAAAGAACAACTCTGACTCCGAAAGGGACAAAGCCCAGTCAACAGCTATAGCACTTCATGCCGCTATTAGCTATCATCTCTTTGCCGACATGACAACCTATCTCTTGGAAATGTTTGCCGCGTTTGTGCGCCCCTCAAATGTTGACTCTGTCCCACCATCTCTGAGGGTCCTCCTCGTGTTTGCTGAATTTCTTATGTCAAGACTTCTTCTGAAAGAACAAGCAAATTCAGACGCAGAGGAACTCCATACCCTCGCCACAGTCATCCTTGGCATTACCGACCCTGACTTTTCTTCTTCTCAAGGCAAATGCCGCCGTCTTCGATGTCCTTGAACGCTTCATCACGGATAATCTAAAGATGATACTGATGACGGCAGACAGTCTTCTGTATTTCAGAGTCCTAAGGGTTTACTCCGAGCTGGTCCATACACGTTGGCATACCATATCCCCTAGATCCCTGGAGGCAGTTGTCAATCTCATGTTCGACAATCCCTATGTTTCTAGTAGTGCAGGCGACATCATAGCCAAGGGTCTTCACGCAGGCAACCCGACAATGTACAGTGTCTTTCGTGCCAAGCAAGGCTTAGAATATTTCGGGCATCATGGATATCACCCATGGTGGGTAAATATCATTGAAGGCTACCTCTCCACAATAGGACATCGCTCGAAAATCCGTCTTGAACCCTCAGTAGAACGGAAACATATTGACTATCTCCACACACCTGACAACCTTTTCGCTGTCTGCTCTATCCTGGCTGTCGGCACCGATGGCCCAGATGACTCTGACGACTTCAATCGCAGAAAGCAAATCAGAGAAAATATCTTGTCACTCGTCCGGATTCAAAAGGATAATCCTGTATGGGATGAATGCCGGTGCATGCTTCAACAATTGCTCGAAAACGATGGAATGGATTTCTTCTATCGACAGGCTTCCGTTCGTGGAATCGAACGGGTTACCTTGTCAGGAGAAGAATTAGCAAAACAAAGGGAATATATCTGTTTCGCCATCAAGACCTTGGATGCATTTTTCTCAGGCGAGTTGGTTGAAGAGTCAGCAGTGAGTGTTTATAACTATGATAGTTTAAAATTGCCTCTGATTGGTGTCAGGAACAGATTTCTGACAATCATTTTACTCCTGCACTTTCTGTTGATGCTTTACCCAAACGTCGGCCCCACTGGTCCAGTCGCATGCATCGATTGTTACCTTGGCATAATCACGAGGCAAATGATGGCGGTGCCGTGGAGAACGTTTGAACGTATCAACCAACCCAAGCTAGTACAGCGCCTTAGGTATAGGATATACACCTCGAATCGGCATATGATAGAGAATTGCAGAGACAACGAAAATATTGGGTGTACAGTGGATAGCAGCGCGTAAGAGACGAACTTGTGCGAGCGAAGACGTCCGTCAAGTAAGCCACGTATGCTGGCGCAAATCCATAGCTCAGAGTCAGAACAGCAGCCTTGGCCTTAAACGACACAGGTCGAATGGGAGCGGTAAGTAGCGAGACGAAGGATATCGGTGAGCTGCAACGCCGCGTACTATCAGTTCCCTCTCCTTTACCGTATTGAAGGTCCTCAGGTGCCGTTCAATGACGGGGTTACTCAGAAGGACAAGAATCCCCATCTACGATAAAATCTGTCAAGAGTCGCGTTGGTCAAAGACAATTAGGTATTTACAGGATAGATATAGTACATAGAAGCATAAACAAATCAAGAAACCAAAATTGTGTAAACAAAGTCCCAAAAGAGTGAAAAACGAACGAACGAATGTAGAATTAAGATGCTAGGATTGGTGTGAACTACAGTTAGATCCAACGAAATGATGGTATGCTGAAAATGTGAAGAGATATATAGTCCGTTGCAGCCCCAGAGTGTCAAAAAGTGAGAAATAAATTAAGATGCAATGTAGAATGTTCATCTCAGTCCAAGTTCAGACGCACCAGCCAGGTCAATAAACCTCGTCACCCGCCTCATAGATTTTATCGCCGCGTAATCATCCACGTCGTCCTCGTGCCTCGCGTGTCGCTCACACAACATCCGTCCATCCACTTCCCAGTACTCCTCCAGCTTCTCATGACATCCCGAATGTTCGCATAAAAGATGTTCAGGATGATACCGGTCTCCTGCATGCGAGACCGCACACGGTCCCTCGATGGGCTGGCCGCACGTAGCAGCAGCACATAGGGAGTCATTGGCTTCATGATAGTGATAAGCGCATAATGGTCGACCGTCAAATACGTAGAACGTTTTGTCGGGAAATGATTTCTAAAGGCAAGGAAATATTAAACCAACGGCGCGACATGAACGCGGAAGAAACGTACGTGGCATATATGGCAATTAAAACAGTCCTTGTGATACTTTCCTTTAAGCTGACCGTCAGAAGACGATACTGCTTGTTTTTCTATAGGTAAATTACAACGCCGACACTAGGAGAAAACAAGTAATGAGTTACTCGTTCAGTTGAAGAGGGGGGCACTTACTTTGGGTAAATACATATTCTTCCAGCACTGCTCGCAAAGCACACCTCCGGTATCAACTTGTACCCACCTCCCATCCTCGATTTTCTTATCACAGCGCACACAAATCCGAACTTTCTTGGCCGGTCGCTCTATGCCACGCAGCGCTTCCTTCCCTTTCCTCACCCTCTCCAAATCCGATGATCGTTCTTTCTCCGTCCTCGCGCGCGCCGGCAGCTTCACAGGTTTATTCTCTGGGCTGCTCACCACCTGCATCGTATTACTCCGATACGGTATTGGCACCGTCGAGGTTCTCGCGTCACTACCATCCTCTTTCTTGAAATATGTCTGTTTCCCCGTGGACTTGCTCTTGGACAACGACGATCGTGCATCATCCAAAGCAACGTCCTCCAATAGTGTCTCCATCGCCCTTTCCAGTTTACCGGTAGTAAGACCAGAAGATGATTGCGCGATGATCCCCAATCCGGTTCCAGAGGACACCGAGGTGCTGCGAGAGTACGCGCTACGGCTACCACTGCTACTCCCACTGGCGCTCCGTCCACTACGCGAGGGCGGCCCACCGAGCCGTCCATAATTGCTCGGCGGTGTTTGAGAAAGCCCAAGTGCCTGAGCGATAAGAGAGGAATTGCTCCTATCCCTCCCTATCCCAGCAGCGGCATCGGCATCGGAGACAGACGACACAGAGCCGGAGCTCTTCTGATGTGCTGGAGATGGCTGTTTAGTTGAACGGCCATGATCCGATGCTGACGGAAAACGAATGTGACTTTGTTGGCTGGTCTGAGAGGTAGAACGTAGGATGGAGGTGGTTAGGGGAAGAGGAGGAGGGGGGTTGGCTTTCGTTTTAGTGTTGATATCGGTGTCTCGATCATCTTCTTCATAATCTGTCGAGTCAGCGTAGGCTAAGCCATATTCTGATCCGGAACTGGGGGATGTGGGGATATGGTCATCACGCCGTGAAGCGGTCGTGCTTCGGCTGACAGAACGTGCAGGCGTGTGGCTCCGGGAAGCAGAGGAAGAGGTTCTGGAGCGGGTATGAGATGTCGCCGTTGATGGAGTATTAGGGATAGGGATAGAGTTTGTATCAATGGGTGTAACAGATTTACGCAATTTATCGGGGAAGGGGAGACGTATGCCAAGCGGTGATACTGGACTGGCATCGCTATCATTAAGAGCAGTGGGTGAAGGCGGCTTGGAAGAAAGAATAGGGGAATGGAATTGGGATAGTGGTGAAACAGGACCAGGAGATGTCGAGGAATATCCGGATGGAGATAAAGGAGGAGTGGCGTTCGCTGTGTAGCACGATGAGGAAAGAAGAAACACAATAAAGAGGATTGAACATACAACTTAAAGCGGCAGCAATGTCCAGAAACTGAGGAGCATTATCACGACGACTCTCGCGTGGAGGTTGAGACGAGAGAAAGACTGCCGCGTGAGCTGCAGCTGCAAAACCACGACGGCCAACACCAGCCATGCCCGCTTCTCCGCCGATTTTGGTGTCAATTTGAGGCACGACGTACGGAGCTACAGGCTGCGGTGATACAGATTTAGGCGATGACTGCGGCTGGGGTGAAGGGGAATCCCGAGTGGAGATGAACGAAGGGCGGGCAGTACTTGGTGATGAGCTACTGGAGCTACTGGAGACGGTACGCGTGCGAAAGTCGGATGAAGGCGTCCTAGAACGTAACGGGGACGCGGTAGACGGCACATAGAGGTCACGTCTAGCTGCTGGAGACGCCGTGTCGCGTCTGTCCGGGCCAGGGCGGGCCAAAGGACTGGACCTGCTTGGAGTAGACGATGGCCCAGAGGTCGTACGTACGCGTATGTGATCACTAGCGGTTGATGGTGTAGGGCGATGTTGTGGTGGAGGTGTAGGACGCTGTGGCGCTGAGCGACTTGTAGGACGCTGCTGAGTTGGAGGAGAAGGGCGGGAAGGCGACAAAGGTATATTGTTAGGTTTAGGCGATGATACCAGGTTCTGTAGCCGCTGAGACAAGCCTGAGGTGACTGACGGTACAGGCGACGCTGGCTTCGGCACTGGCGGTAATGGTGGCGGTTTTGTGCATATATGCTCACCTAGTTCTGCTAGTGGGACCGGCTGGTGGCAGTTTGAGCATTTCACTGTGGGCAGTAGTTGGGATATGCGACCTGGTGGATTCGCCGGCGTCGGTGTGAGCAGCGAGGCCATCATGACGGGATGGTCCGCAGTACAGGGAGGGCAATATTAGAAGGTACGGCCAGCGCTGATGGTGGTGGTAGTGAAAAAGGAATGGTATGCAATCAGGTTGGCGAATAATAGAATAGCAGGCAAGTCCAAGAATAAGTTAGGGCAAGGTAAGGCGAAGGAAACGAAACGAGGCAGGACTGTAGGAACCAAGGCGGCGAGCAACCACGGTGGACCAAATTGAAACCAAGGTTGACCCAAGGTGATGGTAAGAAGCCAGTCCGCCAATCCGGCAACTTACCGGCCTCCGTCATATTCGAATATTCAATATTATCTCCTGACCTAGAATTCTATTTTCTTCCCTAATTCACCTATTTCTTCTCAGCTGCCGCTATGCCAACTCTCAACGCCTTACCTCGTCTCCAACAATCTGTATAGCAATTTTTCTATCAACCTAACCATCATTTTTTTTTATCCATCATCCATCATTCAATAACCGCACTGTCGCTCGTTTCCGGCGTGCTGATCCTTTTCTGTCTTCCTTCTTCTGTGTCGTTTTCTGCGGTATCATGCGGCATCCTACCTGGCTAACAGCTTGCTAGACATCTTGCTTGGCTTCTTCACTAGTGTTCTCTCTCCCTAAATTGAAACTTTCAGTTTAATGCTCCCGCGAACATGAGCTGCTTTCTCACATGTGTCCAATATTCGGTGATGGAAGATGCACCTGCCTCAGTGCCTGTAACCTCACCTGCTTTCCATCACTTGTGTTGTCAGCATGCATCCCGATGATGCATCAACAATTTCCCGGTCGTCGCCGTCGACCAGCCTCAAAGCTGTATCATCCCAAGGCAACCTCCCCTCGAACTTCGTGAACGTGAAAGGAGCGCGCAGCGCGTCCTCTTTTCCAAATCAAATGCTGTCGAGTTTCAGGTACGGAACTTACCGTGCACGCAGTTATCATGCCTTATTATGGTTGGCAGGCTCCACAAAGCTCCACAATGATGACGAGAAAAATTTGCTCGACATCTTCCACATGTTTGAATGTGAACCTTATCGTGGCCTTCGAAGTGATCAAAAAAACGAGCTCAGCACTATCGCGTCAATACACGAGAGCTAGGGCGTAATATGAGGTCAATCCTCTCCCTCTTAGTCGCTGCATCTTCTAGCGTCGGTCCCACTTCCGAAATGCAAATACATACTACTTGTGCGGTCCTGGGATCAGTAACGTCCCTTGTGTTCCCCTGATGTACGGATCTACGTCATCAACGTATTACATGTCAAGGAAACCACTTATTTCATCACCAATCTAGACCTCTCATCGATAATCTACAGTCAACTCTGTAATAACCCATACCCCTCCATTCCCACTCGGCGCTACGGGTTTAGACGGAGGTCGGGGATTTGAGGGGAATTCGCATTTTGGGACAGACAATCCTATGGGTTATGGGAATGTATAGCCTTGGGTTGACTACAGTGAACATCCTCAAACTTCGATGGCCAAAGAAGAAAATACGCGGAAAAACAGTTGCGCCTGCTCCCAGGGGCTATATATCATTCTTTCTGATGCACCAGGATACACCCTAAATGAGTCGTCAGGTGTCGGTAGCGACCGTGAACCTGGTGAACGTGCACAGTATCTTCTGATCCCTAGATATGTGTCCTACTCGACGGATCACGGAACCGAACGACAAGGATTCAAAATCAGATGGCAGCACTAGGCATCTTGGTCAGTATACCATGGCCAATATACGAGTTGAACCACCAGAGCCTAGCCGGATGAACGCCCTTGGTTCGGAACGTGCATTGGTGGAGTCGAACTTGAAGCTTGACCGCACAACCATTTCTGTAATTGCACCATGCTTCTCTCGGACCACCACCGTCGAATTTCTGTTTTTCCTTTTTCCGCCTCCTAAAAACACGTGTGCTATTTGGGATGTGCACCGTATCCATACGGGATACAGGTATGTACCATGAGTCCCAGTGACGACCCAAAATACGTCTGAGTACAGTTCGAAGAAGCAGGAGACTATAACTTGGCATCGATATTATTAATGTATGTACGGATTTAATGGAAGACAATCATACTCATATTTTGACAACAGGTATTTATCGTCGAAAATCTGTCCAGTGGTAATGATACGGATATGGCTTCAGCCGTACTTCGCACAGTGGGTGACATTTTTTTGTTCACTCTACGGCTGTATCGTTACGGTCATATCTGCAATGGTACAGTGCATATCCCTAACATGTATTCTGTTCACCAAGCTTGGCTGGCAGCTGATCTTTGGAATGCCTTTTCGGCGTACGCTCTTGCTAATGTCTCGGAACATTCGTCCGCCAACCCACACCTGGGTTCCCTTACGCCGTTTCGCAACCATCGCATTAATGAAATATTCTCCGTTTCTGCGTCACGAGTCTCTTCATCGCTCCTCCTCCTCTTCGCTATTCCGAGCTTTGATCATTTAATTTTTGGAAGATGTTCTTCTTGATAGCATAACATACTCGAGCCTCGGCAAAACGCTTTTGCGTGTGCCTTCGATATCTCGCACCTCAGTCACCTCCCTTTCGTGTGTCAAGCCTGGCACTTTCCTCTGGTATGCACTGGGTTATGCCTATACACCGCCTCGCTCAGCATTCATCCCGCTTCATGTTTCATAGAGGTACCCTGAATAGCATCGCCTTTCACCCTCTACTACATGTCGACTTAGTTCCTTCCGGAATCCGGTATGTATCCAAACTCTCGAGACACTTCAAGGTTCCTGCCACGATAATAGGCACAGCGTGGGTCTGTGATACGGATATGGCTTCAGCCGTTCTTCGTACTGTGGATGGCGTTTTTGTGCACTCTACGGCCGTATCACTACGGCCATACCTCCTCTTCAACTCTATTCTGGCCTTTGGTTAATTCTTGGAAGGTGTTCTTCTCGATAGCACAACATTCTCGAGCCTCGGCAGAAGGATTTTGCATGTTCATTCGATCTCACACACTTCCGCTACCTCCCTTTCGTGTGTGTGTGAAGCACCGCTTTGTTAGCTTCTCGCTGCCCCGCATCTGCATATTTGCCCTACTCTGTGTTTCAGAGGATAATTCCTCTGGCATTCACTGGGTTATTTATGCGTATATATCGCCACGGTCAGCATCCATCCCGTCCTATTCTTTCCATAGCTTCATGTTTTGTAGAGGTACCTTGAATGTCATTTGCTTTCACCCTAGTAAGTGTTGAGATAAGCGGTAATTCTCCAGCCGCTCACCCGGATATAGCAGGGAACCCTCGCAAACAGGCGAGGGTCATCGTCGTTCGTCTACCTATTTATCTACATGCCGTGTACACTAATAGAAGCAATATGATGTAATAAGGAAAGCCGAGGAGGAGAACAGATGAACGGTGCTTCCTACTGAAGATCCCGACGTCGACTGCACCATGATGCGCGACACTTGACATTCCAACAGTAAGTGCTTCGTTCCTATATTTTTATTTTGTATCTTAGTTCCTCGGTATGGATCCAAACCCACGTTTCCGCCACGGTAATAATCACAGCGTGGGTCTCTGATGCTATGAAATGGCCTTAGTAGCACTGGCTATTTCCATTTTAAAGCCGCTTGCCACTGCAACGACTACTATATTTCTTCTATATAGCCTGTCGTTGAAGAAGAAATGTGATGATGCATTACTTAGGACATCTGGTATTACGTGCGCCCCTTCCTTTCTTCGATGCCGCAACAGACCCTTGACCTAATATCAGCTCATACTATATACATCCACTTTTCGCGTCAATTGCTACTCGAATAATAAATATGACTCTACCCGAGCAGAGGCGAGGCCGTCAGCGTCAACCATAATGCGGCGTCGTTATCAAAGAACAGAAACACGATAAGATATCTCACATCAATAGACCTCCAGATACCCAATGACCTGTGTTCTGCAACAGCTGAGAGCTCTTGGCCTTCCTTTGCCATTCCTCTACACCCCCTGACGTAGCATCGAGCCAGGTCCGGCCCAACCGCCTCTTCAAAGTTCATCGATATCGACTCCACACAATCCCGCCACTTTTAGCCCCCATCAAAAGGATCACATGTAATTCCTCTCCAGATCCTCGCGTGCATCAATTGTGGTCCATATTCTGTATGATGACGTGCTCCGCGGAACTGTATTAATTTGAAGGTGCTGCAGGTTGTATTCGTACCACTATGAGCATCAAAGACCGCCCGGTCGACGACAAGGACCTTAATGTCGAGGAGACATTGACCTATCACGGGACGGAGAGCCTCTATTCCGATGACCAGACTCATCGGAAACTCAAGGTGTGTTTGTTCCGTTCTTGTTTTTTTTTCTTGTACTGATTCTTTCTGCAGAGTAGGCACATTCAGCTCATTGGTATTGGGGGTGAGTTGTCATACTCTACACGCAACCACTGCCTAACTCTTCTATTGAAAGGAACCATCGGAACGGCACTCTTCGTCCAAATTGGCGCATCTTTGACCAAAGGAGGACCTAGTATCGCTCTTTTCAATCCGTGTCGCGTAGAAATCACTTAATTTCCACCTAGCTAGTTTGTTTCTTGCCTTTACGATATGGTCAACATTTATTCTCGCCGTCAACAACTGTCTCTGTGAGTATCCGAGTTCCCCCCAGCCTAAGCCCCCACTCACCCCACCTCCCCTCCACCTCCCCAGCTGAGATGGTCACCTGGATTCCCATCTCTTCCCCATTTGTATGTAACTGTTACCATGCTCTATCTCAAATCTAATTCCAATTCTGTTGCTTCAGGTGCGATTCGCCGACCGTTTTGTAGACCCAGCCCTTGGCTTCACCGCCGCCATCAACTTTTTCGTCTTCGAAGCAGCACTGGTCCCATTCGAGATCGTCGCTTTCAACGTCGTATTACAATTTTGGACGGACAAGATCCCTGTTGCTGCTGTTATCGCTTTTGTGATCGTATGCTATGCGTACGTTACAATACGTTCCCCATTTAGCGATCATTGACGGGATAGCGATAACAGTTTTCTGAATGTTTTCGCTGTAAAATGGTATGGAGGTCAGAATTTTCCGTCTATTCTCCATTTCGCATTATCTAATTACCTGCTCAAGAGTCTGAGTTTTGGTTAGCATTTGGCAAGGTTCTCCTTGCTCTAGGCTTGATATCATTCACATTCATTACCATGGTGGGCGGTAATCCATTACACGACGCGTATGGATTCCGCTATTGGAATCGTCCGTCTTCACATTTGCCCATACCGTCCACTCGCTCACCAGGAAATCTCCAGCGTCCAACGTGTCAGGAGCACCATTCGCAGAATTCATCCAGACAGGGGATCTCGGGCGCTTTATGGGCTTCCTCGCGTGTCTTATCCAGGCATCTTTCACTATCGCAGGTACGCCCTCTTTCTCCCTCTTTCTTTCTTCGCCTGCTTATCTCCCCTGCGTCAGGTCCGGATTACGTTTCAATGACCGCAGGCGAGGCGGAATTTCCGCGCAAGAACCTCCCTCGAGCGTACAAGAGCGTATTCTATCGCCTGACCACCTTTTTCGTCCTTGGATCTCTGTGCATTGGGATCGTGGTACCTTACAATGACACGAATCTATTGAAAGCACTCTCTGATGCCAAGCCAGGGGCGGGGTCCTCGCCCTATGTTATTGCGATGCAACGCATGGGGATCCCAGTCCTCCCTCACTTTGTCAACGCGCTGGTCATGACGTCCATCTTCTCAGCGGGGAACAGTTATGTGTATTGCGCTAGTAGGACGCTGTTTGGCTTGGCACTCGAAGGCAAGGCTTTGAAGATCTTTGCTAGGTGCACGAGATCTGGTGTGCCCATCTATTCCGTCGCTTTGACGCTAGCGATAGCTCTCTTGGGTAAGCGAATCTCTTGTTTAGAATGACATAACGCTGGGTTCTGACAGGTTCTGGTAGCCTTTTTACAGGTCTCAACTAATGCAGCTGTGGTTCTTAATTGGTAGGTTATATGATTATCCATTTCTTGTCCACTGTTTCGAATTCTTCGCCAAGGTTTGTGAGCCTTGTGACAGCCTCGCAGTTGTTGAACTTTGCCTGCATCTCGTTCACATATATCCGATTTTACAACGTGGGTCAAAGCATTCGTTTTACGTGTTCGGGGTGCTCAACATAGTGGTTTGTAGGCGCTCAAGGCCCAGGGCATTGACCGCTCGACGTTGCCTCACAAAAGTTTCTGGCAACCTTTCTGCGCGTATGCGACACTTTTTGCTTATTCCACCGTATCTCAGCAGTCTTACAGATACTATGCACTCTTTGGTACCGTGGTTATGGCCTTCGTTGGTGGCTATACCGTGTTTCTTAAGGGCAGATGGGACGTGCCCACCTTC
Organism: Desarmillaria tabescens; assembly: GCF_030435595.1. Classification (NCBI taxonomy): domain Eukaryota; kingdom Fungi; phylum Basidiomycota; class Agaricomycetes; order Agaricales; family Physalacriaceae; genus Desarmillaria; species Desarmillaria tabescens. The sequence goes on from NW_026848306.1 coordinate 1,383,360, forward strand.
CTCTTCTCCTATGCAATGATTGGAATCTGCCCCGTCCTGTTTGTAGCATGGAAGGTGTATCACCGAACGCCAGTTCGTACATTTTCTTTGTATTACGTTCGGCCACTGATATTCTTCTTCCAGTGGCGGAGACTTACCGAAGTCACTTTCTTCGAGTTAGAGCGAGCCCAGATAGACCGCTACGAGGAGAACTTCGTAGAAGAAACTTCTTCAAATCGTTTCCTTGGATTCTGGAACTGGATTAATTCATGACCAAGCGCTAACACTAGCTTCTCCAATCAAGCGTAGAAAATTGACGTATAATTTGGTTTTCATAATATATGGTACACATCCATGATCTATGCCTGGGCTGCCACAGGAGGGTCTGCTGAACTAAGCCCTTCAACACGCGTCTCGTATCCGTATCCGCCACCAGGAGCACCAGGTACATCGCCTGGGCCATCGTAGTGCATCTTGGATATATCGTAGTTGCCTGTAGGGTTTGCTTATAGTCAGGAAACGTATCTTGCCACAGTGAGATAGGCACACACCAATGAATATCCATCCATCTTCTTTGACGTGGTAGAGATTACAGGTGTTTCCAGAGAAAGCATCTCGATGACCAGCAGCGTAGATGCTACGCCTACCGAGTTCTTGTGCCTCTGCATCCGTCAAGTCCCAGCGATAGCCTTGATCTAGTACACCGTACGCAAACGTACTACCAGATCCTACCGAAAACAGGTCGCCCTTCAGGCGGGTACCATCAGAGTCGACATAGAACACAGCTGGACCCTAGATAATACCATGAGAATGCAAAGCGTTGGAGTTTTATTCCAAGAACGTACCGTCTTATCCCACCCACAAATCATCGTTCCCTGTATATGATGATATGTTAGAAACCGAAGGAAGAACGAGCATCACAGTGCATACCATACTCAACCCCATACCCTTATAGCTGTAGACAAGGTTGCTTAGATATTTGCTTGCTGCAGACACGGATATGCGCTCCCGGTTTCGAAGCTCGTGAAGTCGACAGTGCATTCCAAGGTATGTTTCCCAGTATTGACAGTCGGCTGCAAATAGCTCTAAACCAAGCTCATGGCATATACACTGACGGCATACCTGCACCACCAGCCATCGTCCCAAGAAGATAAGGGTTGATTTCAATCACCTTTTTCACAGTTCCCGAAGCTTGGATATCCAATTAGACCCAAGCAGAGATTAAGATGCTTATGCTCACCAACGTAGCTGCCTGCGGTAGCACGGGAATCAACTGCGACGATGACACCTCCTTGGAACCTGAAAGCAAGCGTTGTTGTTCCATGAGAGATCTTGATTTTGCAAGTGGGGGTCGGCATGGTCATCAGTGTGTAGCCTTAGAAAGGCCGCTGGCTAGTAATGTGATTGTCAATACACTTGTTCATATACACCAACGCATCCTGCTCACATCCGGAATATTCGGGACACTGAAAGTGGGCACACCCTTCGCTAGGCTACCAAAGCCGGCCTCGGAACCCCACGCAGCATCGGAAAAACTCGTCCTCATCTACATCCTTCTGCGCCCTTCGCAGCTCCACCAGAGCGCCTGTTGTCGAGAAACGGTCTGCAAATGTGTTCATGACGGTGAGATGAGAAGACGTATGCTAAATCCAATGGTGACGCGGCCGTGTTGTTTGGATGTTTGCTTGGTCTAAGGGCCGGAGGCAAATACAAAGCCAGTCTAACGGGCCGGATATCCGAACCAGTTATACTTTTTCCCCCCCGCGTGGAACCGGAAATGATGGTTGGTGCATCCAAAGATTCGTTTATATTCTCCGTGATAGAAATTGAAACAGTGAGCCCCGAAAGAGCCAAGTTGCCATATTTCAATCGATACCGTGATGGCCAAGTGATGGCCGATCTTCCATGGAAGGATACCATACAGTCCTCCTCTTGCTTTCTTTCCTTTCTCTCTTCACCTTCCTTCCTCCTTTCTTTGTTTCTTTCCGTCGCTCCTAGTTGAGCGACGCGTAGCCTGGAGCTTGGTTCGAAAGGAATGCCTTTCATTCGGTGCCGCACTTTTTTGGGGTGCCTACCACTTGCGTCGGGGGTCTGGCTACTCTCCCTGGTGGGATTGATGTTGGGAGCGTCTGGGGCTGCGGGTAGTTGGATGGAAATCAATCTTATGGGTATGATGTTGCTAAATGTTGAACACTCTTTCTGATGCCCCTGTGCAGCGTCACATCCACTACCACTCCAGGACGAGATCGCACAATTCGTTCAAGCCATTGTCTTCTCCTTGCTAGGTCTTTTCTCCATCCTTGGGTACGCATTGAATTACAGAATCCACTAAAAGCTGTGATCTAATTGTAACGTCAGGTTCGCCGAGGGCATCTCACAGAATCGCACCTTCGCCTTCATCTACTGCAAGCTTATAGCAATTCACTACGTGACAACCATCGCGGCTTTTGCGTTCACATTATACTCAACGTTCAGACATGTTGATTCGTTGACTGTCGCGTCCTGCATACAAGGTGACCTCGATGAGTTCGCTATTCAGTTCTGTAGCAAGGGTTGGTCCTTCGTGAAAGGGCTCCCAATCATCTGGTATATTGTCATTCTATTGGTTCAGGCTTGTATGTGTGATTTCTAAACCGCGCCCCCCCCGCTTATACTTGATCTCAGATGCCTATATCCTCGCGATAAATCTTGCGGAGAAGTTGGATATCGATGATATATCTCGCATATCAAAGCATTTCACATTCATGTCCTCCGATGGACTCTCTTTCCATTCCAAGGACGTGGAGTATGGTATGTCCGACCTGCCCGGTGCGACTTTCGTAGGCGGCGGTAGACATGGCTGATTGCCTAGGTCAGTATTATCAGGAATGTTACTCATTTGTCTGTACTGAGTCGTTGGGTAGGTACAATCCCTCCATATTAGTGCTCGTCTGGGATATATCGACGCAGGTACTTGTCAACGTAATTCTTGGGAACCCCTTCTTTTACCGCATCTGTGATGCCTTTGTTCATTCGCCCGATATACTCGTCCTTTGGTATACTATCCAACACCCTCTCTGTATCCACATATACGAGGCAATTTATCATCGTATTGTCCTTGTTATCTGTCCCGAGAATCATCACGGGAAGGATCTTCTTCTGATAACTCGTGGGAATGCCTTCGTAGAGATCCAGGACTTTCTCATCCACCCCATTGATCTTATACAAAAGGCCGTAAACATCATCTCCAGTTTTGGACGGGACAATGTTGGCATAACCACGCCCGTTAATGATCCAACGCCTGAGAGAGATGAGATGAATGGCAATCAGGACAGTACCGTCTGTAAGAACTCCATACCACTCTTTGAGCAACCCAACGCCCAAGAAGTTATTTTCGGGGCAGCGAAGGTTCATCTGCTCTCTCCAGAGATTGCTACCATATGCAAAATAGACCGTTGCGGCTTCAGTCATCTTTGAAGCTTGCAAACTGTCGAGTGCCCAGGAATGGTTTGTGACTGTTGCAAATAGACGAGTCTATCCAGGGCCCTACCATATGACCACGGGGACGCTACCATCAGAATTTCGTTTGACAATCACATAATATTCCAATCCAAAGTACAGTATCCACAAGCACAATAAGAGGCCCTGTGTATTACGAAGAATATATCGAAACTGCCTACAAAACAGGATTGTTGACCTCCACCCATCGAAAGGATCAATGATAAGTCTAATAAAATACACGACACGAAGAGGGAAAGTAATTTATGTCATTATAAAAAACAAACAGACACGCCGACCAAAAGAGTACGAAAGAAAGGGATATACTAACTGTACAGAAACCCGAGAAAGTGCGAAAAAAAAATTAATAACTACCTTGTGTTGCCCCCACAGGTTGTGCGGCTGCCATCGTTGGCGTCGAGGGTAGACGAGGTGGAGATTGGGTAAGTGAAATCGAAGGTACGGGCGAAGGGCTGCCATGCCGAGCATGAGGTGACAACATATTCCGGGGCAAACCCATCCTCGTCCCATTCGCAGACGGCGTACGAACTGGCGTAGCCTGTGCTAAATTTGGCGAGAGCGACCCATTGATCATTGTGACGTCCAGTCCATTAGCTATGGACGTCGGCCGTAACATCGGAGAACCATTGACTCCGTGCGACCACTGCATCGGTTGGCGCACGGCCGGAAGCTTCATGTTACTGATATTGGCGGAATTGTAGTTCACGTTCGGCTGTACAACGTGCATGTATGGACCAGGAATAGGACGCACACCATTGATCTGGACAGCCGTCATATCTTGGTTACCAGGAGCTGCAAATACTGATTTAAGATTTTGCATCTGTTGCGCGCTCAGTCCAGTCTGGACATTCATGTACTGCGAATGATTTGAAAGAGGAGTTCCTTGGAAGCCATTGATATGGTACCCGGGATGTAAGATATGAAAGGGCTCCTGGGACTTGGTAAAATTTCCTTGGCCATTAACATTAACCTCTTGCACATGAGACATGACTTCCTGCGAATGCGGAGACGGGGAGGATTGCGGAATAGCTGCTGCACCGTTTGGTATGGAATATCCAGATTCGATCTTCACAGCGTCAAGATGCGGCATATTGATAGCAGCACGAGCAACACCATTTGTGGCACTGAGAGGAGGAGAAAGTTGTAGGGCGGAAGATGGAGAAGATAACGGGGGTGAGGCACTGTGCATCCCGTTAGGAATCACCGATCCTGTGCGCATACTGCTAGAAGAGATACGCAGGTGACTTAGACCAGCACTCGACATCTTCACCTGTTGCTGCGCGGATATGGGAGTACCGTTAGGCATGGGCATTGCCGTGCCGTGCTGTGCGGCGGCAACGGCTTGTGCTTGCTGAGCAGCATGGGAGATCATTGGCTGTGGTCCGGGTCTGGGACCCATGTCACGTCTAACGATAGGGTTGGCGTGACCTAGCTTGAAGGGGATGACAACCTCTTTGCGACCGTCAGAGTTGTACTTGGTTATGGAGGGATCCGTCAAAAGATTCTGATCTACATCAGCCAAGAGGTGAATAGAATGCCGGATATATCTAAGAAAACGGTAAGCCCGAGCATAGAAAATATGCGATCATAAATATTCACTTGAGATTGTAGTCGTCGACGAGATGCCGATCTTGCTCATCAGGACTTGAAATACCAATCGATGGTGCGTCATCGGAGTCGAATCGCCAACGTTCCTGCAATCGCTTCATCTGCTCATTGTTGTCTACATCGATATCCATAGCATCCAGGTTGGTAGGGCTTCCCCGCCGAGGTACCAATCCAATGAGGGTATTTCCTCGATCTAGATGCATACGACCGCCCCGTCCATAACGTAGACGAACAGGTCTCGGCTGCCGCAGTTGTGTCGAATTAGCGTTTGACTCGGGAAGAGTTGACGATGACGCTGCCGGCCACTTGGGAGCATCGGAAGGTCCCACATGTTTGAAGACTCGAGAAGGAAAGGATACAAATGGCGGAACGTAGGAATTCTGGGTTAATGATTAACAATGGCCAAGGAAAAAAGGAAGCAAACAGTTACATCGATACTGTCCTCCCATTGATAATCTTTTTCCTTTCGCTTCTGCAAGGCGTTCTCGACTTTCGCGTGTATTGCGGCAAATCTGTCTTTGGGACGAATAGACGGCTCCGTACGAATGGGGGGTGAGGGTATAACAACCTCCGGCTTGACTGGTAAGCGTGTACGGCTAGAGAAAGAGATCAGTTTGTTTAGTGAAAAGAAATTGCGATCTAATACTGACAGGTCTAGTCGCTTTGCAGGAGGTTCTTTATCGACTAGGAGTTCCTCATTCGACACGTCGCCATCAAGGGATGGATTTCTACGTTTAAGATCGACGATTGCAATGCGGCGTTGCCAAACGTTCAATCCAAGCCGCCCTAACTCGCATTTGGTATACTCCCGTTTGACGATATTCTTCGCGATTTCCAAGGGTTCAGAAAGCTGTTTGTTCAAAGCAGTCAACTTGTCAGAGGAATTCGCTTGCGAAGCACGAGTTTTGCGGACGGCCTTTACTTCTCGCCGACGGAAGCAGATGTAGGATTCGTTCAGAGTATCCGTCTCATCACCCTAAAATGATTGTGTGAAAAGAAGAGTCGAAAAGATACATCGAACATACATTGAGCTGTGGTATAATTCGCTGACCACCTCGTTCAATTCTGCGCTCCCTCCAATACGGATATATCAAGCGGGCCATACGAAGCAACTGGGGGGGAGGAGGAATGCCCCGAGGAACGGCAAATTTGGCGAACAAGGAAGCCGGAAGGGGGTTCGCGAAGGTATCGTGATAGTTCGAGAACTCCGGAAAGGTCATCCCCTCTTTGAGACTCTGCATATGACTCGTTAGTGAGCTGACGATATAATATAAGCATTTCTTGCGTACATGATGCAGGTACTCCGTTTCCTCATGCGTAATCAACTCGAACAATCCCATCACCAACTCAAAATGGTCCTCTCCGACATGGACTGGAGTCGTAGTGTCAGGTTCTTTGCCCTTACTCTTGGCGCTTCGTGCCGACGTCCTAGTACCCGCTGAAAGTGATGCTTGGGTGCTAGTTCCTTCGCCTCTGGCTTCCTCATTGTTCTTGTCCAGCCATTCTTTGTCCCGCTCATCCATATAATAGGTGCATCCATGAGCAAGTCCCATTTGACACTTCTCTTCGACAGTTTCCGAAGAAAACACATACGAGGCGGGATCCCTCCATTTATTAGAAGGATATAGTGTCTCGTAATTATCGACGATTCCAGTGGAGTCGGGGGTCGGAATATATGCGACGGAAGTAATCTTATCAGACGCACCCCGAGTGGCCCGCACAGAAGACTGGTGGCGCAGTGCCGCCTCACTGAGGACTTGCTGTAAGTGGTGTTCCTAAAACAGCATGATTGGTCAGCAATTCCACGGAACGCACTGCCACCCTCCGATGGCGGCGTGGAAATCTCTGATTGGCTGACGGCGAGCACTCACATTCGCATCCTCCTGGTCGACACCTGCAACGCTCTGAAGCATACGGTTCTTCTCATCGTCCTCATCAGGGATAATCGGATCGGCCTCGACATTTCCAATGTGGACTCGGAGGCGGCTCTTGTTCGTAATCCGGTTGCGATTCCTGAGCGTGGATGGCACCGGTGGTTGAGGACGGGGCATGTCATGGAGAGTGCTAGGTCGAGTACGTTGGAATCAGAAGGTAGTATGGGCAAAATCCACACAATAATACTTGAGGTCGTCGGCGATGTCAATGCCCACGCCCTCGTCGTCGTGAGGCGTTGTCGGATTTCCGAACTGGGTGGGTTCGGCTCGGCGCATTCGGCACAGAAAATTCTTATCTTACACAAACAATGACGTCACATGAGATGCTGCGCCTTCATATTTGGCTTAAAATTTGTAAAGTATTCAGAGCTGACGAGGCGTTGAGAACCTTAGGAAGAAGATGGAATGGAGGGTAAACATACCTTGAAAGTCCACTACAAAAAGTAATCTTTTACAACTCTAGATATGAATCGATGGTTAGCTTTGTTTATCTCCGATCGGTGTCAATGGAAGCGTACAACTGTTTTCAAGTCAGAAAGATGGGCGATGGGACGATACGGTGAAAAGCAACATACTGCATGTGTTCAGAGACTATGATATACCGTCAAGGCATAAGCGACAGTCTCCAAAGATGTCTCCAATCAGCAAAAAGTGATAATAAACACCAAGAAAAATGCTGGAAGCCCCCGGTATATTTTGGGCGTGATGACATCGCGGAGGACCCGGGGTGGGTTTATTCGATGGGAAGCATATCGAACATTAAGAATCAGGTACTCGTACCCGTGCCGAGCCTGTGAAAAAAGTCGCACTGTACAAACAGGACGAGGAAAACATGGAAAAAACAGGGAAACCCGCGCATATTCGCTCAGTAGAAGGGCAGCCACGTCTGCGCCTAGGCAATTGCGTACATCGGGCCAGGTCGCGCTAGATCCGTAATCGTCGTCAGGAGGCCTTTGGATGAATGAACCTGGTGTAGCTAGCAAAGACCACAGGCAGAAGAAGGTATAAGAGAGAAGTGCATGGTGCACATAGAGCCTGAGAACCCTGAGTCATCGCGAAAGTCATCTGCGGCGTTCAGTCGGAACAATCGTCCAGTATAAAGGACAGTAAGACAATCATCTGAGTGACCAGTTGCACGGACAGAAACGATATAACTCATGATAGCGTAGCTCCATCGACGAAATACCGCGCGTTCTGGGACAGTGTGAGTGGTGGGCTCCCGCGTGCCACTGCAGCGATGCATAAGCCTGGGAACATCGGGAGCATGTAAGAAACAGGGAGAAGAGATAGTGAACACAATGCAGTTACCTACAACATTTTTCCGCTCTTCTAGCTCAGTGACCCCCGCCGTCGCCACGCACGAAAAACTCGATGTCCTCGGAGCGGCGTGCAAGAAAAATACCAGAAAATGATATAGTTTGCAAACATGCGAAAGTAAAAGGGTAATGAAAGTACACAAGTACATGCCAGAGCAGAACGGTGGGTACGGGCAGGCTACCTCGCCAACAGTGCATGATGCAGTCGGACGTAACATGGGTATGGGATGAGAGAGAAACCTGGAACAGGATTTGCCCTTACGCCACTGACCACGTGCGCAATTCGGCTCTAACCGGACACCTTCGTTTGTTCCTTACGGACCTTTCCACCTCCCTGTCCTTGAAATTTTATGGGTGACAGCTAGCTCGCTCGCTCTCGTGCTGTTCGAATTCTGTATACACGATTCTACTAGAACTTCAGCTTTCGATAATGCAAGAAAACTAATGTCCGTTGACCTGGGTAACGACGTACTCCTCGGACCGGCAATACCCGCAGCGCGGCGGTAACACAGCTGCGCATACGAAGGTCTCCTGTATCCAATCTGGTCAAGGCAGCTGCTGACAACGGTGATGGCAGCGGGAAGTACTGTGGGGTCACGGCAACGTCTCCAGGCCGCAAATTCCTCTGCACTCCGACTACTATATGTAAAATTTAATGGGGCGTTCATCTTTCCTGTCGTAACACGAATTAGTGGCGTTAAAGTCTTCTCTTTCAGTCCGGCATTACGCTTAAAAGTTATGCCAATTCGGTGGTGATGTCTTAATAACGGTTCATTGCCGCTCTATTGCCCTGTATGCCCGCTCATTGCTTGTTGCCTGGTCGGCGTCTTTGCGGCCTGCAACAATCTACTGTTTCGTCCTTCTTAATGCGCCACTGTTCTGAATCTCGACGGACTGAAACATTCTACGGTACGTTGTCGGACAGACTTGGCTTCAATTCATGAATGCGCCCTTATAAATGCACGTCGGGGGACGGTTAACACAACGGAGTATATCATGAGAACATCATCACGAATCAGGTTGGACTTATAACATTATATTGTCTTTTTTTATTTCAACATTTGAATGACGCTAACTATCGGTTCAAAAAAAAATCAATGGAAACCATTTCTAATGCGGCTTTCTCGGAGAACGATACGGGCTTATCACGACATAGCGGGTAAAAAGGAAGGAAACCGAAGCTCAGCAAGTTCACGGACAGCTTGGGTGCAATCACAAGGACTAGTAAGCTAAGAACGCCGAGCTACATTACGAACAACTTGCAAGGGTGAGAGAATTGCGAGAATGAGACCCTTCGGAGGACGAGCGCGAATAATCCCCATAAAATCATCGAAGCATGAGGAGCCCACACATATTCGCGCCGCGAAGACGAAGCCAAACGCAAATGCAAAAAAAATATGTCCTACTAAAGAGTAGGAAGCTAGTCTATATCTATTCATACGTGCCGTACGGTAGTATGTACCCACATGTCATACTACATTAACGTGTCACGCCCCACACACCTGAGGAAACTGGACTAAAGAGACGGGAGCAAGGAGGGTGTTTGCCTGTCAATTCCATGCTCAATGATACTCTACATCGTACGCCAACACACCCGAAGAAACTAGATTCATTGAATGGAGGGACTAGGTACAGGAACGAAGAAGGGGACCTGAGCATCAGCTTCGCCACCGCATCTTAGTAGATAGTGAGGTTAATCAAATACAGAGCCCCCTCAAAAACTCCATGTTCAAACGCGTAGTGTTGCACTTTTTTAAAAAGTCACAAAGTGCTTATCGGCAGAATCTAAAAAAAGGCGATGATCGACCGATGATTTGGCAGCAAGACCGTATATGGACATCCGGTCCAATATCAGCCTGAGAAATTTTTCAAACATCTTCAACGCGTACACCCACTTACGACCAAGGATCAATCGTGAGGTCAAACCCACCATCTTTTCACACTCCAAAGATACTCAATCGCAATGGCTGATGAACGTGGAAAAGCATGGCCTCTTGCTGATGCCGACTTGACGAACTCGGTGCGGATTCTTCATGCAATTGATGGTTTGGGGTCTAATTGATATCATGTAGATTCTTGACTTGGTTCAGCAGGCTACTGACTACAAGCAGCTTAAGAAAGGTGCCAATGAAGGTACACCTCTAGCGCTCTCGGCGAAGGGTTTTGTTCCTGACTCAGTTTCTGGCAGCAACGAAAACTCTGAATCGGGGAATTTCTGAGTTCATCGTGCTGACTGCCGACACGGAGCCCTTGGAAATTTTGCTCCATCTTCCACTCTTGTGTGAAGAAAAGGTGTGTTTGTAAAGTTTTTGTCTCGTCATGGATCTAAGGGTGTCTTTAGAACGTCCCGTATGTGTTTGTTCCGTCAAAGGCAGCCCTAGGACGTGCTTGCGGTGTCACCAGGCCCGTCATTGCTGTCAGTGTTCTCACAAATGAACAGAGGGAGCTGGTCAGTCAGATACAGACCATTAAACTTGCCATCGAAAAGCTTTTGGTGTAGATCTATTGTGTTTTTGTACGACAATAAGAGTTTGAAATTGCCCATTTTCCTTTGTCGGTCGAAGATTTTTTTTCGGCATTATAAAGAGTGTTCCCTTCGATTTACGACGCACTCACAATCCAGTCACGTCCTTCAAAACAAGCATTGCGCTGACTAAGCACCTCCACTCTCTCCCTTTCGCCAAGTTTCCGACAGCTCAGCATGTCTGGTATTTGCAGGCCACGATTAGCGGAGGAACGCAAGCAGTGGCGGAAGGACCACCCTTTCGTGTGTACCTTACCATGAACGTTCTTTTGTGCAGTGGTCGCTGACATGTGTCCAGGGATTCTTCGCCAAACCTTCGAAGGCGTCTGACGGCTCTATGAATCTCATGGAATGGGAAGTCGGGATCCCAGGGAAAGCCGGTGTACGTCGATGTCTGGATTGTAGTCGTTAGCGCGCCACTTGTTGACTCGAATAACTTTAGACTGCATGGGACGGCGGGTTGTTCAAACTAACTATGATTTTTCCCGAAGGTGCGGTTGTTTTTGCTGTTCTGTATCGCCTGCACTCATCCTCATTGCCTGGCTCAGATTATCCCTCAAAGCCACCCAAATGTCCGTAGCATACCCTTCCTTTCTGTTATCCTCTTACCTGTCACACAGGCAAATTTACGCCCCCGTTGTTCCACCCGAATGTTTATCCTTCTGGCACGGTTTGCTTGTCGATCTTAGATGAAGAAAAGTCGTGGAAACCAGCTATCACGATTAAACAGGTGCGGTCAATCCCTCGGACGTCTAGATCCATCTAATGCCTCTGTCTAGATTTTACTAGGTATCCAGGATCTTCTTGATGATCCCAATGTAAACGATCCTGCACAGAGCGAGGCATACACGATGTTCAAGTGCGTACTTGGCATAATTCCACATTTGGGTTATTGGCTGACTCGGTCTTTATTTGCAGGAACGATAAGGTGGCCTACGAGTACGTATTATCTTTCCTCGACTGCCATCCTGCTGACGTCTTCCAGGAAGAAGATCCGTCAACAAGCTAGGGAGAATATACCCAAGTAGCTTTTCATCTTTGTTAAACACTGGCCACTGGGGCCATGTGCGGTGTATTTTTGTTTCTAGTTTAATCAGTATAACAGTCTATCACTGTACTGTAACTTGTGCAAGCATTCTGTGTACAACAACGCAAGCTGCAAGGCCGACGATACCAAACTGGCAACACCTGGGCGGGCCTCGCCCGGATGGTCGAACGCGCACTAAGAGGACTTCGCTAACTAGGTTTCTGAGAAAATATCTTTCAAGGATACAATATATGTGCGTTCTTCAAAAAAAAAACATAAGAAAAAATAGGACCGTCGTCGACGTCTAATTTGGGCGGGCCGGCCTCCTATTAATGCATCACTCGTGTGACGAACGTTCCTTGCGCTTAAGCTGTCATCGTCGTCGGGAACGACGCCCTCCCTCCTTCTGCTGCCATGTACGCCTCGCACAGGGACTACGATTCGCCGCCACCGACGTCTCAATTTCGACGGCCGTGGTCTCCTGAACCTTTCGACCCGAATCCACGGACTGACCTCTATGATTCGGAAGTGAACTATTCTCGGTTCCCGACATACAACCTGTCGACACAGAGGAGGGAGCCCAGCGTAGAGGCATTGGACTTGGCAGACTATGCTGCGACGCTGCGCAGACAGCCAGATTACGACTATAATGATGATCCGCACGATTACGACTATGATTCTTCTATTCATCGGGGAGTACCCAGCCTTGTGTCTCGAGGGGAGACGCTCTCGTCCAATTCGCACAACAATGGTTCTAGATTTCGTGCATTTTCTTTACCACCACCACCACCGACACAACCTCGCATCGCAGACTCTGACCACGACATTGACACCTCCCGCTTTCCGGCCTTCACTCGACACTGGTACACCGCTCCACCGTTGAATTCTCTGCCATTTGACGAAGACCCTTACACTCTACCTCCGAAGCGAATATCACACACAGGGACACCTTTCGACCCAGGCCACACCTACAACTCTTTCCCGACACATTCTATTCATCATTCCACACAATATACTGGCTCAAATGCTCTTCCTTGGTCATCTGATCCGGATCCCCCGTCGTACCTCGACCCGTCTCTCAAAGAAGAGCGCATACGAATGCTTGAGAGGGAATTTGCGACTACCCCGAATACTGCGCAGCAGGGAGAGGAGAAACCACAGATTGGTATGGCAGACGGGAAAGGGAATCTGATTACCCAAGGGCCGAGGAAACGTACGGCAACGAGGGGTTTTCAGGTGCTGCTGTCCCTGGCTGCTGGTATCCCGGGGATATATGCTGCTGTGGTAGGTGAAATATCGTTGTCTCAGGTTTCACCCATACTAATGAGCTCTTGATCAGGCCATAAAAACGAAGGGGACACCTCCGCCAGCGGGCACACCAGCTGCGTACGCTCTTTACATTACCTCCGTCGTGACATTTCTGCTTCTCTTCGGTTTGTTCATCGTGCGTCCGTGCGTCAAGCGACCGAAGAAGGAGCAAAGTGCCCCTGGAGTTAATGGAGTGATGGTGCTACCTGTAGGCGACAATAACAAGAAAAAGAAGAAAAAGAAAGGGAAGAAGGGAGGTCCCGCGTCGCAAGATGTCCAGGTTAACCTTATCGTTGACCCGACGATGTTTCGACCACCCCAAGAGGAGGCTTCTGATTCAGAAGACGACGCTACACGGTGGGACGGGTCGACCTCCTCGTCACGCCGCAAGAAGAACGCAAAACCTGCTCGGAGGAGCGTGTTTGCTGGGCTTCATATGGAGGCTGAATGGCGGCGAGCGCGGACCTGGGCTAAGAAAGTTGCCGTGATCGACGTCTTTGGACTTATCATATGGAGTGCCGTGTTCGTGGTTGTACTGTTGGGCAAGAGGTGTCCAAGTGGTGATTACGAAGGGTGGTGCAATGCGTACAACGTATCCAGCGCTGCTGCCTGTTTGTTATGTTTGGCGTTTGGCGTAAGTGTCTTTTTCGACATCAAGGATTTGCATGCGAGTAAGGTTTCCCCGAGGACGAGATGACTTTTCATGACGTTATGTTTACGATTTTTTTGCTTGACTTATTGGTTCATTTCTTTTGGTTGTGTTTCATTGCAGACACATTTACGGACTTAATGACTACTCACGCACGCATATATATCACACTTTATTCTTAATATTATCAAGACTGTAACAAAGTTCAATTGTATTCTTACATCTACTTGGTGAAACTGGGGGAAGCGATAAATCTGACGATGATTACCACCTGTATAACGTTCAGTCCGTTGGCTGACCTCGGACAGGCCTCCGGGTACGCACTGGTACAAGATGCAGTTACGAAGGAAGCATCAATAGCAAGTAATATAAACCCCAGAACCCGAATACAAGTGATGAATAAACAAAGAGCGGACTAGACGGCATCCATCCCGATTGTCATACCAGGATTGACCTCTCTCCTATCCTCTAATACGACTCCCGTGGGATCAAGCCAGGAGTAACCTCTAGGTCTACATAGCACAGCAACAACATTTCTCCTCCACGAGCCATGCGAGAACGGATTCGGTGGTGCAGCTCCAGGGACGAGCGTCTTGTGAGCCTGATTTCGTATCTGCTCTATCGTCGTGATATTGAGCAGCAGCAAGCGCATGTGATACGTCAGCAGCGCGCCAACAGGCCAAATGACAGCGATGCTTAAACAAAAGGCCACTGCGCTTCCTGTACCCTGTCCGTGGCTCAAGGCCTTCCGGAAACTGACATCGTTACGCTGGGTGAGGAAGAAGAGATGTAGAGCTGAAGATATAATGACGACAACGAGAGTCGTGGCGGCAGCAAGAAGCAGAGTGAAGAAAGATGTATAATTGCGGCGACCGACACAGTTATTTACCCACTGGCAGTGATGATCACACCCGTCGATACAATTGTCGCATAGCTTGCAATGTGTGGATCGTGGTGGACGATATGTTCGACACGTAGGGCAATACTTGACACGTACGCTGAGGGAGGATGTGAGATGCGCTAAGAAACAGGTTTGGAGTACATACACATCCGCCCGAACTTTTAGAATTCTTGGCATTGGAGCGCGCAAGCCATCTCCACTTTCCACTTCATGGTATGGCGGGTCTTCATCCAGACCTCTAGGCAAGATGCCAGGGTCAGTGAATGCCGTTACGAGCATACTGACAATCGTTACAAGTGAGAGGTAGGCAGTTATCACCACCAACACGATACCTCCTGGACCTTCATTGTGCCACCACCAAACAGCGGTTGAACTAAAGAAGGCCCCGGAAATACCGAACACTATACATAGGGCAGCGGCGAATGCCCAAGGGGTATCGCCACTGGTCAAAAGCCGTCCATGAAAGAAAAATCGATTGCGAGAAGGGTGCTGTGCGTAACGGCGAATCGGACGGTGGGTCAGGGGGTCAGTCGCGACAATTGAGTTGAGAGGGAGCGGAGGCGGCGTTGGGTTGAAAGAAGAAGGAACTGGGCTCGGTGAAGAGACGGAAGACGATTTGGACGTCGGGCGGAATGGCGGGTGGTCGTCCTCGTCGAGTGGGTGAAGCCGTTTAAGTGGGAAAGCATCTGAGTCATACTGGTGCTCGTCTGGCTGTGACGACGACGATGACGGTCGCGAAAATGACGGACGGGACGGGCGAAAGAAGGAGGCGGAAGGGTTGATGCCTGGTAGATGAGTACGTCGGGAACCGGGCGGGGCGGTCATTGTGGACGGCAGTGGAAGCTGGCTGAGCGACGTGCGCTTCGTCGTCGACGGCGTTCCAGGCGGTGAGAACGATAAGGAGTGTGGGGACACCGGCATGATGATGATGAAAGTATAGGACGTTTCTTTGTTAAATAAAATATTTATTTATGTCCGGCTAATCAGCCCAAATTGGTAAAAGTGACGTCGAGCACTGACAGTGACGTTCAGGGGATATTATCTTTCTCGTCGTCGACGACGACGACGGCGAGGTGAGATGAAGCGTTTCTTCAGCAGGTCGCCAAATCGTACAGATGAAAGCTCTGTTCCATCTCCCGCAGCGGTTCCTACCTCCTTGCCCCATCCTCACTTGCAGCCGAAATATGTCGTTCCACCAGTTCCTCATCCAGCCCCATATGAACATGTAGCGCTTCTTGCGACAAAAGAAGGTCTTCTGATGAGACCTTATGAACTGGGTGCAGGGACATCCTCTATCCATGGAGCCAAGATTGCTTGGGGTCGAGGTGGAAAAATTGAAGAGATATCTGTGGTTGGGGAGTGGGAAGGTTACATCGTCGTCCACGGTATCGTCGGTATTCTTGAGCTCTTTTCATGTGCGTGATCTTATCTTTGCTTTCAATATTTCACTTACAATGGATCAGCGTCTTATCTGCTCGTTATTACCGCCAAGACAGACGTTGGAAACCGTAAGCCGCGTCCATTCTTTGTTAATAACCAGAAAATAATGCTTCCCAGTGTTGGAGGAAAACCACTTAATCTATGGCGTTAAGGGCGTCATAGCGATACCACTCCATGAAGAAGGTGCCCATGAAAGGATTAGAACGCTCGCATCACGCGTAAATCTGAGCCATCTCTCGACTAGCCGTACTCTGGATACCGTTTCTTCCCCGCGCGCCACCAATCTGACAGGCGATTTGCTACCCTCATCCTCAGATTCCTACCATCTCCAAGCCAAGCCCTCGTATTCAATTTGCACAGACACCTATCCCAGTTTCTGATTATGATTCGAACACAGCCGAACATACCCCACGTTCACGCTCTCCATCTGAGGCGTCGTCAATATCATCGGAGGCATCTTCAGCGTCTCCAGTAATTAAGGCCCTAGCTTCGCGACTGTCATTTTGGAACCGGTTGTCCCCTGGAACTAGGGACTTGAAGCAGGCGAGCGATGATGTCTTCAATCCAAGTCCTAAAGACGAGAAGGATATTTTGGAAGAGGGAGATCCCGAAGAAGTGCTAGCTCATATCGTGGCGCCGGAACCCATCTCACCCGAAGAACGACATTCGGAGTTGGAGAGAAAGATTGTCAAAGAGTGCGTGAAGGAGTTCACGAAAGGTGGGATGTTCTTTGCATACAACTTCGACATAACACGATCCATGCAACATAAACGCGATCTCATTGCTAAGACACAGAAGCAAAGTTTCTTACTCGCTGATCTCAACGTTTTCTCGTCTCATAAATTGGACCATACCGGAAATGTCTCCGAGCCGAATCCAATGCTGCCGCTTTGGCGAAGAGTGGATAGGAAGTATTGGTGGAACGAGTGGTTGGCAAAACCTTTCATTGATGCTGGGGTTCGTTGCTTCTTTCTGCCTTGATTTACGTCAAAGTTGAATATATTTCAGTTGCACCCATACGTTTTACCTATCATGCAGGGTTACTGCCAAATATCTACATTTGATATACCAGAAGATGGTGCTGAGGATCCCGTACCTGTTGAATATGTCCTCATATCCAGGCGGTCGAGAGACAGAGCGGGATTGAGGTACCAACGGCGAGGAGTGGACGACGAAGCCCATGTGGCTAATTTCGTGGAGACCGAGACAATAATGCAAGTCGCGGTAAGTGTCCAGTTTTTGATCCATCAAGCTCGAACTCAGTTACCTGTGCAGAGAGAAGGAAAGATGAATACGTTTAGTTACGTGCAGATTCGAGGCTCTAGTCGGTCTACTCATCTATCTGTTTGCTCCAGCATTAATTGTCTTACAGTACCCCTTTACTGGACGCAAACTGGGTATGGGCTGAAGCCCCCGCCTGTACTCGCTGCAGATCGGACGCATAAGCAGAATCTCGACGCTATGAAGAGGCATTTTGGGAGAACGGTGCCTCTTTATGGACCTCACGTAGGAATATTTATGTCTTCCCTGATGAGAGCTCTGTTCTGATGAGTTGCGTATAGACAGTAGTGAACCTTGCGGAACAACATGGTAAAGAAGCTGCCGTTACACAAGGATACAGAGACTGCATGGCGGAGTTAGCATTACCTGATGTACAGTGCGTGCCACCTTGACTTCTTGAGATCATTCGGCTTATGGTGGAGCAGGTATCATGAGTATGATTTTCATGTCGAAACTAAAGGGATGAAGTAAGCGCACGGCCTGCGTAGTTCATAAATCCTGATCATCTGTCCTATAGATACGAGAACATTTCGAAGCTCATCGACAAGATGGACAGGACATTCGAGCATCAAGGGTGAGAATCTGCTTTCAATTCTCCTCCCGTCATTCTGATGTCAAGCCGGACAGATTTTTGTGGATTTCGGATGCGAATGTTCTCTCGACGCAGAAAGGCGCTTTTAGAGTGAATTGTATTGATTGCCTTGACCGTACAAATGTAGTCCAAAGCGCCTTTGCGCGTCATGTGCTTCAGACGCAGCTCAGGGCGGTGGCGTTGGTCGGTGGGACGGGGGATAACGATCTGGTGTTTAATGATGTTTGGGCCAACAATGGAGATGCTATAAGCCGCGCATAGTGAGTCCGATCTTACGGTTCGGTGTGATCTGGTGCTAAGATAGGTTAACAGTGCGGGCACGTCGGCGTTGAAGGTAATTAATTGCATTCTATTCTTTCCATGTCAACTGCTCAAGCTCCCGGGGATGACAGGGCGACTTCACAAGGTATAGTCTTTTCAGTAATTCTCCGTTTCCGTGGTTGATATGATTGCAATTGAAATAGAACCGGAAAACGCGATTTGAGTGGGCTACTCAACGATGGTGTGAATTCACTAGCTCGGTAAGCCTTTTAGGCCCGGTCTCTGCTACTCCAATTTTAACATTTGGGTTCTTATAGAATGTACACGTCTACGTTCAGCGACTGGTTCTGCCAGGCTGTAATTGATTTCATGCTTGGGCATCGAACGCTGAGCGTGTTCAGCGAATTCTTGTTGAAATTACAATCAACAGATCCGAGAGACTTGATACGGCTTTCGAAGATTAGAGCGGAGGCTATAGCTACTAGTGTAGCGAGAGTTTTGGAAGAAGGTGAGAGGCTATTGGCTGGATGGACCATGTTTGCGCCAGAGGAAATGGCCGTAAAGGTTGGAGATAAGTGGGAAGAGAAGGTGTTACTTTTGGTGAGTGAACATTTAGTTCTCTGTTTTCAGAGGCTAGTGGAGCCTACAATAGCTCTTCTTCAACTCGTTTTATCTTGTCATCTGCTCTATCTTTTGCTCGTGCTGATGGGACCTGTGTGTAGACTGCAAGAGCTATTTATATTATCGTCAGTGTTGCACCCTTACGTTTGTTTAATGGGTGTATTTTCTGACTGGCCGAACAGAGTTATGATTATACCCTACAGAAAGTGAAGAAATATACCCGCGTTCCGTTGGGCGACATTACTGGTATTACAAAAGGTGAGTGTAATTCCAGTGATCTTAAATTATGTGGTACACTAAGACATGGTTGTAGGCACCTACATACTGTCTCCATTAGAAGAGGCGAGCAGGGATCCGGAACAGAATGCAGGATTTGTGATTGAATGGTTGAGCACTCGGGAGATCACACGCATGACGAGCTACTCGATGAGGAACTCATTGGACTTGTTGGCAGTTTCGCCGCCTCTCAAATCCAACATGTCATCGCCTGGGATCAAATACAAGTCCATGACCGTAGGATCGGGCAAGGCCAGCAGGGTAACGCTAAGCTCAATTCTAGGGAACGGGCATGCAAATGACGCGGAGAAAACATTTGCGGCACTCAAGATGCTGCCTATTGATCCCACCCGGTCACAATCGCAGAGCGCAAGCAGTGAAGAGGTCGAGATAGCGGGGAGTTGTCGAGAAGCAGTGAATATGGTGGTTGAACGGATCAAGCGAGCGTGTGAAGATGTTGGCGGAGTAGATAGTGGATTCGTGAGAGAGGGGGACGTGGTAAGTCTGGCAGAGGCTCAGCGAATGACGAGCATGTATACCAAGATGGAATATGGGGTAAAGAGGTTACTCTGGCTGGGAGGTTAGCTAGTAACCCCTCGGCCCCCAAGGTATTCACTCTACGTTCTTAGGTATAGCGTCATTGCTTACATCCATTCAAGGGCTTCGCTGTGCTTCTTGCAATTTACGAATGTCACGACCTGTTTACGAGAAAATTGAATGATGGTACCACAAGCATGAGGTCGTTCCTCTGAGATTCAACCACACCTCGGAAGCACAAACAAATCCATGGATGGGCAGGGAAGACCCGGTATCCTGGTGCCGATTCCGCTAATAATCAGCTGAATAGCAGAGATGCTCTTTGAGGATCAATATAATTCTAGCTGCAAAATAGGTCGATGCTTACCACACTAAGGTCTGACAGTTGTTTTCGTCGATATTGTTCAACTAATAGAGCGCCCAAACATCGTTAGAAGCAGCGTGTCCGTAAAGGGATGGTTCAGTGTAGCCCCTCACCTAGAACGACATCGGTGACGCTCACAGAGCCGCCACCATGCTCATTTTGAACTAAAATTCCGTTCCTGTTTATTGTCCACATGGCTAACTGAAAATTTCGTCAATATCGCGGAAAACATCCCGCCATGCTAATCTACTTTGAGGAAACGAAGCGAGGAGGGGCAGAAAAATCTTCAATGCGTTTTAAAGCTCCTCAGTGCCGACAGGGACTGCCTTTATTACGCTTCGACTTTCTTCACTCTGAGAAAAACAGTCAAATATTATCTTTACTCTCTGCCGGTGGGCCCGTGTTCAAGCGCTAGCTTTAGAATCTGTCCCTGAGCCAACAATAATAGGCGACGTGTACAAAGAACATATAGGATCGATGGGTGGGATCTTGAATGCCGTAGGCGTTTTTTTCTGAAGCCCAGTATCAGCTGTGTGGCGCGGATTAGGTCGACTCACTGCAAAACAAGTGGAGTAGGCTAGTAGAAGTTGTGATTACAGAGTGCAAGCATGGTGGCCCGGTCTAGTCAACTTTCAAGGTCCTTCCCGTGGGAAAACTGTAGTGTAGATGGTTGAACGGATTAAGCAGTCGTGTGAAGGTATTGGGGACTCTAAGCTCTGAGAAGGAGACTCGCCGAGACTGAGCAAACAACGAACGTGTATACGATGAAATATAGGCTCTGGCTGGATTAACTGTTGTCTTATTCGCTGGTACTCTCTCGATACTACCCTAGGGGTAGCTTATTCTTAGCTATAGCGTCATGCTTACATCCGTCCAAGCGCGTGGCTGCGCTTCTTACAGTTTATGATGACATGACATTTGTTTACGGAAAATTTGAATGATGATGCTCCACAAGCATGAGGTTGCACTGCTTCGAAGGAACGTAGCGTATATTCCGGGCAACAGTCTGCATGGAGGTTTACAGGACTGTGGGAAAGGCCGTCGGCATGAGAAGACGATGTTTGAAAGATTGAAGGAGCGTTGCCGGACAATGCCAAGGCAGCGATGGGGCCGAAATGGAAATAGGCGGATTAGTCATGAGGTGGAGCAAGGCGGCTGTCGGAGTGAGTCGGAGTTTGAAAACTACCCGGCAGAGGTTTGCGCTGCCCACTGTTGACCACAGCGCGATACAGCGACCCTTGGGCGGCCAGCACGAGCGAGAGAACCGGTGAGCCCGCTATTTCTTAGATACAGACAGAAAGATGACTGGAAGCGGTTAGGTCGAAGGGAGAGACACGGAGGCAAAGTCAAGAATCTGAATAAGCGGGACTGGGTATATAAGGCATGAGTAGGATGCCTTCTCCTGCTGCAGAGCCGCCGACAACACAGCCGACAAAGGAGGCCCCGAAAAAAGGTCGGCAGAAACGCTCAACGCAGCCGACGCCGGCACCTCCCCCGCCGCAACCACCTCATTATCCGACGCCCTTCATCATGAACCCGGCGTCATATCCTTCTTCCTACCCTCAATATCACACCTCTCCCCCTCCCAATGCTTACCCTTACCACATGCCCCCATATCCTTACCAGTATGGCCAATATCCGCAGCCCGTCGTCGGCCAGCATCCCGTCCAGCCAGTCGTAATGTACCAACAGCCGCCGCCGCCGCCCCAGTCGGCAGATCAGCCGTCTGCCTCGTCCTCTGGCAAGCGCAAGCGCAAACCGGAGCGCGGCGGCAAGGATGATGACACCGACGACGACGCTGCTCGCCCTGCCTCGGCCGTCGACATGAAAAAACGCACCAAAACTGCCCGTGCTTGCGATTCTTGTAGGAGTCGCAAAATTCGCTGCGACGTCCTTGCCGACAGCGAGCCTATTATCTGTCAACACTGCAAACAATACGGCTTCGAGTGTACCTTCTTCTTGCCTATTACCGAGACGCGTTTCAAGAAGAAGAAACAAGCCGAAGACGAGCATCACGACAAGGACAAGGCCGGCGCGTCTGCAGGCAAAGACATCGCTGTCTTCGGTGTGTATAGCTTTGTCCTGTTCTGGTGAATGCTAATTGAACAAGGTCCCACCTCTGTCAACCATCTTCTTCATTCTACAGCTACCGTGCCTCCAAGATCATACGAATCATACGATCTTCGCTATCAACACACATTCGAAATCAGTGAATCAGGCGACAGGATTATTGTTCAGCATAAGCCCCCCGCTCTCGACCCTCGGGGCGGGTCGCTCCCTGGCAAAGACACACATATTGAACCAGACCTTATCCAGCAGCTTGTCAACGCGTATTTCGAATATGTTGCACCACTGCTTCCCGTAGTGACGAAGAAAGAGTTTCTTGCTTCTTCGCCGCCACCGCCCATCCTCCTCTATTCCATGTGTCTAGTCGCTGCTGCAAGGAGAGAGGTTCCTCAAGGCGTTTTCGATTCGATTCGATACACCGTCAATGCTCTAATCAGAGCCGATGATGTTCTCTCTACCGCATCAATCATCAACGTACAGAGTCTGCTCATTTTGTGCATGACTGGCGACTGTCACTCACAGTTTGTACCTAATGCTCTCTCAGCATTGTGGGTCCGCCTGGGAAGCGCGATACGCATGGCTCAGGATCTCGGCCTACATCGCGCAGAGACTGTTATGCAAGACATTGAACTGCGACGCAGACTCTGGGGTGCATGTGTAATTAGTGATCGTACGTAACTTGAGGCTTTATCACTAAGCTTTGCGCTGATGTTAAATAGGATGGTTGTCTTTAACTTATGGACATCCATACATGATTGACGTTCAAGATTGCGACGCGCGATTACCGAGTGGTGGCTCCGTGGGCGATATGTATATGGACGAGCTCGTCCGTCTCAGTATTGTACTTGGACGGGTCCTCAAGACCATATACACTCCAAGTGGATTGACTTTCACGACTGATGAGATGCTCGAGAAACTCTTGGCTGACATCGAGGCGTGGAAAGCCAATCTTCCAGAAGGCTTGAGGTTTAGGGGAGAATCGAGTTCATTAACTTCTGGTCAGTCAATGATGATCTATAGGCTTATGCATGGTGCTGATTCCTTTTCTTCGTTCAGGTATCCTTCACCTTCTATACACATGTGTCTGCATGATTTTCTGGCGAGTCTTCATGCGGATCTCGTATTCCTGTCCGTCACATCTCAAGTTTGGGTTGACTGTCGAACAATGGAGTGCCCTCGTTGCTCTCACTGGAGAGTCTATTGACTGGCTGGATGCGAATGAAGGCGTTTATGACGTCTGGCTCCTCATAGCGTATGGTGCTACCAGCTGTGCGCTTGTACAGTACCATACGTGGGCGAGAAGGAGAGATGGGGATGCAATGGGAAAACTGAGGAAGCTTAGGGACTGTGTGAGGAGGTGGGAGGCTAGCCTGAGTCCTGATCACATGAGTACCAGGAGAAAGGTGATCTCATTATCTTCCTCTTCTTCGGCGGGTTCTGACTGTAACACTTATAGACCGCTGAAATTATTGGTCTCTTATACGAAGCGACCCAAGGTGATGATGTTGCTGTTGCTGGTCCTCCAGTCCTCAATCCAACGGGAGGAGTCACCGGCAAAAAAGCGCCCGAAGGACTTGACTACAAACCCGATCCATCTCGTCCCGGTGGTGGCGTGTTCGTCGCTAGGGACGGATCGAATCCTATAGCTTCCCCATCGGCGTCTTCGACTCAAAATGGAATGGAGATGAGCTCATTTGTAACCGCGTCTGCGCCTAGCGATTTTGGATCCTTAGGCATCAACGTGAACCCTGCGATGAATTATGTATCCAAGGGAGGCTTGAACCAGGTAATCAATTCCTTGGATATGAGCGGAACTGTTCAAGAGATGGCGTTGACTGATACTGGACTACTCGAAGGAATTCCAGGTGGGATGTTCGATTGGGGTGAGTATCTGTAGTCTTCATAGCCTATAAGTGTACTTATCGTGCGTTACAGGCCAGTGGGATACATTCTTTGCCAGACTCAATGGCACTGGCGTGACCGTGGATGCGCCGGTTGTCCCAGAACCCCCCAAGTGAGAGAAGGACATATTGTTAAATATAATTGTGTATCGATATCCTTACGGTATTCGGTTTCGTTTCTTTTTGCTTTTCTTGTTAGCGCTGTCGTGTTTTCTCTTGAGATGATAGACTATCTTTATTCGGTTGTAGCTATACACACGTTGCAACGAACGTCAACCTATAGCATACCGTCAAGCTAATGTCACCTGGTTTGACGAGCGAAGTACTATATTATTCGTCTTTAAATAACTTTCCGCAAATAGAGATATAGATTCTTGTCGATTGTAAAGCTGATTTCAGAAATCAATCTGCTCGTCGTAAATGTAACGCATCAGTTTCGAAGTCAGTTTCACACAATAATGTTGTTCTTGGCCAGCCGGAAGATCTTGTTTCTGCTGTCAGTGTCATCGATTTGAAATTGTTTCCACGTGAGATTGAATGATTCATTATCGGTACTCATCTTTGCTGATTTTTGAGCTCTCTTGAGACGACTAGAATAAGGGTAGTCCGCAGAGCATTGTGTAGGATGGTCAATCTGTTCTGATAGCATCAGGGATCACAAAAAAACTCGACGAATTTCATCTGTCGGAACCTCGGTCCGCGCCACATATGGAAGGTCACCTGCCAAATGGAGCCTAGCCTCGCCCTTGGCAACCTCCTAACGGTCACTCGTGTTTCGGATTGGCGTCCTACCTGCATCCCTTCTTTCTCCCATTCTCCCTCACATTTCTTCCTACCCGACCAACCGCCCTTCCTTGGACCGATTTTTTACGTTCTTTACTACAGAAAATAGAGGAGATAGAAGATGGGAGGCTCGTTGCCTTACAGGATTGGTCATGCTGGTGCAAAACATAGAAAAAGGGCCAGCGGTAGTGCGTTTTTTCATCTCTTCGTACCGTAAAAACGATATTAACAGGTCCGCAGCCTGCTCTACCGGCGGTTTCTACACGTCCCCGGCCAAGGGTGCCGTTGTAAATTCACTTGAACCGACCACGATTTCTTGGGATTCCTCCTGTTTGGATACCGATAATGTCGACATTCACCTGTACGCACCTTCCTTGGCCAGTCCCAGGATATACGTCTGGGAAAATGTCGCCAACAGCCTGGGGACCTACAATGCCACTCTGAAGCCGAGATGGTGGAACGACACGAGCACCATCCAGCTGCAGCTTGCCATTCTGGCTTCAGGAGATGCGCCTTTCCTCGCTACTCTCCCTGCCGGCCCTCTTTGGAACGCAACTTACACGGAGCCTTCGACGGGCGTTCCTGATTCTGCCGACATTTCGAAGACTGACTCGGGTAGCGAGACCGTCGGTTCCCTTTCTGGGGACAACAAATCTTCGTCAATGTCAGGCGGGAAAATTGCGGCAGCAGTCATTGTGCCCTTGCTTTTCGCCGCCCTCTGCGTTGCGGCATGGATCAAATGGCAACGCATGAAGGGCCAAGAGAAGAGGAAGAGGTTCAGCGAGGCCATCGACAAGCGGATGTCCACCATCAGCCAGGACTGGAAAAGTTTGTCTGCTGCTGGTGCATCCGCCGCCATTCGCAACAGTATCGCGGTCTCAGGAACTGGTTCCGGTGGCAACAGGGCAAGTTCCTTCAGCTTCGGTGGTATCCGTCCCAGCTCGACCTACACTACCGATGGTGGACAAGCTGGCGTCGGCAGCAGTTTCTATCATCAGGAGAATACGTCCGTTGGTCCAGAGATGTCCCAATTCCGCCGACCCAAATCTTCTTTCACCTCGGCTGATCGGGTTAGCCGCGTTTCATTTGCTGAAGGTACCAGGCCATCGGGTGAAGTAAGGCGCTCCACCGCTGGACACAGCCGCGCATTCCACCATTCCTTCGTCCCGCCCATACCTACTCGCAAGGATAGCAATGAAGGATTAACGGATGGCTCGATGAGCCCGACTCAGACTGAAGGACCTGAGAGTCTCACCATCGAAACTATCAGAGCCCGCGTTGCTAACGGAGATATCTCGGTAAGGGCCAGCATGGATGAAGAATTGAGCCCGGCTATTAGCAGTATGTGTCTAGATTTTTTTTTCTCTGTGGGATGGCATACTGACATGTACTTCAGTGATACGGTCCATTTCGCAAGCTGATTCTGCTACGTACGTTGCTTCTGATGCTGACCCTGGCGACATCGGTTCACAATACATTGTTCCTCCCCCCGCCGCCAAGCTACACGATAACCGCTACAGTCAGTCCCACAATGAGACCATCTTTGATGCCACGTCCCCTGACTCGCCTTCGGCTACGAATACAATATCCTTCCCTTCGTCTCACACGCCCAGTAATGGAATGTTCAGCGGTTTCGGCAGCTCACCTTCGAATGCCATGAGTCCGGATGATATGTTACGCGCTTACGCCGAGAGAAGGAAGACGAATGGAAGTCCTACCGTTATGATTCCCGCCGGCGGCGTTCAATACCCAAGTGCGACCACAGCAAGAACTTTGGTTCCCGCAGGTCCTGGTGCGATGAGTCCTTCCCGAGGTGAGCCGAAATGTGTAAAACTCCAAGGACAGTCATTAATAGCCGTGTAGGTGCATATGGAGCTATGTGGGAAGACGACAATAACAGTGGCAAGGCCATGTGAATATGATCTGCACCGCACCCTCTTTTTATTTTATTCTTTCTTTTTTGGCCTCGTACATATTGTAACCATCGAGTTAGGTGAGGTGGTTTGTTCTGTTCTGTTCGCCATCGGAGCCCCAAACGCTACGCTGCTGGACAAACGACATTTGATGGCTCCGGTGAAGATGCGAGTATGGTGTTGTATATAATATAGTCAATATACCCGTTTGATTTGTGTCTATGAGATCATTTTTGTCTCGTAGAGTTTTGTTCAAATCATTCTTTTGGCGCTTTATGTTATTCTTCAAAGGAGATAAGCTGGAACTGAAGTACTGAATATCCGTCGTTTGAGCACGTGGCTATCCCGTCTCTTATCTGATAACTCCCATCATCGGATTTGCAGATGGGCGAGTCTGATGCAGTAAGGCCGTTGATCCTCTACGCCACGGAGTCGGGAAACGCACAGGAGACAGCAGACAACATTGCACGCCATTGCAGACGCATTCACGTTCGATGTCGAGTACAGGATGTGGATACATATCTTCCTGTGCATTCCTTATTTTCCCAGAAAAAATTCCGTACTGAAATTTTATTAGGACGATCTCATAAATGAAAGTCTCGTTATCTTTGTGATAGCTACCACTGGATCTGGTGTCGAACCACGGTCAATGACCTCCCTCTGGACTATGCTCCTACGCTCGGACCTCCCCGCAGATTTATTCGAAGACATACATTTTACTGTCTTTGGCCTGGGGGATTCTGCGTACGAGCGCTTTTGCTGGCCAGCGAAGAAACTTTCCCGCAGGATGAAGGGACTCGGGGCAACCGAGATATATGAAAGAGGTGAAGGTGATGATCAGCACATGCTTGGGTATGTTACCTTTGTGAACGTGTTATGTGAGGAGTTAAAACAAGGAAGATAGGACAGATAGTGCTCTCGTACCATGGATAGAAGGCTTGCTGGATGTTCTGGCGCAACTCTTTCCCTCGGTAGAAGGAACAAGCAGACTACCATTGGACACCATCCCTCCTCCGAGAATGGCAATGACAAAATCCAGTGAAGAAGAGTCCCCGGATCCATTACTACAGGATCCAGCCTACCATCATGCTACGCTCAAGTGCAATAAGCGTATAACGGCAGAAGATTGGTACCAGGATGTTCGCCATTTCCAGTTCTCGTTCGAAGAAGACATACAGTACGCACTCTCTCCGTCGTCGTATGCCCAGTCTCATGCTGGATCAGATACAATCCCGGGGATGTCGCAGTTATCCATCCTTTACAGCCATATGACGATGTCGAAGAGTTTCTGTCGTCCATGGGTTGGGGAAATATCGCTGATGAAGTCTACACGCTAGAACACGTCGAAAAGGGTGATCCACATTCGCTTTTTTTCTGCGCGAATCTGAATGGAAAACATCAGATCAGACGATGCCTAACCATATTCCGCGCTGTGCAAGTCTTCGAACGATCTTCACGCGATATCTCGACTTTAAAGCTGTCCCTCGCCGAACTTTCTTCCAGTACCTGCGATATTTCAATACGGATGAACAAGAGTCGGAGAAGCTAGATGAATTCCTTTCGATTGATACTGCTGTCAGCATTTCTTCCGACTCCCATTGACCGACATTGAACTCACTCGCAGGACGAGTTATACGATTATTGCCAACGCGTCAGGCGGACAATCCAAGAAGTCCTTACTGAATTTCGTGGGTCCAAGATACCATTACCATACATATTCGACATATTCCCACCACTTAGACCTCGAGAGTTCTCGATAGCCAGCTCCGTCAAGGTAACTTCAGATGTCTGCTTAATAAGCTCGGTCCACAACTCCCGTCTAGATGCATCCTCGTGAGATACAACTCTGTATCGCTATCGTCAAGTATCGCACCCGCTTAAAAATTCCTCGCCGGGGAATTTGCACCTCGTACCTTTCCACCCTGCAACCAGGTATGCCAACTTCGAGCTTCTGTTGGATCGCGTTTCACTATCGTCTAGGTCACAAGATAATTATTGGCCTACGTCGCGGATTTATCAACCTCCCGGACCAAAAAACACACATCATATGCGTAGGTCCAGGCACTGGTGTCGCACCTATGCGATCCTTGATTGAAGAGCGTCTCTTTACCGACACCACCCGTATGTTTTACAAGTCTTTCGCATTAGCTTTCTACAACCATTTTATCAGGTAACACGCTGTATTTTGGTTGTCGGTCTGCCTTAAAGGACCAGCACTACGGCAAAGAGTGGAAAACATATGCCAAAGAAAACAAACTCGTGTATCGTGTCGCTTGTTCGCGGGATGGTCCTGAGGGGGTAAAAAGGACTTATGTTCAAGACCTTATAGAAGCAGATGGAGAAAGGATTTGGGAATTAATATCGGAGGGTGCGCGGGTGTATATTTCAGGGTATGAAATCTTATCTGTTTCCTCCGCTTATCTCATGGAACTCTCGCTTTAGATCATCAAATAAAATGCCTGCAGCGGTGAAGGATGCCCTTCGGCATTCCGCAGTCAATTATGGAGGTCTAAGCATCGATGAGGCGAAGGAATATGTGAAGAGAATGGAACTTGAAGGCAAGCTAATGGAGGAGTGCTGGAGCTGAGGTTCGGCTCAGCTTGTTGAATGATAGTGCTTCGTCATAGAGAGAGCATCATTGGAGATCATTTCAAACTCACGAATTATTTTTTTCATGTGCTCGAGCATATATGTGTTTATCTAAGGCATAAAATATCGAAGTGGTTCATTTACAGCCAACCGAGTCGTTGTGGCTGTGTAGTTGAAACCTGAGTAATCTCTTGCTTCTACTTACCAAGGACCCGCTGTGCGGTTGCTCTGGAGCCTGTGGATACCTTGCCAGTATTCTTTCCAGTAAAAGTGACGGCTTCATTCTTTAACAATTGTATGGGTGGGCGGGTGATGAGGGTATGCGAATACTGACTTGGAATATTGTGAGCCCTCAGCGCAAACCTGGTCGCAGCAGCTGAACAGAGCTCCATTTGTTTGACAGAATGGGATCCGAACGATACCCCAATATCATCCGTAAGTCGTCATTCTCGTTAATGGTCCTTTCAATGACAAATAGCTTGCAGATGGAATACACTGAAGACGCAGGAAGCGATTTTGGACCATCTGGATGCCGACATCATATGTTTCCAAGGTGTGTTTCTTGAAAAAAAACCTTCATGACTCTTACAGGTCGTAGAGATGAAAACTTCGCGTCAAAATCTCAGCAAGGACATCGCGACGCCAGAGCCCTACACGGCTTTCTTTTCTTTTCCTGCAAAGAAGACTGGGTACTCAGGAGTGGCAATTTACACGCGTATTGTACCTTGCAAGGCAGAGGAAGGTCTAACTGGACTGTTGGATATCAAACCGCCTCTCACTCACGAGGAGCGAATTTCGCCTCCCGCTTCTTATCCGTGTCATTCGCCTGTTGAGGCTGAGGGCGACAACGAACTAGACCTCAAGGATTTGGACAGCGAAGGACGTACTCTTGTGCTCGATTTTGGCATGTTCGTCCTCATCAATGTTTACTGCCCCAACGACGGTACAGACGCAGAAGATCGTATCAAGTACAAGATGGATTTTCACCGATTATTATCGGAGCGAGTGAAGAGGACTGATCGAGTCAGAACAACGAGAGGTTATTGTCGTTGGTGATCTTAACGCGTGCGCGTCGTTAATTGATCATTGCGAGGGAGAAATCATGCTAAAGAAGCTGAAAATCAAAGGTGGAGGAGACATGGCTGTTGCAGAAGAGGCATTTTGGGCAGAGAAAGAGGGCAGGAATTGGTTGAGAGAGTGGCTTGCTGAGGGAGGGGGACCTATGGTCGATGTGGTAAGGCGGCAGTGGCCTGATAGGAAGGGGATGTTCACCTGTAAGTGCTGCTGGTTGTAATGTGCTAGTCGCTGACGTTCTTTAGGCTGGAATACCAAGATATCTGCCCGGGCATCGAATTATGGGACACGCATAGACTACATTCTCGTCACCCCCGGCCTACTTCCATGGGTCAAAACTGCGGATATACAGCCTCATGTCAAGGGAAGTGATCACTGCCCAGTCATGCTTGACCTTTATGACGAACTACCCGACTCGGAGGGTCCGCGTCTGCTTCAGCATATGTTGACCACCAATGCTGTTCAAGTGCCCAGACTTTCCTCCAAGTATTGGGACGAGTTTTCTGGGAAACAGCGTTCCCTTGATACATTCTTCGGGCAAAAGGCTCCGACACGTAAAACTGCTGGTAGCACACAGCCATCATCGCCACTCTCCCTTTCACCCTCCCCGCCACCGTCATCTCAACTGTCCTCGCAGGCCTCGTCATCAAAAAGTATAGGGTCGCAGCCTATACCGGTCAAGCGTAAGCAAACCCAGTCGCAAGTTTCCTCCAGTTCCAAGAAGGCGAAACCCGATCCTGAAGGACAAACAAAGCTTTCGTCATTCTTTAGCAAGCCAAAGGAGCCAACGAAACCGATTGTAGTGCAAGACTCTGATGATGATAACATTGACGATGAAGATTACCGGTTGGCAGTGAGACTCTCACTCTCAGCCGACACGAAGACGGCATCCCCGTCTTCGTCAAAGAGCCACAATGCATGGAAAGCACTCCTGGCACCCATCCAGCCACCGCGTTGTCTCGTTCACAATGAACCTACGAAGGAGTTGACCGTTACGAAGCCGGGAGCTAATAAGGGAAAGAACTTTTTCATCTGTTCACGGTATGTGCCCACATCTTATCCCATTCAAGCCCTGATTAGAGTTGTAGACCTGTGGGCCCGGGTTATGATAAGGGAAAAGCTGAGCGAGATAGAGAAGACGTGGATCCGAGATATAAATGCAACTTTTTCAAATGGTCCAGCGAGGTCAAGAGGGAGGCTTTGAGGAAGGAGGTATGAATTGTATGGTTTTTTTTCTTGGATGTATACACAATTTCTATCCACTGTCTACTTATACACTCTTTCAACTGCGCTATTGTTGGAAGTAATCTGAGTGGGATCGGTCCGAGTATCCGAGATTAGCACGGGAGTGGCCGTAGCACGTATCTCAACTTGCTTTCACCTTGCCTCTCATTTCGTCTGTCATCAGTATTCATCGTAGCAAAGGCCGGCAAGGAACTGGTATCTCTTTCTGAACTAAGAGGTAATATTACTCCTGTACTTCAACGGAATCTGACTCACTGAAATCGTTACCTCTGAAGCAATGAAAGTTTCCTTGTGGCCAATTCTTCTGATTACGATGGCCGCTCCAACGCTTTCTGTGCCCCTTCTACAATTCGAAGAATCTCAACACGTGTTGGCGCTGCCCAAATCCAACCCCCGTGCAAGTCTACCCGCAACCAACCCAACAAGATCTTTCTGGATCGATACCCCGGATGCTAATCCTTTAGGAAGCGAGGGCAGTACAGGTGCTCTCACTCAAGACGCGGATGTTTGTATCATCGGCTCAGGAATCACCGGCATCTCTGCCGCTTATCATCTCTTGAACAACTCTAGCCTG
Organism: Desarmillaria tabescens; assembly: GCF_030435595.1. Classification (NCBI taxonomy): domain Eukaryota; kingdom Fungi; phylum Basidiomycota; class Agaricomycetes; order Agaricales; family Physalacriaceae; genus Desarmillaria; species Desarmillaria tabescens. Next base: position 1,415,622 of record NW_026848306.1, read on the forward strand.
AATGTAGTTGTACTAGAAGCAAGGGATTTCTGTTCGTTTCTCCGCTTTCCGTCTTCCGGTGCTTACTGTGATTGTTATAGGCTCTGGAGCTACAGGTGTGTTCGAGCCGGGCATCCTTAACCAAGTCTCTAATTCCTTATTATGGTAGGACGTAATGGTGGGCACCTCACCCCGTCCACGTTCCTAGGATTTAGTGCAAGTGCTAGCGGATACGGGAAGGAGGAGGCGGTTAAATCGCTTCAGCTAGAGAATCATACTGCAGAGGCTATCGTGAAAATTATCCATCAAGAGGGCCTAGCGGATGCTGTAGATCTTGTGCGTGGGGGGCATACTACCCTTTTCCTGACGGAGAAGGAAAGAGAAGAGGCGTGGAGGGACTATACTGAGGCACGCGCCGCTGGCTTAGAGCTCAACGATGTAAAGTGGACAAGTATGGAAGACATGCAAACGGTAGGAGCCTTGAAGCTTGAGCTGTCACATGTCAATGGTCCAGGCTTGATGTAACGAAATTGCAGAAATACGGAACGTCGTACCCAGCCGTACAATTCGACGGGCATAATCCTACGGCCTCTCAAATTTGTTACACACCTGTATCGGATCGCTAAGCAACGCCTTTCAGATGGTAACTTGACGCTACATACCCGAACACCTGTCACCTCAGTCAGTTCAGCTTCGAATTCTACTCGACGGTGGGAAGTCAATACGCCACGAGGATCAATATCCTGCTCCTATGTTGTTCATGCGACAAACGGTTATGCCAGTCATCTCCTACCACACCTTGCCGGGCCGGAAGGTATTGTACCGACGCGCGGTCAGATCATTGCCTTACGCTCCTCAGCCAAGTTGGCGCCGGGAAGCTGGGACGGGAATGAGGGTTTCGAATATTGGTTCCCCCGGCCTAGAGGGGAGGGATTAGTCATATTGGGCGGTGGTAGAGAAGCGTCAGGCCCAAGTTTCGAATATTATGAAACTGATGATGGGAGTGTCAATGCGGATGTAGGAAGAGCACTGAGAGGGTTTCTAGGAGGAGTGTTTGAAGGAGATAACGAAGAACCGGAAATGGAATGGACTGGGATTATGGGATTTACGAAGATGGGAGATCCTTTTGTACGTCTATGCACCTTGTTTGACCAAAAAGTGATAGCTTATTTTCTTGTTAGGTTGGGCCCGTTATTGATTCATCCAATCCTAAAGGATATGAAGGGCAGTATATATCTGCAGGCTATACGGGGCATGGAATGCCGCGAGCATATGCATGGTGAGTTCAATTTCCACATAGCATTCATATGAGTCTGTTTACGAGCTACTATAGCGCGGAAGCCATTTCCACTATGATTTTGACAGACATGTCAAAGAAAGAGTGGACAAGGCCTGAATGGTTGCCAAAGAGATATTTGACCAGCTCCAGGGTATAGACAAGTACGAGTTTTAGATAATATAGAATTCGGCACAAAGACCAGGCCAAGGAAGGACGGGTGTAACTAACTCCAAACTACCTGCACCCAATACGTGGTACGGGAATAAATTAGAGCAGTAAGTCATAACTTATAATTGAGGCCGATGAATCGCTACTTGTCTATAACTGGTACCTTGAAGAGCATGGCCAGGGCCCAAGGCCAGAAATGTTGCTATATATATATTTAACCTGGTCCACATATACATTGGAGTATCTGAAAGGCTTCCCTACTTCTCCTGCGCCCAGAACTTCAATACTGTATGTGCTGCCCCGCTGAAGACTATATATACAGATACAAGTTCAGCGAGTACGGTTTATCAGGCTAGCTGAAGACTCAGACAGGTCCGTCAGTCACTACTTACAACGTGAAACGGTGTGAAGAATGAATTCGCCATCAGAAAGTTGAGCTGCGCAACCACATAAGTGCTTGAAGCTCCTCATGACAATAAGAACACCTCATCCCGTGGGTGATGGCGCAATAGTAATAGCGATTCGGATAACAGATAACCGTTACATGTGCTTCGAACAGATTGGCCATTGATATCCTGGCAATGACTACGACCAAGCGTCCAAACTTCCTCCTCATCGTAGCAGATGGTAAGTACCACTACAAAAAAATCAGGCATTGAATGTACTCATAAACAATGCAGATCTTGGCTTCAGCGATGTAGGGGCTTTCGGATCGGAGATTCATACTCCAAATCTTGACAAGTTGGCGGAGGCAGGTGTCCGGATGACTGACTGTGAGTTGTGGTTCATTCAACGTAGAATGGGTCTGAGAAATGGAGATAGTTCACACTGCTGCGGCGTGCTCGCCGACACGTTCCATGTTGTTGTCAGGGACTGACAACCATATCGCAGGCGTAGGAGTGATGGCAGAACAGAAAAGTATAGTTGGGTCGTCCGCTCTATCCGAGAAAATGACAACTAACGTCAGAAAATAGGGAACGATTTGGACCGATGGAACGCGCCTGGACATGAAGTATGCATGATTTTCATCTTTAGCGACGGGCACTGACGCGTGTTCAGGGATACTTAAATCTACGGGTCGCCGCGCTTCCTGAGCTTTTGCAGGACGCTGGATATCACACTTTGATGAGCGGAAAGTGGCATCTTGGTTTGAAACCAGATTTCGTGCCCAGCAAGCGAGGCTTTGACCGTTCCTTCGCGTTGCTCCCTGGAGCATCCAATCACTACGGATGGGAGCCGCAATTTAAGGATGACAAGATGAGATTCTTCGAGCAATTCTCGCCATTATACGTACGCGACGGAGAAAAGGTTGATTTGTAAGTTTTGGGTAATGTTTGCATTGATTAATGATTTGACATGAATCCAGGAAGGCCAATACGGATAACGACCCCGAAGGGTTCTTTTCATCCGATTTCTACACATCAAATTTAATTCAATACATCGCGGAGAAGCCGAAAGATAAACCGTTTTTTGCCTTCTTGCCTTTCTCTGCGCCACACTGGCCGCTTCAAGTGGACAAGAAATACCGAGACAAGTACAAGGGCGTATATGACGAAGGTCCAGAAGTTCTCCGACAGAAAAGACTGTCAAAGCTGAAGGAAATGGGTCTCGTCCCTAAAGACGTTGTGGCTCATGACGTGGTAGCACCCGAGGAGAGCGAGTGGTCGCGATTGACTGATGAAGAACGCGCTCTTTCGGCTAGAGCCATGGAAACCTATGCCGGGATGGTAGAGAACATGGATTGGAATATTGGCCGCATCTTGGCATACTTGGATGAGATCGGAGAAACCGACAACACCTTTGTGTTATTTCAGTCCGACAACGGAAGCGAAGGCGCCTCACACGAAGCGAGGCCTGTGATGGGCAGAGATCTTATGGCCGTTATAAACAAATTTTATGACAACTCACTTGATAACATTGGCGAGTATAATTCGTTTGTGTGGTACGGGCCGAGGTGGGCCCAGGCATCGACTGGTGAGTTATTTATTTATCTTGTGATAGCCAGGAATGCGTATTGACATCGTGAAAGCTCCAAGCAGATTATACAAGATGTACAGCACAGAAGGCGGCATTAGGGTACCATTGATTCTCAGCTATCCGCCTTGGACCAAGTCGGAATTTGTAGGAGGGAAGATCGTGGATGCCTTTGCGACTGTTATGGATGTCACTCCCACAATCCTCGAGCTTGCCAACGTTCATCATCCAGGTACAGGGAAACTCTTTAGGGGAAGAAAGGTAGAGAAACTGCGGGGGAAATCGTGGGTTGAATACTTCAGCCATATCAGAGATGACCCAAAAGCTATTCACGGCTCCGATGATCCTGCGGTAGGCTGGGAATTGTTCGGGCGCGCAGCACTTCGCCACGGTAAGTGGAAGATTCTTTTCATGCCGGAATGGTCATACGGGACCGGGAGATGGGAGCTATACGACTTGAGCACAGATGCTGGAGAGACCAAGGACCTGTCGCAAGAACAGCCCGAAAAGTTACAAGAGCTCCTGGTCCTTTGGGACGATTATGTTAGAGAAACTGGAGTTGTATGGGGCAGTGCACTAGGTCCGCTACTAGTCGAGACGAATACAGATCACAAGGATGTTATTGGAGGTGATCCTATAGATGATCTTCGAGCCTGGATGCCTGGACGAGAACAAAGCGCTCTTGTACCCAGCACCTAACTGCTTCTGTACCTCGAAACGCGCCAGAGTACTGGAAACAGAGATGCATTTTTGTATGGCTTCGATGTAATGGCTCCTTCTAAGTACCAAGTTGAATTCGCAAGTTTCTGACTAGAGGTAACGGCAGTTTCCGAAGAATTTGATGACCTCCCGCATTTCCAAATCTGGGCAGCCTGCTTACCCTTCCCTCTTGGCTTTGATGTCCTTGCGATGCTGTCGACGTATCGCTGTCTGTTGACGCTAGCTTTCCTTCTACTTTATGCTCAAATATCTATTTCTCTAAGTATAGCTGCCTAGTACTTTGGAGTTCTCCCAGCATCATGAGTTGCTCTCATCACCCGAAGTACAAAGCGTTACGGCCTCCCGTCTGTCCTTATCGAATATCGGTCCGACATTGAGCCTTAAAGCTCAGCCGACGGTCGTTTATCGACCAAGTTCCGTAGAAGCGCTCCACAGGGCACGGATGCGATCCATGCGATACAGCGAAAGCGAGAGAGTAGGAATGGAATGCCGTCGAAGTCCTTGGGCCTGACGTCCAGGATATTCACACCCTTGCCCAGCTAGCCCGCATGAGTGGTAATGCCTATGCTCTTCCTGGAAGGAAGAACTGGTACGATCTTGATGGCTCGTGGAATACTGTGGGCAACCGTACCCTTGTATTCCGTACTTGTCGTACTTACCTATCTTTAGAGCTTTCCTTTTGGATGGGAGGATCCTGCGGACGGGTTTCGGGGCCATGTATTTATATCTTCCGATAACTCCACCATCATCTTGTCCATCAAGGGAACTACGGTACAAGGGCCCTCATCGAAGAAGGATAAATTCAATGACAACCTGTATGTTTTGACTCCACAGGTACATATCTATGCATGTTGCTGATAACCATCTTACAACAGGCTGTTCTCGTGCTGTTGTGCTCGAGTGGATATCTCTTGGGTGTTTCGTACTGTCTGTGATTGCTATGCGAAGAACTGGCGATGTGATAATACCTGTCTTTCAGAAGCACTAATCCAAGACAGTTTATTCTATTCTGTTGGTGTCGTAAGTGTCGTGGCTGCGTACGTTGTATGCTTCTGGCATTGACAAAGGCCGCGCAGAATCTTGTAGAAGATCTACTTTTCATATACCCCACAGCCAACATATGGCTTGTGGGGCATTCGCTGGGAGGTGCCTTAGCTAGCCTTTTAGGCTCCACGTTTGGTCTACCGGCTGTTGCCTTTGAAGCACCGGGCGAACGACTAGCCGCTAAACGTTTACACCTTCCTCTGCCTCCACCTCTTCTTAACGGGTCAGCTTCTCCGGTTCCGATAACACACGTATATCACTACCGGTGACCCCATTCCTCAGGGAACATGCACCGGCATTGGTTCTCCTTGTTCTCAGGCTGGTTATGCCCTTGAGACTAGATGTCATCTCGGGAAGAGTATTGTATTCGATACGGTGAACGTACTAGGGTGGAAGGTAGACGTTAGGAAACATGTCATTAAGGATGTCATTACCAAAGTCCTGGAAGCGGATGTTATTGACTGGGAAGATGGTCAGAATGTTCCTCTTCCACGAGAGGAAGAAGACTGCGTGGTGAGTGAACACGTTGCTAACTTTGACTCTCGTTTGACGTGGTTTCAGGATTGTTTCAAGTGGGAGTTTGGCGAGTACAAGGGTGATCGGTAACTATACCGTGGCTATAAGCAACTTAGAATTCTATGACATTCGCGACGACAAGGATCTACTGTATTCTATAATATGCTTGTGTTTGTGCTTGTAATACCCTGTGAAACGTAACAATATCTGTATCACAAGTCTGGAATATACTCAGGCCGAAATTAAAACTCTGTGCCTCCAACAAGTTTACCTTGAATAAACACTCTCGCAATATTTCTGTCGTCTCCACAAAACAGGAATCTCTCCAACATGCCCTCAAGGACCGCTTTCCCTTTCTTTTCCGCTCCTGAATCCCAAATAGAAGGGATGTCACCCTTGGCAGAAACATTAACGATCAATGCGTCAAATGACTTTCCAGCAGAAAACGACCCGACACGTTCGTTCAGATCACAAACGTCAGCTCCGCCGAGCGTCGCGAGATACAACAGTGTCGCGACGGAAAGCTGTCGATCACTGAAGTTTCCTGACATCGGCTTCGATTCTTTGGCTTTCATGGCGATCACTTTAGCGGCGATACTAGCGCTTTGTACGCTACTGAGGATGGATGGGGAGTATCCGCCTGAAACGTCGGTGCCGAGGCCGACCTGGAGAAGAATAGATAGAGCAACCGTCATTCTCCTTGAAGAACAAGACAAACCTTTATGCCTCTGTCCTAAGAACTCTCCGATTGGCGCGACACCGCTACTCAAATTGAAATTGCTGGTTGGACAGTGGACTGATCCCCGCTTTACGCTGTGCAATGAGGTCCATCTCTTGGGGTTCAAGGTGGACGGCGTGCGCCAAGACGGTGTTGGAGCGCAACAATCCGAAGGAATCATAAACATGCGCATAAGAAGAACAGTCAGGAAATAATTCCTTGGTGAATTCGATTTCAGATTGATTTTCTGATATATGTGTCTGTATTCTTAGGCTAGTATCCGAGGACTGCGAGTTTGCCGAGAGATGCGAGCAAAGGAGAACTACACGATATTGCGAATCGTGGTGTCAGGATCGGTTGTACGAGAGGTTCCTGTGTATGGTCAGGATTCAGAGACCGAATATGGGCTATAAGTGATTCCGTCGCATCAATAGAGGCTTCTGCAGGATGGCTCTACAGTAGTAGTCCGGACAAGTTTCTGTCCATGCTGCATTTCTGAAGATAGGAACACGGTCAGTCCACGCGGATGATATCTGCCGTAAGCACATGAACCTACCCCCACGAACGCACGCTGACCTGTGAATAAGACCGCTTCATCAAATTTACCGAAAGAAGGAGACAAGAAAAGAGCGCACCGTAAGATTTGATTATATCCGCCAGAAGCTTCGTGGCTTCAAGGTGTAGTGTTCCGTAGTAACAACAAGTTGTAGTCTGACACCGAAATGAAGGTTCTCCTCAACAATCACCCAGGCATAACAACGGAGCAAGACATACTCCATTATTAATGATTCGATATACAACCGAGGAGTAGGTACGTTGTGCGAAGTCAAGATCCGCGAATTTCGCCTCCACAGGAAAGGTGACGTTGGAAAGCCAGTCTAGCAGTTCATATTGCTGTCCGCTAAGCAGGTGTCAGCAACAGAAATAAAGCAGGGCGCGCACATGCTTACCTGCCAATGTTCGGAAACTGAGGTGCATGCTGCAAGCCGAATTGAGATGAAAGCCCCCCGTTGTGCCAGATAAACTCACGTACGGTATGTGTATCGATGAAACCGGGCATGATAAATTCTGTTTCCTTCAAAGGAATAACAGCATTACCACGGCAGCCCTTCTGACGCAATGTTTCCTGAACGAGGGAGTCTTCCACGTCTTCAACCAGCCATTCAACGCATCCGGTTACCCCAACAGCAAGAAGACATCGAGGCAGCGCCTGGAAAAGCGTCAGACTGACAGGGTTGATTACAGAGCCAGTAGTAGATGGTGGTAGACATTCGACCAAGGGCAGACACGACAGTAGAGGACCAAGAGAAGCGAATGGTTTTTGAAAGAGATAAGATAAGATCGGCGAAAGCGAATTACCCTTTCTGTCACTTTCATCAACTCGGAAGCCGAACTAGCCCCTTCTCTCGACTTTCATCATCACTCAACTTTTTTCATCGCAATGGAGCTGGGAACGAAATTTCCGGCAAGGCTAGGAGCCATTTTTGCTAATGGCGAAGTCGATGAGAGGTGCAGCAGCGGCTAAGCTTGTCCAAGACGCTACTTCTGCTCCGGGCGTCTTCGTGTTTGCTGAATTGCTGGACCTGCCCAATATACTAGAGGTAGCGCCTTTGCGGTATCATCTTCTGTACAAAAGACTGAGATCGAGTGCAGCTGGGCAAGAGCGAGCAACATGGGAAGTTCCTGAGTCTATTACAGCTATTCGCATACAAAACGTACCAGGACTATCTTCGTGCGCAATCCACTGACTCGCAGAACCCAGCTAACTGTTAATATCAGAACACAAGGACGAGCTTCCACCTCTGAATCAAGCCCAAATCATCAAACTGAAACACCTTTCAATCGTGTCAATGGCAACAGAGAAACGGGTATGTCATACAGTCTGGCTTCGAATCAACATCCAACAGTCAAACTAGATTCTGCCTTACTCTGAACTTCTCAAAGCCCTAGACATGCCAACCGTACGAGAACTCGAAGATTTGATCATCGATGCCATCTACCTTGACATTCTGCGGGGGAAGCTGGACCAGAAGGAAGGTCAGCTTGAAGTGGAATACACGATGGGCAGAGATCTCGAGCCAGGCAAGCTAGAATCTGTTTTGGCTGCCCTGCGGGATTGGTGAGCTATCATTATAAGCCATTTCATCTTTTAATATCAAAATCACAGGGCTTCGGCAACATCTTCCGTGCTTTCCACTCTTGATAGCAAGATTGTGCAGATATCTTCTGAGACAGCCGCAGCAAAGAAGCGCCAAGACGAGTACGAGCTAGCGTTACAGAGCAACCTTAAAGAAGTGTCGGAGAAGAATGCATCCACCAAAGGTAGCAGCAGCAGCAGCAGACGCACGCTGTTAGAAAGTAATATGAGGATGGATGTGGATGCGCCACCTTATGAGCCAACAGAGACCAAGGGAAAGAACCGCAAGTAAGAAGCTTCTACCGGTCTCTGAAGCCCATCCACTGATCTTCACCGCAGAGCGCCACAGGAGATTCCCAAGCCTCTGAGGAAACGGAATCGCTTTTGATTCAGTCCATTCAGTCCCTAGCCTCATTCAAACGCACAGCCATTGTATCATGTATATCAATCAATCACTGTTCCTTTGCCTCATCCCACTTTTCGGACATAAAACGACCAAGTTTCTTGCGCGTACACGTCCTCTGGCAACGGCTAACCATCAGTCATATTCTAGTTATTCCGATTGCGTTTTTAGCATGTACTGACACCGATTCTGTATAACACCTGATCCGAAACCTTCAAGGCGGTTTATTTCGAACTAATGATGAGCGATTGCTATGAAATCGCCATCTTATCCATGCAATCGTGATCTATCCGTTTCCCTTCCAAGTCCGACGCAGCCGATTTGTATGAGGGCGGATTTGTCCTTGCTACCCGCTGTTTCATTGAATTGACTTCATTAGTGCTTGTCAATTTGTAATGCCTACTGGTGAGTCTTATGCATGCTAACTTATAGAGTGCTCAACTAGTCTTCACAGTGAGCTAATAATTACTTGCGTTACAGACTGCAATCTAAACTGCATGAAGTCCGTTTAACCCAATTACATGGGCCGGCCCGCAGTGTCCCCACGGGATCGCAAAGTGACCATTCCCAGATCCTATTCCAGCATCGCAGCCAGGGATGATATGTATACACAGTTACGACCATCGCGGCTTCTCAAGATCCCAGCACCGATTCTCACATGGAACCTTGAGAACAAGACACCTATTTCCAAGGTTCGTAGAGATCCAACCCTTCAAAATGATGAAGCGATGACAGGCAAACTGCGGATACATATATTTTCCGACAAACATCCTTTTCCGCGGGCTGACGAACGAAGATGACGACCTCAATATACGGTGACGCTCTATACGTCAAGTTCGCAGCAACGTATGTTGTCATCAGGCATTTCTTAACAGAATACTATCATTGCCGTGCGCGGGCTCTGTATTCGAGCATTTGTTTCATGTGGGGAAGATGTCAGGGCCGTCAGGGTCTTCGTACTCTTCAGGGCTAAGACCCGTCCATCAGCGCCCTCCGCGTAGGATGCCCTAAGCCCGACCTATCATGGTCACGTAGGCACGGACGCAATATTTTGGCAGTGAGAAAGAAATGTGAGCCTCGTGTGTTTCAGCCATGGGTATGATTAACCATCATATACTTCGTATTTCAGGGATCTAGGATGGGACCCTCTTTCAATAATGTGCTCATCTTTACTGACCGGTACTATAAGATCAGTGGACCCAGGTGCCGAGCCAAGTACTAGCTGTTCGCTGGGTGTCAAATCCCGACAGATTTAATACCTCAGGTTACATATTTCGTATGTAAAAATAAAATTTTTCGCCGCTTCCGGGGATCCTTATAGGATTTGCAGTAGGATCTTCCTTCTTCGTTGACGGTCTCGACGGTTACGCAGACGTATCGCGCATCCCGAAAGGACGTACGGCGGTTGTCCTCGGTTGTCAGACGCTGCGCTACACTAGAGTCTGGCTTAACTTTTTGCAGCTCAGCAAGTTCCTCACCGCCGGTACCTGTAATGTCATGCTGGGAAATATCATGTGTCGGCCCCATAGATGTTTCCCCAGTGTGATGCACACGCGCAACTATTGGTCCATAGGCTCCATTCCTCCTGTGAAATGATAGCGGCCTCGGCGAAGCCTCCGACGGTTTTCCCTCTCATCTCTGGAAGAAGTGAGACTGCAATCCCACGCTGACGGCCTAGCTGAGTGAGCCATTCATTAATTAAGGCAGCGGCATCATCTTTCATCCACTCTTCGTCCGTGTTTACATACATGGTGACCGCTACCTGTAGAGTAATTAAGACGCGCATTATCGCGCGACAAGGTGAAGTGAAGGCTTCGATTTGGTGGATATCGAGTAGCTGATTATTCTGATTTTACATTATATGCGTCGCTACTTGGCATCCCCAGCAAGGTTAGGTAGCGCATGCAGAGAAGTGCATCGTGGTGATGGGGGCGATGCCGTGCCGATAGCCATTGTATTTGTTATGTCAAAAACGCGAGACGCGACGCGTCTTTACGCGTCTTTTGGGTGTTAAGACGTTCCAAAGGGCTTTCCAGAGCCCATAGAGCAAAAATCGGTTAGTCAAGAGATGAATGGAGGTGAGGGAATGGATTGTTTCCCGGAGGGTGCCGGTGATCCGTGGATTGCGAATACCGCCACGAGTGGCCCTTGCCCTGAAGTTTTTCCAGACGGGAGCATTGGGGAACAATTCTTCAGTCTGTCCTGGCTGCGCCGACAAATGGACAGAGAACGAAGGGATTTTATTTCGTTGGAGACACTCCGGACGTTGTGGCCTTTTGAGTGGACGTAGTGACCTAATTGGGAACAAGGCTGCTGTCATGAACAAGGATTAGGATTGTAGCAGATATAATAACTGCGAATGGCTGACGGTCGTCAGGGTCTGTACCTACGGGCGGGTAATAGACCGGAAGTCGCAAGGTCAGGGAGCAGATGGGTGCCAAGTTGCCAACGGTGCGGCACGGTAGGATCAGTTTCCACTCGGTCTCTTTCACAAAGTCACATCGGATTGACTTTGGCATTTGAAGCGCTTACTTCATCCCCATTTCCCTGAATTATTATTTTTCTTTTATTTCGGTATATAAGCCGAAACCCGACTTTTGACCTGTCCTCGACTTTTCCCTTCTTCAGGACTGCACTGCGCTAGGCGGCTGCGACCTGGTCCACCAACGTCCTCCAATGCCCTCTCTTCGTCGTACCTTTTCCTCGCCGACCGTTCGCTCTTCACCTTATCCCTCCGCCTCTGAGCATGCTGGTCCCAGCAATCGCAGTCATGGTGGAGGTCATAGGCGCTCGTCTGGCTCAGAAACGATTGGCAGGAGAGTCTTGGCGGACATTGAGTGGTGGAGAGTCGTGGATGGGCAGCGCGACCTTGACGCTGAGCAGGAGTCGGAGGACGCCAACCGTGACCAAGAGTCCGACCAGGTCCCGGGTTCCGTCCGAAATACTGCTGGTGACCCTCTGACGGGCGCTGAGCCCCCTCGATACACTGAGGTTGAGCGCTCATATATTCCGTCGTCGTGGAGCCCGTTCTTGGGCTCGCCAGAGGTAGACACTTTTTTTCTTCTTGTTGTCCACGGTCTTGATCGCATATGTCAGGTGTCTTCTATTTTTTCGGACTTGGTTCCCTTGTCTGTCGCGCCAGAGACACCTCGTCGCCGCCGTCACGGGCAGGAATCGTCGTCGTCGTCCTTGGAATCTACTCCCGAGTTGCCTGAAACATCCGTGGAAGGCCTGCGTCTGGACCTCGAATATCTCGATCTCGGCGCCCATGATGCTGATTTGCCTCCGTACCCGATGACAAGACGGGCGCGCAATGTTGGCCTTCCCTCGTATCTCACCGTCCGTTCCCATTCATTTGCGGACTTCCTTTCCCTCCATAGCGACTCTGCTGGTCAATACGCCGACTTTGCAGTTTCCCCGCTGTCTTCTCACTCGCCTGATTTCTTCAACTAGAGTGGGAAGCCGAAATCATTATCTATCATTCAAAAGTGTTCCATCTATTCACTTCAATCTCGCGAATCACCATCTTCATTGTTTCTTCTTGCATCTCCCTCATGTCGTACACTTTCATCACCGCATTGCACTGCATTTTTTCTCTTCACACTTCATTAGCATCGTTGCACGACACGACTTTTACGATTTTGGAAGCTATCCATAACTAGGTCAATAGCCACCTCGCATTGCTCTGCTTGTCTTTATCGTTGTTATTCACGGACAGCCGTCTACTCAGGCCAATCTATTCACGTTTTCTCACTGTCGCCATATATCGTTTGCCTTTTTTTTTTTCAAAATTCACGTAGCAGTGACATTTTTTCCGTAGCTTCAATCCATTGTAACGACTAGACATCCATGTGCATCTGTTTTCCTTTCTCATTTCCCTTTTTGTTGTGTTTGCGAATACGCCTCTTGATGATTACGACCCGTGATGATAGCTCGTGTTTCTCCTGCAATAAAGAAACCTTGTGTGTAAAAATGGCTTCTTCCATTGAGATCAAAAATCTACAAATCCAAATCCAAATAAACCCATACCCTATGGTGATATCGGAGAAAAGCTCCCACGCAACCACCAATAAAATCGGAACCCTCCAAGTTTGATCAGCTGCGGCCACTGAATGACGCGCCAGTTGAAAAGAACACCTTCATCAAGCCCGATGATAGGAAAAGGGACACCCTATGCCAGCAACCTGATGGTCTGATGCAAGGAACCATCCCAACGCAACAATCTGGACCAAAAGACATTCAACGACATCCAGATGACAAGCTCCACTAGCTAGAAATGAGACGGGATTCCTTGTGGTGGCGGATCGCGATCCATACGAAGTGTTCGAAAACCCAGGGTAAAGTTGTGATCATCGTTTCATGCCGGCTATGGTCTCAGGACCTGAGACTTTGCTCCAAGGAGACGACGCGATTGGCCCGTATCGTCGCTCGACTTCTAGCGGAGGGGGTCGTGGAACCGGTTTGGGTGGCTGAACTGCTGCCGGCCTATTAGCAGCTGGTTGGCCTTGCCGTGCTTTCCATGCATTCCGTATCGCGTTGGAACGCGCCAACAGCTTCGAAAAAGAGTCAGTTAAAAGCGTAATTAGGCCCAGTAACGATGACAGTCTTACAGCATCCTTTTCGACTCCATCAGCTATACTTTGTATGATTTTCTCCACGACGCTCCGATGATTACCATTTGGCTTATCATCTCTGAATCTCATCATGCGCCAATGTGATGCTGCGGGGTCCCAGTGGACTTCGATGATACGATCGTCATATTGTTCGCCTGACGACTTCATCCTATACGACATTGGTCATTAAGCGCGTAATGAAACAAAAATTAGAAACGCTTACTGCTCCCACTCTTCATCAGAGACGTATAGATCATCGTACTGTTCATACTTCGCCACCCCGCGTTCATCGCCGCACCAGACTTGTAGTAAAAATACTGGCTTGGCGTGAAAGTCCGGCACGGTAGGATTCGACGCCAGAGGTGGGAAGCGAAGAACTAACTTGAAGTCGATGGAGTTTTCCGATGCGGGTTTCCATTTCATGCTGGCGAAGAGGATGGCTAAGTGACAGCTTGTATGTGGAAGGAAGACAGACACTCACATATTCGGATCTGTACCAGGTGAATATGGGGTGTTGACACAGGTATAAATGAGGCCATCATTCCCGTGTTGCAGAGCTGGGATGTCGACGTTGAAGACCTGCTCTACGTTGTAGGATGACTTGATCTGCTTGACCTTGATACTGGTTTTTCGCATCAGCGCGCCGCGTACAAGGATTGGGGTTCACCCGACATACTCGAACGGTTGCGTATTCGCCATATGTGGATGGTCTCGCATCATCCTTGCATACGGCTTGTGAAACCACTCGTTAAGCCTCTACAGAGTCGTTCAGTTGAGTGCTGCGCCTTGAGATGTGACAGACGCACCCCATAACGCTTGTCTAAAGGTCTTGACATAACATTTTGATCGTCAACAACGAGGCAGTCGAAGGCGAGGAATCGCAGTGTCTCCTACAATCAGAAGTCGGAAACGAAATTTGTGGGATCTGTTGGTCGCTTACGTGTTTGGTTCTTGGGTCAACGTCAATGACAAGTTCGCCGTCGACGATGGTACTTCGCAGTGGATACAAAGGGTTCTCGTGGTGAGGGAAGTATAGTCCTGCTAATTCGCGATACGCATTGTGGCGGTCAATCTGAGCCAATCATTAGTCGACAACTGGGTGCAAAAGTACTCCGCGACGCACAAGGTAGACCATCTGGTCCTTGGTGTTGTTGTCCGTGAAGACAAAGAGCAAAACGCGAATCCCATCCGACTTTTCGCAGACCCAGAAACTGACTTGGTGTGAGGAAACGAATGTTCCTTCGAGCGAAAGAAACGTACTCTTGTTGCTCCAACTTGTCGAGGTCATTCGTGCCAAAACTTACTGGCTGGCTTCCGGGGAATCTGAAAGAAGGTGCGATGAGCGCTGCCGGATAGTTGGACCCACTGGCACCCACCTCTGGTGGTCGACATGACAGAGCCGCGCGACGTTCGATTTGAGCCAATTTTCTTGATCAGGGGGCACAAGCGTGCCAGGGAGGTCGGGAACAGTAGGCATCCAATTCGTCCCCGACAGTCGCTGGTTGAACAGTAAACTGCACTGCGAGCACTTAGGTAAGCAGAAGAACACTGCCACAATGCGACCTTATCCACGGACTCAAACACAGAGGAAGATTATAAAGTGCTTTTGGAGAAAAAATACAGTTCGACAACGACAGCAGAATACGCATATCTACTACAATGATACAAGCCAATCCATCACCGGTCCTCAGCCCATTCCTGCGGGAAAAAAAAAGAGTCAGTTATCAGTACAAACGAAAGAACAAAGAAACATACGTTCTCCTTCTTGATTTGAGCCTGGATAGGGGCGACATCAGAATCGGAGCCGCTTGAAACATAGTGAAACTCACCTCCTCTTCCGGTGTAAAGTCATTGACGATGTTGAATAGCTTGCGAATTTCCTCGGGGGTCTTGCCTTTGATCATATTAGCTACCGTTTTGCATCCAACATCACTAGATTATTTGTCAGAAATGCACAAAGGCGGGTAAAAAGGAGACTGACAGTAGAGACTTGATGTCCAGGTAATTGGCAGCAAGAATGATTTCGAAAAGCATTTCCTGGTCGACAGTGATAAACTTCTGGTCCCATTCGCTAATGTCGGTTGTGCGCTTGCGCGTATCATCTTGGCTTTGGTCGGCATCGGCAGCAGGAAGGGGCTCTCCCCGATGGTGTTCACAATATTCAAGGACCTGAATTCAGACTAAGCAACGCAGACTCAACAAAAAGCAAAGGAAATGAGCGCACCTTCTTCAAAACGCTTGATGAAACATTGGGCAGCGGAATGGGCTGGTCGGATTCACCGACATCTACACGTGCCAGGATGAGCCACAGCAAATCAAGATGAAAACAGCAAAGCAGACCTTCAAGCATGTTCTTGATAAGGACGCTGCGCTCGACGATGTCCTTCTCGGTGGTAAAGGATTCGTTATCAGATGTGACGAGGTGGACCATTTTGAAGTAGAGAAGACGAGGGAGTATAAGCTGATGAGATGGTGGTAGCAGACCAAGGCTAAATAGGCGGTGACAACCCCGTGACAGTCTTGTGACATTCCAAATCCGGACCTTGCCGACAAAAGAACTGAGGTCCGTGCCACTCAGCCCTGAACAAAGGTAACGATTGCCATGTCTTTTCTGGCCAGGTCCATTGACCTTGTAAAAAGTCCTTTTGCTAATTTCGGTGCGTTTTACCTTTGTTCTCTTCTTTTTTTTTCTCTGTTCGCTTATCCGCACAATAGGCGTTGGGGCTGTGCGGACAGCAACCAAACGTGCGGGAGGAACAATATCTAATCATGGTGGATCGCCAGGAAAGCGGTTAGGTGTCAAAAAGTTCTCAGGTGTGTCTTGGATGGTCATTTCAATCGCATTGTCTTCATTTCTTTTTGCAGATCAGTATGTTATTCCGGGGAACATCATTGTCAGGCAACGAGGAACCCTTTTCCATCCAGGGCCTAATGCAAGTCGCCACTGCTTCCCAACTTACGGCGTAACTGACGATGCCACAGGTCGGAATGGGTCGTGATCACACCATCTTTGCCTCAATACCAGGCTACGTGCGCTTTTACAAGGAGAAATACATGCTCGGAGAACGCAGATACGTTGGAGTTGTGCAGACACGGGGCGAGAAGCTACCCCGTAACGAAGAGGAGTTTGGCCGGGATCGTTACTTTGGTCTGAAGAATCTTCGAGCACCAATACCACTATGACACGTTTTCGAGAGTGAATTCTGAGTTTCTTTGTTGTTGCTTATGACCTTGTCCATCAATTCTTCAAAGTTCACGCCACTGTTCTATCTTTAGCTCCAACTCCCACACTCAGACATGGATGAGCCTTCGTTCAAGCTTACCATTACGCCCCTTAAGCCTGCAGGTAAGACATCGAAATGTTGTATTCTTATCGTGGCATTGACATGTCCGTACAGACATTCCTTCTGAAGAAGTAATCCTCTCTGCGGCAGAATCGCTCCTCGAATCAACTTCGTCCTGGAAACCAGGCAAAACCTACCACAAAACAGTCAAAACCTACTCTCGCGGCAAGGAAGCGGGTGATGGTGCTCCATGGCACTGCCGTGTAAGCGAGCACGCCCCCGCCGAAGCCACGTTTGACCAGATGTGGGCCAAGCTGGGCACAAACAAAGCTGAGAATGAGAAAGAGTAAGCACAACGACGATCAAGGACATACCGCGTAATCGTCGTCCTGCAGATACGTCCGAGACATCAACAAGGTTACCAAAGTCAAGGAAATCTCGCCTACGCAATCGATCTGGACATTGTATTACAAGTTCACGCCGCCCGTCCAGCCGCGTGTTTTCACTGTCCTTCAAATCGTGCATAATTATCCCACAGAGTCTCTCGAGCACCACACTGGGTTCATCGATTTGCTAACTCTCTGCACCTGTTTTCTTACGTATCTTCAGGGTGGTCGTCTCTATCCCGATCGATCTATCTTCGCCAGAAGACGCTGACCTTGCGAAGCTGGAAGAAAAAGGTGTCAAGGGTCGATACGCTAGCGTGGAACGGTTGACAACGTTGGAGAATGGGAATACAGAGTGGCGTATGGCAACTTCAAGCACTCCTGGAGGTCTCATACCTTCCTTCCTGGCAGAAGCTACGATGAATAGTACCATTGCGGAGGTTCTGTCTTTTTTTTCTTTTCTTTTAGAGCGTGCACTGAAGTTGTTTTCAGGATGTGCCTCATTTCATGAAATGGCTTCATAGCTTGCCTTCGGAATCGAAATGAACTCGGTTAGCATTATGTACAGATATCCATTGAGAATTCGGTGAATTTCTTTGGATTACCACGCAGTACGGACTCTAGCTTCAATATTACTCCTTCCTTGCCTTGCACTTATTCTCTGGTCTTCAAGAGTCAGACCGCGAGAACTAGGGATGATTTCTCTTGTCATCGTGGTTCTGGTGCCTTTGTCACGTAAATTCGTGTCTCCTTTCCACCCACACCTTCTTGATCAGCGGGCCGGCATCTGGACCTTGGTCACGGCTGTTGGGTGAGAAATGCGATTGATCTACTCGGAATCCAGGCTCTGTGATATTCTTCCTGTGACAGTAAGTAGTAGGTCCGTCCGACATTTTCAGTGTCCACTTCTATCACGTCCAACAAGTAAGACTCGCATGTCAAGCATTTCACTTCTATTATGTCAGACTCGTAACGGTTAGGGTTAGGCTCGTGCACCACATGCTTATACTCTCCTGAATAACCACGACAATGGGGCTTTCACCGCTCCTTTCCATCATTTTCTTCAGGCTGGTCTCCCGATGAATATTTCCTCCTCTTTAGCCACAGCGCTTGATCCGTCTGTGCGGGTCCACTGCTTTCATGTCGTCCAACGTACCCTGGACCGTGCAGTTTCCAGAAGGGCCAGCGTCTGATGGATCTTCCCCCTCCGAGTCCCTTTGAACAACCGCCTCTAAATCATACGATAGCAAAGCAGGCTGTGAGTTCCTCAGGTCTTTCATCCTTCTCATTCTACTAACAGTCATCTCGTACAGATACCATTGCAAGCTGAAACTAACTATTAATTGCTGCCCCCAACCCTGACTGAGAAGTAGAAACCCCTCAAGGTCCTGCGCATAGAACCTCCAAGTCCTATACAACAAAGTACCGTTATGATGAATTTATTTATATAATAGAGAGCTCGTCACCACTTCGGGTAGCGTGAATAAGTAGTGTCCGTATGGTCTATCTTTGGCGAGTAGATGAACGAGTTTGATGGTACTGGGATTCATCAGCTTCATTCAGGATATGACAAACTTGCGGACACCATTGTTCTCGCGTTCACGCTCTTGATCTTTTATAAGGACTGCTTCCCGTATGTCGATCGAACGACTATTTAGTACTGGTTCTTATTCCTTTAAGCAAAATATCCGACATCTACAGTAACATACTGCTATTGGTGCCGATAGGAGAATTGTGCGCTGACCCGCGCAATCTCAGAATCTTTTGCACGCCATGCTGATGGACGGACGAAGTTTGTTGCTTTAAAATACCTTCGGCGAAGCATCGAATCCCTAGTTTGTCCAATAGTTCGCACAAACATCGTTAGTTAAATCACCTCGAACTCTGGTAGCACCACTGATGCAGGACGTAGGCGGAACGGAGATGGAACTGAAGTAGCATCAGACAACAACCTTCCGAAATCATGAACTCTTGAACATCACCGAGAATAAGTACTCACTCTTACAAGTCGCCGCTTTCGAGGGGAGTAGTATCGTAATCGTAAAAATGAATAGAACAAGGGATGAGAGTAATACGTTACCAAGCTCGCTATGCTATCCCTTCGGCCTCGCGGTCAGAAACAAGTTCGTATAACGGCTTTCAGCAACAGTTCTGATGAGTTCCCTGACACTTTCAATTAGACCTCAAGGAAATTATTGGAATACACTCATTTGATGTTATTATTTCTTCTGTGCGATAACCAACAGAGTCTGGTAAGGATATTCGAACGTGCCTTCGCTCTCATTGATCCAGACTTTATCATCGCCTCGCTCTACAATGGTCTTGATTTCGTTCAATACTTTAGACTTGGCATCGGCTGGCAAATTCTGGATGTAGCTTGTAGTAGTGGCTCTGTCAACCGCGAGCGAAACATCGCAGGGTAAGGTATACGCCCAAGTCTTCTCAACTGGAGGTTGGAAGGCCTTCTTATAAGATTCTGTGTCGAAAGCGTTGCGCCATAGATTTTGGCGCTGTTGGGGAGTGCCCGCTGGTTCATGCTGTTCAACTTGGGCCCTTAGTTGAGCGACCCATCGCGCCGCATCTCTGTCGAGTGAAATCATCACATGCCGCTTACGTGAAGAGATAAGAGACGAACCTATCAGCAACGTTCCAGATGATAGCTACGATGCCGTTTGGCTTCAAGATTCTAGCAAACTCGGCGGAAGCAGCATCAAAGTCCGGGCACCAATGAAATGCCTGTAGAATTGATCAGAATGGAACGGCAAGCTCAATACCATGAAATTTGCGTACCTGAGCAATTGTGACAAGGTCGGCCCAGCCGTCTTCGATATTGGTGGTATCAAAAGTTCCCTCCCTCACAGAGACGCGCTCATCTTCAACGGTTTTGACAAAGATGTCACGCATTCCAGCGCTAGGCTCCATGGCCCTCAGTTCTTTGATTGTGCTGGAGAAATCTGTATGCTTGAGGAGTGCTTTGGTGAACAGACCTGTGCCAGCACCGATACTATGTCCATCGATGAGCTCGAAAGAGTAGCGAAGAGCAGGAGTAAGCGGACATACTCGACGACATTGAACGGAGGCGAAGCTTTCACTGCCTCCCTTATCGCGGACAAGGCATTGGATTGATACGATGGGCGTGCTCTGAACGTAGGAGTCAGAAAGATTGCTTCATTTCTAGTCGACCACAACGCTAGCTCTCACCGGTCATAGAGTTCGTTCGTCCCAGCGCCAAAACCACTTTGGGCAACGTTGTGGACGACAACCATACCTGTTGGTCAGCACGATATGTGCGCAATCTTTTAAAATAGAGACAGATTATGTAGGAATCCACTGGTGTCATGTGAATTGGCAGTGGGAAGCTCTTCGGCTTTTCGGTCCAGCTCTTTTCACTATATTATTACTCTGGTGACTGCGGAGATGACGAAGCGTTAAGCAATCCTGTAGCACATGCTCTACGTTGAGAAGAAACTTAGGTGTAAGTTTTAGCCTAAACGATTGAACAGCTCAAACCTTTCGCACCATTCGAACAAGCTCGATTAAGAGTCTGGACATCTTCTATCTTATTTCCCACGCGGTTACTTGGCTTGTTTGATGACCCAAATACCCTTGACGGTGCAAGCAAGAAAGTATTGTCAGAGAACACATGAATGTTTACCTGAAGTATTTGATGGAAAACGTGTTTGCCGGTCAATGCGGTACCCGGGGCCGGTTTCGTGTGTTCGACATAAACGGCTTTGGTTTGTCTCAGCTGCTGGAGGATGGGAGAGCAGGCCCTGACCTTCCATGTCGTTTCGTCCGGGAAGCCTGTCACACTAACTTATTCAGATACCTCGTTGACTGTGAAGGGCAGTGGTAGTACGTGTCTATGCATGTTTTTTTATTTCTGTCACCTCACTTGCTACAGAACTTAAGGATATACCCTTTCATCAACTTATACAGGCCGACTTTCATCCCGATACCCTAACTCTTCAAGTCTCATATGTATGGAGAAAGAAAACTAAAGGAAACCTGTCTCTAGTCCGTATTGAAGGGACAGTGAAGGAGAGCGAAACTAGCGCCGTCAAGGAATGGGCTGACAATGCGTTAAAGGCAGCGTTCGAAAGCACGTCATTCGGCTCTGTCGTGTTGTTATAATGACTGATGGTTCGACAGATGCGGGTGTCAAACGAGGGCGTCGGGTAAAAGTCCTCGTCAACCCACACGGTGGAACTGTGCGTCCGTATTGTCGCTCCTGACTGGTGGCTCATCTTCCGTGATAGCGCAAGGGTGCTGCCATTTTCACCAAAACTGTCGAACCTGTCCTGCGTGCAGGTGGATGTATGTTGGACATACAATGTAAGCTAAGCCTGACATTCTCTCGAATTGATAATTCATTTTGGTTCAGACACAACACACAGTAATCACGCCTATGAAATTTCCAAGGTGCTTCCGCTGGAATATGATGCTATTATCACAGTCTCTGGGGATGGTCTGATCCATGAAGTCATGAATGGCTTTGCTCATCATGAATATCCTATGAAAGCATTTTCTATCCCAATTGCGCCTATTCCTACTGGTAGCGGAAACGGTCTTTCTGTAAACATCCTTGGCCTGGCGGTAATGACACATCTTCTATTGTCTTTAGAGTGTTCCATCTCATTCTCCACTTTTGGAAGGATGGTTTCGATGTGGTAGCTGCAGCCTTGAATGTAATCAAAGGTGGGATCAGCGAGGTCTTCCGTATCGCGCTAATCTGAGTCCTTTTATAGGTCTCCCGATGAAGGTCGATGTGTTTTCCTTCGTACAGAACGGGAAGCGTTCGATTTCTTTCATGTCCCAAGCCATGGGCCTCATGGCGGACTTGGATCTCGGAACAGAACATTTACGATGGATGGGCGACACACGTTTTGTGTACGGGCTCCTTCGCGGGTGTAAGTCGGATTCCGTTGATATGCCACCGTCAGACGTTTGACTGTAATTATGCGTAGTGGTCACTTTTAAGCCATGTGCTGTTCAATTTTCTTATAAAGTAGCCGAAGAGGACAAGGACAAGATGGCACAGGAATGTTACGCGAGACGTGTAAATGACAAGTCTGCGAGCCAACGTTCCATTCCTACTGTGGATGATAGCTCCGAATCGACGCTACCGCCTCTGACGGCTCATGATTCGGATGAGGGATGGATCACATTTGACAAACCACTTCTTTATTTATATGCTGGCAAGGGACCCTTTGTTGGACGGTAGGCTCCGAGCTATCATGAAGCTACTTTGACTAAGGAACACGCAGCGATTTTATGGCCTTTCCCGTCTCTTTACCAGATGATGGATTGATTGATATAGTTGCCCAGACCTTGGTACGAAACACACAGCCTTGCATCTATCTCCTGTGTAACCCTTTTGTTAACAGTCCTCACGAGGCGAAGTTATCCACGATCTCGCTGAAGGGCCAAAGGGTGGTCACTTCTGGAAAGACAGCGTATGTTTCCGCACCACGCATTCACTTCAGTAAAACTTATCTGTCGTAGTTGCACTACATCAAGGCGCATGCCTATAGAATGAAGCCGCTCTCACCTAAAGGGTCTTTGTCTGTCGACGGGGAGATATTCCCATTCGAGGCCTTTGAAGTAGAGGTACATCAGAAGCTTGCGACGCTACTGAGCCCCCATGGGTACTATGCTGCTGATTTCCACCCTCGGGAAAGTAAATCTACTTAAATTTTGGGTATCGTCAATTTTACATAACTAGGATTTTATGGTAATACAACTTCTAACAAGTACTCGGAAGCACTTCCCACCAGTGTACAGGTGTATTGAGCAGGGAACACCGACTTGACTTGCAGAACGTATTATGTCTTCATTGGTTTAGGTGTATTAGCCATGGCGTTTGGATCAACATAACTGGGAATCGACACAAAGCGTGTCGTCCCTCTCAGGAAACAATTCATTCGGCTGCTGTCGCTATTGTGAAGAAGTAGTGAGAGTTGGTTGAGAAACCAATGATGAGGAATCCTGTTCATCGTGCAAGTTGTTGATGCCAAAGCCCAAATGTTTAATGAGACAATTTACACGGGTCAGTGTTGGCGCCATGATCAAGATTGACCTCAGACCTACGCGAAAATTTCACTGATCACGTGTCAGTCGCACTCTGCTGCTGATCCAGTGATTAGATCGATCATTGTTGATCAATGCTCCCTGGCAAGTTCCTCAGCAGCGCTCAGTGCCCAAAAACTGATAGCGACCACCAGCGCCAGCTAAATTCTGCACCCCTTTTACATATCAGCTTCTTTCTATTGAAACTTCTCCGAATACGCCTCCATGGCCGAATCCGAGTTCGAAGTCACCGCTCAAGTCAAAAACGAAGAAGACAGCGTTTATTCCAGCCGAGTTTTCAGCGTCATTATACCCACAGCGGCAGTAAAGAATACGGCAGTCATTTTCTGTGTTTAGGTTCTCGTGGTTCTCACCTCCACAGCCTATTCACCGACCATCTAGGCGAGAAAGAGCGATTACATTAGAACGGCTATCCCAGTTGCCTCCGCTGGACAAAAATACTCCACTCAGATAATTTACTATACGCACAATGTTTGACATACAAAAATCTACAGGATGGCCTACCACCTGGCGCACACCCGGCGCCAAGCATCCTACATGATTGTGTCGGGATTATGGGCGCTCTTGCGTGGACGAGGGTACATTCAAGGTTGGTTACCACGTCCCGACCGTCTGGCGGGAACTGATTTACAAAAAAAAATCTACCGCCGAGGCCTGGAACTGGATGGATGGCATCACTACAAATGTATCTAGACTCGCATGATGTAGGTGTCCCATTGTCTATATGGGTCTAGAAGTGATCATTCGTTGAACAGATCGTATAATGAAACATTATGGATGCATTATCCATACGCGACTTTCGGAAGGAAGGCGCTAAGCTGACTCAAACCAGACACAACTGTGCTACAAGGACCTTGTTCTACATTATTTTGGGAGATACTTATCATACTGAATAGCCCCTTTTCCAGGGCCGTGAACATCAAATTTACGGCAAGCGCACGTATGTAGCGCTACATTACTGATACGGTAACTATTATCATCGTACGCAAATGCAAATTACATCAATTCTTGGTGCCTATCAAATCCACCGCACGATTCTTCATGTTTCACTCAGCAACTACATACCTTTGTATGACAGCAACCTGATTAACGCTCGTTGATCCCTGGTTGAATATACCCGACTCGACCGCGTCTCTTGTTTGTTTGTTTGTTTGCTTTTTTTTCCAGGGCTCTATATAGGCCTTGACAACACTTTTTCTGTCCAAACGACTTTGCTACGGGATTGCCAGCGAACAGTGGCTAGGCCAAGTCAAACATGTCTCCCTACCCTCCTCATGCAAAAAAGATTCGGCGTTGTTTCTTTCTTTCTCTCGGTTTTGTTCATTATTATTCCTATAACCTGTATCCTCTTGGGGGTGACTTTACATCCCACGGAGTTTCAATATAGTGACAGCGATTTTACCTCAGGACGGCGCTTCTCGAAAAGTGAGCTTCTCAGCCATCTTGACCCACCATTGCACTCACAGCAAAAGATTTACCTTCATGCGGATTTAATATCGGCCGATTTGAAACAAGGAACCATGGTCCTTGACTGGACCGTTGTGGGTGACAGCTGCGATTCGGAATCTTCGGAATGCACAGGTGTTAATATTTATTTTGATACGTGGGTTTTATACTTCATAGGCTTTTGATTAGACATGCTGATGTTTTCTTCCAGAAATCTTCTTCACTCAGATGCGAGCACTAACGGAGCCTCCGGTAATAATAGACCCGTGGATCCCATATTCGTCTGGAATGTCACAGCATATGACGATTTTCTTTCCAATATCCCGACGTTCCAGACAGAACTTGCCGTATTTCCTCCTTACGATTGGACTAAACATTCGGTCAGACATACACGCTCAAGCCAGGTGTATTATCCCTTTGATCGGTGATGCCGTTCCCGTCTTGTTGAAAGTGCGACTGATATCATTGAACAGCTACCTCGCTGAGATATTTGGCTTCGCCGAGGACGCGAGTACCAATGATACTGTATCATTATCTCTCAATTCAGCTTCTGGACTGGCCGTGTAAGTTTTTCCGGCTGCTCCGTGACTTAATAACTAAACAGAGTTAAGAGGTCTCAAAATCTCGACGGAGGTCGATGGTTCTTCGTCCCAGGACGGTGATCCGGAAGTCATCGATGTTGTAGTTACCCTGCAACGAGGGACGTTAGTAATATGGTATTGCCTTGTCATCACCATCACATTCTGTCGGTGCGATTTCTTTTGTGCCTATGAAATAGACCTCATGGATTCCTCATGGAACCAGGGTTTATCACCCTCATGATATGTCTTGTTATGATCATGACTGTAGGATTCGGCTTCCAGCAGAGGAACGAGATTGTCGTTAGTTCCTGTTGGGACCGTGTTTGCCTTTACTCAGCTACGTTCAAGCATGCCTGGAGCCCCAGACGGATTTGGTACGCCGCTTCTGGTTAATTCAATTCTCCATGCTGATATATTCCAGGTGATATATTGGGTACTTAATGTTCGATACAGCGTTGGTTCACAACTGACTCCAGACACAGATTTCGTAGGCGTACTACCTTGCCTCGTCCTTTTGTCCATTTCCGTAAGTGACTGGACTTTGAAACTCTCAAGAAATGACATGCAATCCCTAACTAGGCGGTTACCATGGTCGGGATTTATGTTTTCACAGATCCCTCGAAGGATTCTCGTGAAAAGTTAACTTGGCATGCCTTAGGTACACTGGTTCCAGATAACTTTCAATAACAGCGACTAAACATGTTTTTTCACAGTGAATGCTCTCCGTCGCCCTAGGGACGTACCAATAGAGACATTCGATATGAAGAATACAGCCCAAGAGTCCTACAGAATGGTCCCTTTGTCAAGAGATTAAAGTGCTATCGAAATTTAACACGAACAGCAAAACAGGTTCACTCTATGTTATCCTTCCATAGCTTTACTTTATCGATGAAAGGACACTTGTGGTTTTGAGTCAATACGCCTAGTACTTATCCTCCCCAACAGTATGTACCCATGGAAAGGAGCTTACCACTCTCACCTTATGCTTCATACCTATCCTTGTTCAAATTTACTCTCACAAGCCCACGACAAGCTATGGCAACCAACTTCCTGAACACATCGAGTGTCGCAATAATTTCATTCGTGAAACGTTGAAGCCGGGGGTCGGGAATCAATCTCGGGCCCATTATCCGGTCTTCTTGGGATATTAGGTGACACGCGACTACTATCCACATCAAGCCTCCTTGCAAAGATCGTCAATGACTTCTCCAGCACGAACCCCCAGAACACTGAGAAGAGAGTCACTCAATCCATGAGTGGCTTCTTCAACGCCCTGCAAGTATATCCTGGACTTCAAACCTCCGTCGTCGGTGGGTACAAGGCAGTATCCTCTACTGATATATACCTTGTGGTCTCCATGATGCTCCAATTCGGCTACGGAGAGAGCTGGAGACGTAGGTGGGGTGCTCACAGCGCTTCCATTGGAAGAGGAGGGTGATCCTGCGGCATTATGCAGGGCAGAATCCAACGCATTGTCCGGCACCGACCTCTTTGTGTCCGGAATGAGGCTGGCAAGTACCCGGTTGACATGCGGGGGATAAGCCAAAGTGCTTACCGACGCTGGAATTTTTTAAGAGGTCGATCCAGGACGTTCGTTGGTAGCCTGTAGCGCAGATAATCGCGTCATATTTTTCTGTTTCTAACTCACAGGAAAGAACATGCTGGATGGTGAAGGTGAAATCAGGGTCACCATTGTCTTCGGGCGCGTGGGCAGCAACGATGCAGGAATAGGGTCGGATGTGAATTAGAGGAATAGAAGAAGTTGGACCGTTGGTTCGGCGTGCGATGTCACCATCCACCTTTTGGCCATAGATGACCTCGTAGAGCTGTGATACATCAATCAGAAAGCGGCTGCAATCTATAACTTGGACATCCTTACTGCCTCAAGGGTAAGAGAATTGATCACGCTGTAATTTGTGCTTTTGAATTCTTGAAGCTGCGTAGTGCGAGAAGCATTTGATGGATGAGAAAACCACGCATCAGTGGCTGAAGATAGCACGATTAACAGCAGCACTCCACATCACGCGAGATGGACATACCTTGGGGATCAAAAATTTCGTTAGCGAATGGGGTATCATCGCTGGGCCTCAAGGCACCCTTGCGGATGATCATATCGATTTGGTGTCTCCCGGCCGGTGCAGGTATGCTCGTCAGTCTCTCTCGCAGGTTGAGAGTAACTTCAGCGGCGGATTGACCCGCCCCAATGACAGCGACACGAAGACTTCCTTTTCCCTTGGCAGCAATTGAAGCGATGATAGAGTCAACAGACATCAGATAAGTCGAGCTATGGATAACGAGAGGATGCTCGATGAGGGGTACGAGGGGCACTGGGACGCGGCCAGTTCCACCAGGTGAGATTATCAGGTTGCCTATAATCGCAGGAACAGATTAGAGAACCCTTCGTCGGTACGAGAGAAGGAAGGCTCACGAGTCGTGTACGACGTGACTTCGCCACTGGCAACGTTTTTGGCGTGAACGACGAGAAGACCGTCAGATGCAGAGTCAACGCCGACTACCTCTGTACCAAACAAGACTGAGACACCGTGGTCTTGGACATAGTGGGCAGCCCATGACAGATAATCTGCATACTCCTTTCGCGTGGGGATAGTGGAACCACGATTAATAAAGTTGATCAAACGGTTCTGGCTGTGGAGGTATGATAAGAAAGTGATGGGAGACTGCGGAGAACGCAGAGTAGCGAGATCCTTCATGAAACTAGCATAACAACAAAAGCCGATGAGAAAAAAAAAACAGCTTCATTCAATATGATAGCAAGCACCTGATCTGCATACGAGCACCGGGAAGGAGCATTCCGGGGTGCCATTGGAACTTTGCATGCTTCTCGACGAACAGAACTTTTTTGATAGGATAGTCTTGACGACACGAATTCTATTTTCCAGATCGGGAGTGTTAGAGGGCATATCGAAATAAGATAAGATACGGGACGTACCCAGCCTTCTACTAGAGCTCCACCAATCGCAATATTGGCGGGACCGAAGCCGAGCCCAATGAGGTCAAAAGTCGTGTCGGCGTGCTGCATATCTGTGCCAAACGGTCGTGGAAGTCGACTTAAGAGTACCAGAAAGGTAGGGGTTATTTTATACGGAATCAAGCGGAGTAAACACGACAGAAAGACGTCAAATTTGCCGAGTATACCATTTTGGACTCAAAAAAACACCCATTCGAAAAGGAACCGGAACGTGTCCCCATTATGAAGTTCTAGGTCATTGAAGGGCTAAATTCGGCAGGAAAACCAGCGGTTGGGCTCCAGATGGAGGGAATTAGTCCGCAGAAGGTGCCGCAAGGAGGCAGAAGGAGTGGAGCCTGCCAAGAAATGCGAACCACACTGATCATCACGTCCAAAACGGCATTCCTTATCTGATAATCTGTTATCAGATAGTATGCCATGCTGCATCAAATCAAATATTATCTTATCAGATAAAATTGAGGATCAGAAACCCTTCCTTACCACGCCCCTCGTTATTTCTACGTTGCCGTTGTCACTTGCTTTCTCGTCATCCCCGTCATCCCGATAAATGTTACATCAGTTACGCTGGTCCAGCCTGCGTATAATTCCACGTCCGATCAGAGTCCGAACGGCAATAAAGACCACCGATGTTGATATATCTCCTCTCGGTCTAGAGGTAGAGAACACCACAGATCATTAATGTTCGTCATAATTGACTGAAGGTCTCATGATAAAGGTTTAGAAAAAAGCGGGTTTCCTGGTTCACTTGGAGTTATGTGTCCGCCTGTCCAAGCGCTCAGAGCGCGGCGGTGTCCACCGAATGAGGTGTCTGGAGCTTGTCGAAGGCCTAAGACTTCAGGCTGATACGATGTATATGACATCGACCACCGTTGACAGATTCAAACCGCCTTGGGGTTCTT
Organism: Desarmillaria tabescens; assembly: GCF_030435595.1. Taxonomy (NCBI): domain Eukaryota; kingdom Fungi; phylum Basidiomycota; class Agaricomycetes; order Agaricales; family Physalacriaceae; genus Desarmillaria; species Desarmillaria tabescens. The sequence continues at coordinate 1,444,848 of NW_026848306.1, forward strand.
AGCATGACATCCAGGAGCCAGTGGAATGCCGGCATAACTCTCTGGTGTTGTTCTCCGAATGAAATTGATGTACCTGATGGAGGTCGATTTGTAGAGCGTTTTACTTTCACCCGCTCAGGCAAAACATGCCATGAATCGAGACGGAGAATAACGGCTCAATGTGCGTCTGTTGAAAGGCTATAGTCGGTCCCGAGTACAATCGTATGATATTTTTCCACAGCTATAACAAAATAGATTAATACTGGAAACCAACGAACGGAAAGGTAGGACAATTTACACATGTATCACACTAAACCCTTTTCGGGATAGAGTCATCCATAAGATGCGGCAATTTATCGAGCAAAGAAATACTGCGAGAGTTTAATGACCGCGACGAGCAATTCGAAGACTTTCTTCCTCCAAACCTTTCAACCACACAACCTCTATGCCAGCATCCTTCAGCTTTTGTGCACCTTCGCAAGTAACGAAATCGTCCGGCTCCCCTACACCGATAAAGCACCGCCTGACTTTTGCAGCTATCAAAGCATCTGCACAGGGGGCAAGGCCAGAGGTTCGGACGGAGCAGGGCTCCATAGTCGTATATACATCGAGACGAGTCAAGATCTCATCGATGTCGAGTGAAAATGGTACAGATGAGGCAGAAAATATATGGGCAAGCTTTTCCTGTGGAAGAGAGCGTAGTTTTGTAAGGGCGTTGGCTTCAGCGTGTGTATTTCCTTCGAGTTCCCTAGAAAAACCTGTAGAGACAACGGTAGGTGTACCATCATCAGGCCATCTCAGTACTAGGAGGCAGCCTACGCAAAACGCTGTAGGAGATGCCTGGCATTTCTCTGCCTCTGCCAACGCAAGGCGCATGAAAGCGAGCTGTTCGTCGAGGTTCGTGCCCATCTTGTCACAATAACGTCATGTCACAAACGTGTCACAACAAGCAAACTTATGCTGACATAATGCTGCAAGCGGATCCTCGACCTTGTTCAGTTGTTTCCTCGACAGTGGTCTCAACTTGGACCTACACTAACGCCATGTCTTCGCCTGTACTAGACGATGCCAACGCGGTGGCATTTCCCGACGAGGATATTCCCATGAACGGCTCCGATCATGGCGACGATGGAGAGGGTGAAGGCGATGTAATAATGCCTGGGGCTTCAGACGATAGCTCCGAAGAAGACGAAGACGACCCTGAGGAGGAAAGGAAGATAAAACAGGGATTTATAGTTGACTCTGATGACGAAGAAGAGGACAGGCGACGAAGAAAGAAGCGTCGAAAGAGACACCACAGGCGTCGAGGCAAGCATTTCCGACACATCTGGGCTAGAGAATTTCTGACTTTCGTAGCAGAGGAAGAAGAGATGCTGGAAGACGATGACCTAGATTTACTGGAAGAAAACACAGGTACCTCATTCAAGAGAAATCGTCTCAAACGTCTCGTTAGGCATGGATCAGACTCGCCTCCGGCCGCGTCCTCTTCACGTCGTGCAGTGGTTGAGTCTTCTGAAGATGACTTGGACGACGACGATGAACTGCCCCGGGTTCAAGATATTCACAAAATATGGGATGATGACCGACGAGGAGAGGAAGATGACGAAGATGCAGACGGGGACATGGATGATTTCATTGAGTACGAAGATGAGGACGAGGGTGGTGCTATGGATGAGCAGGCTCGCGAAGAGCGGAGAAAGGAAAGAAAGAGGCAGGAACTGGAACGCCGCAAAAAAGCCCGTGAAATACGGCCAGAGTTAGCTGGAATTGATGCAAAGTACGACTATTTTCCTCTTTTATAGTTTCCCTTCTAATCCACTTCTAGTGCATGGGAGGAGATCCATGATGTATTTGGCGATGGTCATGATTATGACTGGGCTTTGGCAGCTGACGAAGAGTATGATTATGACGAAGAGCAAACCAAACCAGATATAAAGTACCAAGATGTATGCTTTTTGTTTTTTTTACGTCAGTGGGAGCCACTAAGCATTATTTCAGGTCTTTGAGCCAACTGACATCCGCGCTCGAATGTTGACCGAAGATGATGATCTGATACGTGCTCAGGACATACCCGAGCGAATGCAACTTGCGACATCGTCCATTTCTCCGAACTCATCGCTATCTCTACACACGCCTCTGACTGCCGACGACATGAATGGTGCTGCATTATGGGTCAGTCAACGGTTATCTCACCGAAAGACCATGGAGTTCTTTAGCCCAACCGGAAAACATCAAGACTTGAAAGGTGCACTCGTGTTGGCCGTCACTTTCACACTCAGGCAACTCTTCATTGAGGAGTACGAAGTACCATATATTTGGACCCATAAACGCGATCACATATCTTATTTCGATGTCAACGACGTTCGAACGCGTTTCGAGCTCCTCAGCTTGTCGGAACTGTGGAAGATTTACTCACTGGGCCAGAAATATCGATCTCTTGTCGAACGCCGAAATACGCTGACGGCCGCTTACGAGCGCCTTCAAGTTGGTGACAAGTACTTTGAGGAGGAGATCCTGCCACAAATAGACGGCATCGAAGTTGTAGCCGATGCTACTGAGTGGCTGAATATGAAGTACAAGAACAAGAAGCCCAACGAAGCCTTTCATTTCCATGATGATGAAGAGACCGACGCCACTAAGAAGCATAAAATGCCTAGTCGCGTATCAATTTACGAGGTTACCAAGAAGAGCATTGTTTCTCGACTAGCCCAAGTACGTCTCTAACTTCTTATCCAGCGCTGCTTGCTGACCTGAATAGGGATTTGGCATTCAACCGCATGAGGTGGTCCTCAATTTTGTAGCAATGAACCACGTGCACTTCATTGAAGACCAGGACCTTAACCCTTTAGTATATGCTGAAAGGTTTGCTGATCCGGACCCTGCAAGAGCCCTTCCGGCCGAAGAATTGCTTCGCCAGGCACGCATGATCATTGCCACGGAATTAGGCAAGGATCCCCTGCTACGGAACCACATCCGCCAGGCTTTCAAAGAGGATGGCCTAGTTTCGGTACTTCCTACCGAGCGAGGAAAGACGAAGATTGATGAACACCACCCATACTTTGTAGGCATTTTCTTCTCCTCCGGGGACCCGTTCTGACGATAAATTTGTAGAACTTCAAATATCTACTCAACAAATCCGGTCGTGAAATGACGACGTCTTCGCAGTTTCTCCACATGATTGCGGCCGAAAATGCACATTTAGTGACCATCTCCATCTTCCTCCCGGCGGATGCATATTCAGCTTTTGAGCGAAGACTAAATGACGCATTTGCATCTGATAGTTTCAGCGAGTCGGCAAAGGCTTGGAACGAAGAGCGCGCTCGGATCGTGCAAGAAGTCCTGACCCAACATCTGATCCCTGCCGGCGTCAAATGGATGCGGGAATACTTGCGGGATGAAGTCGAAGATTTCCTAGCCGCTGGCTGTGCTGCAGGACTCAGGAAGGTAAGAACTACAAATTTTCTCTGAACGTCACCTCATAAATACGCATATGTAGCGTCTTGACGTTGCACCGTACTTCACCTCCAAAATGAGCTTTGGTGACACTGCATCCGTCTTGGCGCTTTCTTGGGGTAAAGGTGATCCTCAGAGGGACCCCATCTCCATTGTCTTCATGGACGAAGCAGGTCGCATGCGTGAGAGTACAAGGATTGATAACCTGTTCGACCAAGAGCAGAAGGATGAATTCTTCGATCTCATCAAGCGCCGTAAACCGGATGTCATTGTCATTGGCGGTTTCACTATGGCCACTGCGAAGTTGTCGTATCGTGTCAAGGAAATTCTCAAGTATGGAACTGCAACGGGTGAAGATGCAGAGCCCGACCCGGATTTCAACATTCCTGTCATCTACATTCGTGACGAGACTGCTCGGATATATCAGCATAGTCCTCGCGCTGCGGAAGAGTTCAATGCCCTGTCACAAACCGCCAGGTATTGTGTGGGTATGGCCCGATACGCTCAGAACCCTTTGAACGAGTACGCTGCTCTGGGCTCTGACATCGCTGCAGTGACCTTTGACGAAGACGATCAACATCTTGTGAGTATTTGATCAAATGGTATTTGCATCTCTCTGACATTTGTACCAGGTTCCTCGAGAGAAACTTCTAATGGCGTTGGAGCGGACTTTGGTTGATGTGACCAATAAAGTCGGCGTGGATATCAATCGAGCAGCGGCTGATAGTTACTACGGACTATTGCTACCCTTCGTCTGCGGTCTTGGCCCACGGAAAGCACAGGTCCTTATCCAGAAAATTGCTTCTCAGGTATGTCGCTACTTTAAGCAGTTCAAATCCAATCTGCTCATAAGAACATCTTCTAGGGTGGTAATCTGGTTAACCGCAATCAGTTCATCAAAGGTGGCCTGTTGACTACCAAGATCTTCTTGAATGCTGCAGGCTTCCTTCGTATACACCAAGAACCGGAATCAAAGTCAATGAGAAACCGTCACGACGATGATAATGCCCCTGATCCATTGGACGATACTCGTATTCATCCGGAGGACTATGAATTGGCTCGAAAGATGGCTACGGATGCCCTGGAACTAGACGAAGAAGACATACATGATGAACACCCATCACATGTTGTGACTATGATCATGCGTGATCCAGACAACGAGAAGAAACTTTCGGAGCTCAACCTTGACGAGTTTGCTGTCAGTCTTTTCAATGCCAACCAGGAGCTGAAGCGGCATACGCTCAACGTCATTCGTGAAGAGCTCTTGAAGCCATTTGCCGAACAACGTAACCGCTGGCCTGCTCTTGAGCCTTGGGACGTGCTCACAATGCTGAGCGGAGAAACTCCTCGGACGCTGCGTGTAGGCCTGATCGTCTCTGTTCTCGTGCAGCGTGTCAAGACCAACATCGCTCATGTTCGCCTGGATTCTGGCATCGAGGGCATTGTTCAACCCGAGTTCATGATGGACAATGGCAGCCATCTTCTTCCAAACATGGCCGTGCCGGGTGTCATCATAGAAGTGAAGCTCAGTCTGGAGACTGATCAGTTCATGGTAGAATTATCGACTCGACAGTCTGATGTCGGTGGAGGTGACAGCGCATTCCGTCGTGTACGACCTGACGAACAGTGGGATCACCAACAGCACGAAAAAGATCAGGAAGTACTCGCTCGGAAGAAACGGGCAGAAGGCGCCAAAAACCGGCGGGTTATCAAACATCCCAACTTCCACAATTTCAATACTGCACAAGCAGAGAATTATCTCGACAAGCAACAGCGTGGCGACGTGGTTATCCGTCCTTCATCTAAAGGCGCCAACCATCTTGCAGTTACATTGGAAGGTCGATGATAAGCTCTATCAGCATATCGGTGAGTGTCAAGTTGCGACAAATCATGTTTCATATTCTGATATCAACGACAGATGTCACGGAGCCCAATGCAGATCCCACTGGCCAAACAGTTGGTAGCCAGCTTATTGTCGACGCGTCTCATCGATACTGCTGATTTGGACGAACTAATTGTCAACCATGTGCAAGCGATGGCTCGTCGCGTTGAGGAATTGATGGCCCATGACCGTTTTAAGCAAGGTTCAGAAGATGAACTACGTAAGTCACCTCATCCAGCATCTTCGAAACCAGTGTTAACACAAATGTTCCGTAGATCTCTTTTTGAAGCAGCAGCTAGCGGCTAATCCCGCGAAGAGTATGTATGGATTCACACTCAATCGGAAAAGGCCTGGGCACTTTAGCCTTTGTTTCCTCGCCAACAAGCAATCGGCTGTGCAAACATGGGTATGTCGGTCCCCCAGGTATGATTTTCTAAAGCTGATCGCTGCTATACTAGCCGGTACGCGTAACCCCGGAAGCATACTATTTGTTCGAGGCTGCAGCTGTTGGAGTGCCCGAACTTTGTGATGCTTTCAAAGTACGGTGAGTAAACAGTGCAAGTCTCATTATACCTTCCATTTCGATGATATCCATTAGGCATCTTCACGAATCTCAAAATTTGGCAAACACAGGAGGTCGGACACCGTTTGGTGCGGGCATCCGGACTCCTGCTCGTACGGGACAGGCTACTCCGGGGCATGCATCTGTTCGACAGCCTGCAAGGACACCGAATCCATATGGAGGCGCCACTCCCGGTCCTCGATACGGCGCCAATGGACCACCTCCCTATGGGTACCAAACACCTCGGCCGGGCGGTTTCCCACCTCCTCAGCCTTCTGCTCTTCCCACTGGTATGAATCCTCAACGAGCCCAGATGATCCAGGAAGGCGGCTGGAGCAGCCATCGTTAATTCACTGCTCTTGGCTATCCTCGACTCGCGTTTACTTAACCTATATTCCTATCTCCTGTACACCAAATCTTGTCACAATACATAATTTAATTTCGCAGGGATCTATTAAAATCTATTGAATGACTGGCTTCTATGTACATCACACCAGTCTGATGATCTTCCCGCGATACTCATGCATCACGTCAACGTGTTCTCTAGTGGTCCAGTGCGACCGATATCTGACCGCGCCCCCAACAAGGTAGAGCTTTGCCATCACACTAATACCTAGACTTGACCTACTATTGCAACGGGATGCTTGGTTGGAACTAGCATTGATCACGCCGTTCTAAAAGATGTGTGTCTGTCATCATAGCATCATGATTTTGACAAGGACCGCGTTACTTAAAGACCAACTCGGGACTTTAATCACAGCCCTCAGGCGTTCTCACTGTATGTTTCCTTCCCCCAGCAGATATCACTTGTAACTAATAACCACCATAGACTCAAGGTTATGTACATCTCGCGATCGTGAGGAATTTCTATATATGATACTCGCTAAGCTGACTTTAGTTCTCAAATATTCTCTTGTTTAGCACGGAAAACATACATCGGTCGACGTCCAATTGTTCGTTATGGGACCAGAAGGTGTGGAGAAGAGGCACAATCATGCTAGGAGGGACCTCCAGTGCGAAAACGAGCTTCGACATACCGAGGCCCATTGTTGGTGGTTCAGATGCGGTTGTCTCTCGATTCCCAGCTACTGTTTGGCGGAAAATATTGGCAGAGTTGTCTCATGAGGATATTAAATCCATGACACTCTTATCCAGCATCTTTCGTTCCCTCTGTCAGCCGCTACTCTTCCGGAAACTCGTGCTACATCCGTACTACACATCCCTTGCCGATCGTGGCTTCACGTACCTTCACCGAAGGCGATGGATAAAGCAATCCGAGTTCTTCCTCCTTCCCCACATCGCGCCTGTCATCGAAGAATGCTACATAGTGCCCCGCGGCATTCGGCTTGGAGATGGGGGACAAAAGTGGTCTACGATGGATGACATTGTCGACTCTATCTTTAACATTCTTCCAAATTTTGTGAATCTGGAGAAGTTGGTCTGCTACCAGGTTGACCTTACGTCAAAGCGCATGATTAATGGTCTCAGGGTCCTTTCATTGAAGTCAATCTGGTTGGACTCGTGCTATCGTAGCGGGCCCCGGATATCTGACATGGTCCCTATGCCTTTGGATACGGTTGTCCTATACAATTCAGTGCCACCGCGTGGATCTCATATCGACCCGTCGTTCTTGTCACGCTTCCTTCATTCACCTCATCTCAAAAAACTTGTGGCTGGGCCTACAGATGATATCCTCGTCGCTATGATCCTACACCCTAATCCATTCTGGCATTTGTCAGAGCTCGACGTGCCCATCGACTGTATAATGTCGAATAATAACTTCGTTGCGGCGCTAAATAAGTGCCCCGAGCTGACGAGACTGTCTCTACGTCCGTTCCACAAGCCAGTACCGAAGCATGGTTTAGCTTCATTCCCCATCCATATCGTCCCGAAGCTTCAGTTCTATAAAGGACCACACGTTTGTTTACCTGCATTCGCCAATGATCGTCGACTGAAGACGATCGATATCTCCTTTGCGTGCTCTCCAGAGGGTCTCAAAAAATCACTGGATAGAGTAAAACAGCCCGGTCGAGATCATGTTGAGTCCTTGACCGTCAAAATCAACTGCAATCCACTCGCTTCTGCGTTGCTTCATCATATCCATGCTGCGTTCCCGTGTTTGCGGGTACTGGTCATCAAGCACGCAGCATGTTCCGCTCTGGATTGGTCTGCACTTCTGAAAGGAGAAGAGCACTGCTGTATCCAGACCTTGCGGTTCGGCGTGAATATCGGGGATCCGTATTTGACATGGAACACCCCGTTGCAACAGATACGTGAAGCCACCAAGGCGTTTGTATACCTCTACCCCTCACTCATGCGAACGTACCCGTCATTGCAGAGGGCCCAGATTGTGTACAATGCCAATGGGGTATCGTTGGTATGGCGCAATCGCTCGCCGGGTAGATCTACTGCCTTGGACCTGAGGGATGTCCGTGTGGAGGTGGACTCAAACAAGCCTGAGAGCATAGGTAGGAGTCTACGGCCTGGGGAGATGCAAACGAGCCGTGGGCAGTGGGCAGTGGTGGTTGACCGAAATATGGCCCTGGGCTTGAAATCTACTTTAACACATGCCTGATATTCGTTGGCCAGAGCGTATCATGGTACAATAGCATTTGAATAATAGAATCTTTAGGACGGTACAAGTTGTTGTATACGACAAGCGTCTGCTAGGAACGTATCAAGTAATTTAGTAGACCCCTGCACAGGGGGAGGTAAATCATGTACTTAGCGATGTTTGATCCCCATCAATCGGAATAGCATACGACCATCAACGACAATCCTCGCTCACTGCCGATACCGTTAGGAACGCCTTTGTGCTTTGCTTTGCTGTTGGTGGAGGAGGTCGTTCGTCCGAGAAAAGAAAGCAGCGTGACTCTATGTGATTGAGGGTGAAAAGGGATAAATCCAAACGGGAATTTTACAGACCACTCGTTGAAACGGCGACACGGTTGTGTATAGAATGTGCTCTGGGCAATTCCAACAGCCTAAACCAGTTCCTTCATCGAACGACGAGTCTTCACAACCCATCGGCATGACACAGGCACGGATTGCCCTACATGTCAGGTTCCCAAATTGACGGATTTGCTTTTGTAGGGTGTAATGTCGCCAATTCGAATCCAGGTCAAGCGAGCTTAGGGGAAAATAAAAAGGAAGTTAGTGCTGATATACATTGATAAAGGACAAGAGAACAAGTGGGGGGGGGAACAATGAGCGATCAAATTTCTGTCTTAGTTGGGAGAACAATGGCGGAGAAAGGTCGTTTATTCTTCAATGCTCTTCGCCGGAACGCTGCTGTCAAGCACGTTCAGCATCGCAAGAGACACCTGGCCTCCAGAAAGGACGACTTTTCGAGCACTTTCTACGGTCCAAAAAAATTCCATTGTCAATTCAACGAGTTCCTGCGATTTCCGTTCTCCTTGGACCGAATAAAAGTTGTTAAAATTGCCAGCGGTCGGAGCATTGAAGGAGAGAGGTAGGGAGCTAAGCGATGACTATCCAAAGGATTTGGAATAGCAAGGAAAAAGTAATTGCCATTTACCTTCGTTGAAATTCGATTTATTTGACGTTGATAGGTGCAGCCACTCGATCCAAGTTTGTCCTCAACGTTCACCATCGTCTGTCGCTGAAAGATATCCAGCACGATGATACCTTTCCTGCAGCCTTGGATTGCAGTACTTCACTATCTTTCGCTCGGCATCAGCTTCTTATGTCAAAGCTTGCCCAATTCACCACTCAGGTTATGAAAACAGCAGACGTCTTCACTTGGTTTCCCAGGCCGAACTTTGGCACTTTGAGAGAATCCCATTGGAGCGGGAAGACTGTTGTCCAGGAAGACGTCTAGTAACGGGACGGTTACAAGCTCGTAGGCTGTATGACCCTTGCGGCCTTATCGAGAACATGGTTTCGTATTCGGGAAAGGCCTTGGAAAGGTTTTATTTGAGTCTTCCATGGGAACGACGGTGATTGATAGAGTCATCGTTTATGACAGGCTGAGAGCTAGGAGTACACAGTTCCGCAGTGAGTTCACTCTTTTGACTCTTAGATTCTCCTTCATTGATTGATGGCAATATCTGCTACTTGTAGATTCTTTTGCTGGCAAGTCGATGTCGTCAAGAATGGCTTCACGAGACGTGACGCGTTGACAGTATCCAAATTCTGGGCCTGCGCAGAAACTGTCTCTCTTGCTTGTTCTGGTATCTCCTCGGTCTACTACTGGCACTTGGCAGTTATCAGCTTCGATTTCACTGGCGAGTGATATGGACGAAACATACTGAGCCATTTCTTGACAATTTAACATTAAGAGATGGCGCGTTATTGTTTGATCACATGATCCTCGAATGCCCATATAAATCTCGAGTCGCAAGGAGGCACCCTGAGGCACCGAAGGCACCAAAGATCAAGAAATAAGCCACTAGACCGACCAGCATCGAGTTCAGTCCAAGAGGCCGCAGGTACACCACAACCCGTTCGACACTCGAAGATGCACCGCTAATCTGGAAGTTCGAGCATCGACAAGCCCGAGAAGGACCGAAACCAGGATGACACCGATAGCTACAAACCTTCACCTTAGATCTGGAATACCATCGGTTTCTCTCAATACTTTGAAACTTATGCAGAGGATCAACTCAACTCACCGGTGCCCACATGTCGTTCACGAATCGCTCGTTGGTGGACTTCCCTGCATTTTGTTTGCGTATGCTTCACAAAGTTCCCACTGCAAAAAGTGTATTTGCATAACCAAATTCAGACCTCGGTCTTCTTATTTAAGGGCTCGAGGCGAGAAAGAGGCTTTCACTCACTTTTTTCTTCCCCCATCACTACAATGCACGATAGTTTCCCCCCTCCACCGTATACGGCTAGAAACTTTGACCGCCACGCATCTCAGCTCAGGACTCCATCCTACAGACGCTCCCATATGCTCCGCTTTCACCCATACCGTAGGTACGGTCCCCCGCTCGTCGTTGACCACCCTCTACCAGTCAGTTACCTATTATCTACCATGAACTTACATTTCTGACTAGTGTTTTTTCTCTAGCGCCAAGAACCCAGCCTCACCATCATGGCGGCAGCCGCTATGGCAAGTATGTTTTTATTTCCATGGGGATGTTTGACCAATTTTGTTTTTCCTTCTAGATGTGTGAAGACGAGGCGCAAGAGAAAAAGTCTGAAGGTGGTGGAAGTTGGAAAGAGGTGGTAGCTACTCTTATCGTGCGTATATCCACCGCTTTCCCTCTGCTTCATCACTAATATTCCGAAAGATTTTTGCCATTCTCTCGCGCATTTTGGAACGCGTGAACTTCCTCTGAGTCTCCTCATTTATACCATCACCCATCTATAGTGAGTTCCCACCTTCCCTATTGGCGTCACGCTAATATAACCGCCGCCGCAGATTTCACGCCAATTACCCACTCGCTTTGCATTTCTTGTCACTGGAAAAAAGTATATATCACTATCTCCACTTGCCATACATACACAACACAAGCTCAAGTGCAAACATTGTATCATAATCCCCATCATTGTATATAGATATCTTGTCCTCAACGTAGCACTATGACAATGACAGGATCGTCGTCGTAGAACCGTGTACCAATCTCGAGACCGGCGAGTTTTTCCTGTTGTGCCTTTCCCAAAGTCTTCCTCATTTCTCAGAGAGCAACCAATGCAAGCCCAATGTAAATAAACATCCAGCCTGTTCATCAGGTCGCCGCTACAAGGGTTTTGCTGGTAGCTGCGTCAAAAGTACGCCATAACGCTTTTTAATGGTGACACGGTGTCTTGAGAACTTATCATCTGGCGAAAACCTTGCTACAAGAAAGTTTGAGCACGTCGATTCACGAAACATGAGTGTTCGTAGCTACCAGGGTGAGCCGACTTTGTGATTTTCCCTGTGTCTGTAACTTTCTAACACGGGAAGGTCAGTAAGTAGGTCTTTTCTAAATAGAATATCAGGGCCTACTTTTAGAGTATAGACTCTATTTCCCTCCGCATCCAGCGTGTACATTAAATGCATTTTGATGTGGTCGTGGTACTGGAGAGAGAAAAAAAAAACTCGGAGATTGCCGAAAGAGATTATTTGAAATTGAGAATAAGTACGACTTACCCCACGTGATAGAATTATTTCTTGATATATTCCACCAGGTAGCAAAAGTTCATGGATGTCGACGATCATCTGCAGAGGCAAACGAAAGCGCGATTTATATCTTGATCAATGTGAAAACCGATGGATGCAAATTGCTTTACTGGAAATATTAATGTTATTTAAATAATATAGCAGAATTTAATTGTAATACCCAAGTAACTTACGTTTCGTTCCACACGAATCTCGTCGATTTCAGTCTCAGACATAATTTTCAGTTACTTCGGGTATTCACATTGTGCTCTGGACCTAAGGGCAAGCAATGGGTGGGACCTGTCGAGGACTGTACGGAATTCCGAGATCGGCAAGGAAAATCTTAATAACCGATGTGCTCACGGATTAGTCACTCCACGTGACCGTAAGTATTGCTCATCAAGCCACCATGATGATGAAGTTTAAGAGACCTCACATCGATTCAACATCAGGACTCCCACCATCACTTCTTTACCATCTACCACCATCACCACCGTAATGGCTCCTCAGGCAATCAATTCTCTCCAGGAATTCAGGAAGATTGTGCGTACAGTAGACCCCATTATCTCCGTCAGGACCGTAACAACGTTTATCCATCCAGATCGACGGTCCCAAGCCAGCTGTCATTGATTTTTGGGCAACATGGTGCGGCCCTTGCAAGATGATTGGACCAGTCTTCAAGAAGCTCTCGGAGAAACCTGAATTTGCTAGCGTTGACTTTTACACGGTCGACGGCGATGAGCAGCCCGACATCATGGACGAATTACAAGTATCTTCGGTGAGAATTTCACGTAGTCGATTTCAATTTTCGTCTCACCACGGTTGGTTAGATGCCCACTTTCATCGCGTTCAAGGATGGAAATAAGATAGGGACATCGCTGGGTGCCATTCCCAAGAACCTTCTGGTACGAATTGTCATTTCCTCCTAGGGTGCTGTTATTGACATTTCCTATAGGAGCTTATTGATAAAGCAGTTAAAGCCGCTGCTGCAGGTGCAGCTACTGAGGACTCGGCGCCTGCGGAGACCAACAGTAGGTTTCTCTCTATATGCGCGGATCTAGCTGACAATCTTGCTTAGCCGAAGCCCCAGCCACAGTTCCGGCTACGGCATAGATGTACCCGAATAGAAATACGTTAGCTTTGTCGTGTGTACGTCTGAATTCGAACGATGAAGACCATTGTATTTTATGTGATTAATAACAACTCATAATTATTCACTGCTAATCGCGAGGTCTTTGCCTGGACCGTAGGCCCGTCTACGTAGACATAGTTTCGAAGCAAGCTAGTCAAAGTGATGCAAGACAACAAGTTGAACGAGGTTTTTATTTCGTTGCATGACAATTTATCATTTCTAACTTACATACGTACCGGTGATCTACGTACCCGCGAAGGATAGCCTTTAGCGAGAGAGAATGGTCCTGATCAAGCTGCATTGAGAAGGCGCTCAATGGTCCGAGCATGTATCAATGCTCATCAAGCCCAAATGGTATCCAAAATGTGTGTTCGTGGAATTGATCATCTTCCACTGTTCTTCTCAACCAAGCTGGTACCGTTATCCAGGATTGTTCTTCTCAACTGTTCCTCATTCGATTTCGGACGCCTTCCCCCAAAGAGAGCTCAGAGGAGAGAGGTGGCTATCATCACGACGCAAATGACCAGAAGTACAATACTACTACCTTTCGTTGCGTAGATTTGTCCATGAATGGCGGCCAAACACCATTGCAGAGCACTGTCCAACAAAGACCCGTAAATTGCGACGTCGATTATATTTAACCGTGAGCGTCGGTGACATCGACGGAGTCGAACCCGAACATATCGTTCTACATGACCCCTTCCTGGAGCAACTCCGCGTTTCTAGGGCACTAGCTTGGGCTTAACATGAATTCCCATCTTGTTTATCATGATGGTGTGGCGAATGACTCCTGCCGTTAGCAAGATCATCAAGAAGTTTTCTTTGGTGTGGCGAATTGCCCTGGTTGCTATATTCTACATTCTGATCTTTACGTTGTGGGCGATTTTGTTTGGCTCCGCAGATCTACTTACGGGACAACGTTACGATTTGTGAGTTGCAGGCTCATTGTAATTTGTCTGAGTGCAGTACGAGCAACTGTCTACTCATCTCACCCGGTATCGATACAGCCGTTTATACTTACTACTTGGTTTCTTTGGGCAGTTGGTCTATTACCGTTAATGGGCTTTCACGTCAGTGTTGAAGGCAGTGTGGAATCTATACTGGTTTCAAGTCGAAACTGATTGCGGCCAGCGGGTCACAGTTCGTGGTTATGGAAGGTGGCTTTCACACTGAATCATATATTTTCCAGCCACGCGGTAGCATCTAAGGACTGATTAGAATGGCCGGTTCAACATCGACGATTACCTTCAAGGGCTTCAACGTTGGCCTAGACCAGCATTACATCTCAGAGCTCGAGGGCGCTCGACATTAATTCAAACTTTGGCGCCAAGGGCAGTGAAGCGACGTGCATCATGATCTCAGGTGTGCATTGGCATAGAGAGCGCGACTCGGTTGCTGAAAATGGAAGAGACGGCGAAGGCTGGAAGATATATCACCAAAAGCAGGAATAACAGAGGATCTGGTGTTAAGGCCAAGTACTCGTGATATCATTTCGCTGGATATTCGGCGACTTGGTGGCCATAAGATGTGGGAAACTTCTGTACCGCTGGATGAACCTGAGACTGGTTCAGGAAATGTACTTATGGACTGCCTTTCTTATAAAGAAATCAGATCCGGCAGCGAGTCGGGTACAATGCATAGGTAATTGATATCAGACGCCAATATCACAATTTTGCACTTTCCTATGACAACAAGTATATTCAATTATGTACACTATGCACGACGCTGGTAACATCTTGGCTTCCCCCCAAGCCACGCCCCCCCAAAACAGCCTATGAACGACATGGAACCTTGATAATACAACCAAGTCCTCAATATGTACACCTCTTTTTCATACCAGTGTATGCGGTCCATTTACCTCAGCTTTCTGCAACCGCCAGGGCTCGCCGCAACGTTATGCAGTATGTAATGACACGACATTCGGCGGCCTGGGACTTCAATACAAAAAATCCAGTCGCCGCGCTTCTTCTGATTAGTGGAGAAGGCGGCGGGGATGTTGAAGCGAAGATGAATCGTGTTCGCTTCCGGTGTAATAGGTGATGAACGGAAGGGGAATAGAGGTTCCCCTACTGCTGGCACGGAGCAGTAGAATCGTATGGAGTGCAGCTTGTCACGGTGTTGTTCTTCAAAGTACTCATCAGCGACGCGTACAGCGTTAGATGAGACGTCACATACCTCAGTGACATTGCTGCAACATAGCTCATGGACTGCGTCACAAGAATACTGCACACATTCTTGGCCGAAAATTTCTTGGTCCTCCTAGACGCGCGATCGTCAGTCAAATAGACTGAAAAGAAAAGAAAAATACCGACCGTCCACGAAGCCTGGCAACAGTAATACTGGTTCCCGCTCGGTGTCAAGGACTTTGCTTCTGTCTGCGAGACGAAGAACGGACGGAAAAAGAGCGCCAATGCAAGAAGAGCGTGTGGTTGAGGAAACATTTTTGATCGTTCACTAGCAGACGAAGTACCCTTATACAGATAGGATTGAAAGGGGAGAAAAGTGGCTACGGTAAAACCTGCGAGGACTGTGTATTTATACGCGGCGGGAAGACGGTGCCGGAAGCCTGTGGCGTAGTAGATAGCACTGCGTGATCTGTCAAATAAGGCTCGTTGGGAAGCTCTGCACTCTCGTAGTCCTCGTAGTCCAGATCCTTGTCAGTCAAATGTCAGTTGTTCAGAAGGAGGCGCAAGTACGAGACCGTATCCGATGCACGCACGCAACATAAAGAGCCGAAACTACGACAAGGCAACGACCTAGTTACGCTTAATTTTTTTGAACCGATCACTTCGTAAGACGGGTGGCGCTGCCATGTATGCGAATGCGAGCTTGCAGGTTGAGAATGACTTGAGTACTCAGTTGAGCTGCATACCATGACGAAATCAAACGACGGCCTCGGTTTCAAGACAAAACATCGACAGTTTGATACACAGTCAGAGCTGTGGCAGGCCATTAATAAACGGACGGTTCTTGATATCACGGAGCGAGCATCGGACTGACGGCTTGTAGTGTTTTCAGCCCGCTCGATTTGCAGTAGACATGGCAGAATGAACCTAGCCCTTATGGTTTGTTTAGGCTGCCGTGCAATGGTCTGCAGATGAATGGGTTATTGCAGATATGGAGTACTCCAAGCCGAAACGAGCTGCAGTACCTTTACTAACGCAAGCTGAGGACAATGCATGAAGGCAAGCCAAGCTTATTTGCGCCACAATCCAGCACGAAAGAGCGGAACCGTGACAGTGACTTCAGTTTTATACGGTGTCCAAAAGACCGGAGAAAACGGCCGCAAACTGTTTTGGAATCATTAACATTGCTGTTTCTCGCTTGTAGTGCCAATTTGGATTGCGACGCGAGTATACAGCGAAGACGGCTAGTGAGTCGGTCGGAATGATATATAATACGAGATCATATACATAGGCATAGACATTTAGATGACTGCATTCCATTCTGTCTGGGTCACCGGAATATACTTAGCAGCGAAAAGTAAATACATACTGTCCATAATTTGACACGGGGAACTTCCAGACTTTGAAATGGATGCCCTGAGCCAACGTAGAGTTATTTAAACCCGGTGTTATCTCAATTCTCGAACGCGATATCGACAGTATCCGTCCGAGACAAATTCATTCATTGACGGCACTGCTCTCTTTGGCGAGCTTCTCCTGCCTCCACTTGTCCATCTTCCATCGTGCGAGCTCCATCAGCCTTTGGTCTTCCGGAAATCCCGTTCGAGGGATGCGTTTCGTAGAGGTAGTAGGCAAGAACACCAGTGAAGACTCCAAGCAAAGGGTCAAGACCGCTATTGGACGTGTCAGCCTTGACAATTATATATTTGCGACAGGCATCACCGAGAAAGTAAAACAGGCGGCATGCCTGTCGTTTGAACGATATTCCTGGTCAGCCAAGGTAGAGAAATAAACAACGAATAGATACCTTGGCGAGGCAGGATGATAGTATTTGTCAGGCGTGGGGGTCTCGTGGTGGTCGCGATCGGCAGCAAACGGAAACCCGAAAAAAAATCGGGCCGGGTCCATCTCTCTCTTTCTGTTGTCGCGACGTCTTCGTCACTATCGTCCTTACTGTTGCTGTCCTATTCCTCTTTGCTGCTTGTTTTATAGCGAATGTCGAGTGCACTTGATCGTCAGGTTCGCCCCATCTACGGTCAGCTGTCACGGTCGAATTTGTCCAGCACTTTTCCAATGTTAATCCCACCGCAGATGCTCTCGATACTGGATCGAACAAGTCAGCCATTGTAACGTGCAACAAGATATTGAAGAAGCAGCCCAAAAATGAACTTGTAAAGGTGCGCTTGCCTTCGTTTTCCCCCTTCGACAAGAGAGAAAGTTAAAACATGAACAGGCATTGAAAGCTTTGGCACTAGTCCGATCCCAGAAGGTCGAGGAATCGTTGGTCCTTTGCGACGAGGTGCTTGCAGGAAAGCCGACTGACGATGGCGTTTTGACTGCCATGATGCATGTTCTCCGCGGATTGGGCCGACGTAAGTTTACAGAATTATTGCCTGGCGAATTAGGCTAAACGCGTTCTTTGCTAGACAGAGATACTGTCGTGATGTTCGAGGAGGCATTCAAAAAGGAGCCTACCAATGAAGATCTAGGCGCCCAAACATTCTTGTCCAATGTTCGCGCTGGCCATTGGAAGTCTGCTCAACAGGTGCGGCGTCATTCTCAAAGTTGTTCTGTCTCTCAAAAATTCGCGTTAGATTGCAACCAAGCTGTACAAAACATTTCAGGAAGATCGGTATTTGTACTGGAGTGTAATGAGCGCCGTCCTACAGGTGGGTGACCATAATACACCAAGTCGATTCAATAAACGCGCGACGATAGGCAAATGACATATCGACACCGGCCGCTATGCGCCCTTGTTCTCTACCAACTCGCTAATAGACTCATCTCTTCCTCGCCAACACCTTCCTACCACAGTGCTGACCGATTTCACCTCCATCTCTCCATCCTTCGTGAGCTCAAACTCTATGATGAAGCCATGAAGCTTCTAGACAGCGAGATTGGCACCCATATTTGTGGATCCAGCCTTGTATGCAATGAAATGAGACGCGACATTTACCGTCTAAAAGGACTACTCAAAGAAGAGGGCAAAAAAGCCGAAACGCTAATCACGGAAAAGAAGTAGGAACACTATTCAATTACTCTCGTATTCACTAACACTGTTGGTTTAGAGATCGCAATTGGTTGGAATTCCTTGCTGTCATTGACGCGACTTTTTCTACCGTGGATTCTGATAAAAATGTTGCTGTGGCTGAATGCTCCAGGGTCAAGGATATCTTTACCTGCATCATGGAACAAGATGGCAAGAGAGACCGTTCAGGGCTCCTTGCGCTTCTTGAACTGGAGAAACGGTGTAGGAAGTTCGGTCTATCAACAGGCAAGTCCGGTGCTTTACACAGTGAATGGTGAAGAAGAACTTTTACAGATTCCACTCGAATGGTCGACCTAATACAGCAATACTTTGAGAAAATTGGCGACAAAGCATGCTGTTTCGAGGACCTCTTGCCTTATGTCGATTTAGACGGCGATGATTTATCAAGATGGACGTCGTACCTAAAATCCGTTCCCTCCACCCTTGTGCGATTTTTCGTTCTTTTTGTTGTGAATTAGTGTGCTCAAATTAATGTCAGACGACTATCAATGAACTTCAACGATCAACGAATTGTCACAAATTACTGCGCCATAATCTTTCCCAATCTGATCTTACGATAGAAGCGGAGCGCTCGCGCGCCAATCTTTATACAAAACAATACTTGGAGGGTCTTCAACTAGGGAAGGACCTACCAACTACGGAACTTCAACCTGCCGATGATCTTGCTATTTTGGCCGGACATGCCTTTATCAGCTTGTGGGTCTTGAGTAAGGACGAAAAATATCTTCTCAATGCAGTCTCCCTCCTCGAGTTTGCTTCGTCAAGAAGTAAACAGTCATTCCGTATACGGTTGATGTTGATCAGGCTATACCGGATACTTGGTAAGTGTCCCTTATAGTATTCAGCTGAACGAGGGTAACATAGTGTCTAGGTGCACCATCACTCGCTCTGGAGTACTACCGTGCGATGCGGATTAAACAGATTCAAAATGATACACTATCTCACTTCCTTTTCTCTCGATCATCAATATTCTCTTTGGCTCCCTCTGGAGACCTGACTCTTATGAGCGAGTATATTGAAGCCTCCCAGATATATATCAATAACTCCCAAGACGTAATTGTTCTCGTCGATCACCGAGTCACAAACTGATGCCTCAAACAGACCCCGGAATTCATCGTTCGAGCATTCACATCAGAAAAGTATTCTCAGGTGCGCGTCTTCCTCGCATTCTGTGGTATTTATTAATGATCATTAACAGATCCCCGAATTTATATCGTTTGAGAACCGGCTAGAATGCTCTCTTCAACGAGACATCTCGAAATTGGAGCATACACGTATGAGGCTTGCTTTTGAGCCGGTCTCCATCGATGTTATCGACATGGAGCTCATTGAGTCCAAGTTCATCTTCGATCGACGTGAGTGACACATTCGTCGCGTCGCGCTTTGATATTCATGTAGGACGTTAAGAACACTTTGATAACCGTGACTACAACGTTTTGCCCAATTACCAACCCCGGATCCAACAATCGTTGAATGAACAGACCCTCTTATTTGGAAAATCAGAAGGGGTACGTTGTCGTCAGATGGATCTGGATCTACATCTACTCACTTCCGAAATCAGTCGGGCTGGCTGTGGTCGTTCTTAAAGCTGTATGTTAGGGCCTTCCAGCATGGAAGCGACCTCGATGAAACCGTCGAAGAAAAACTTCTCATCGGAGACCGTCCGAAGCACATCCCAGACGCCAACCAGCCTCCTCTGAAGGAGCGTTTGTGCCAGCGAAGCGAAGAAGAGCTATCGGAGGTATGGCCTTTTCCTCTTGGGCTAACATATGCTGAAAGCCTGCGTCCTTAGTTGACACCACACGAGTTAACTTACATCCGCTACGCTGATGTGCTAGCAGATTGGCTAGAGCCATACCATGATTATGTCCGACCACCACCAGCGGTCGTGTTGGCCGAAGCTGCTAAACAGACGGAGCTCAAGACGGGTCACCCACTAAAGGGCATTGAGATTCCGGTGTTGGACGGCCTTTCTAACGGTCACAAGAAAGACGAAGAAGCTCCTCCTGTGACTGAAGCTCCGGCGGAACTAATGACGTTCTTTGATGGTATAGATGTCTGTTTGATGAAAGATTCTTGGCTAAAAGATACTCCTAGATATGAAAGCAAGGTTTGAGAAAGTGAAGGGGCAGCCATCTCCAACTGAAGCGCTTGCTGTTGCTGCCCTTATGCAGGAGGTGATAACAATCATCTTTTCGCGGCCTTTAGTCGCTGATCGTATCACCATAGGCCTTGATCTTGTTCATGCTCGAAACTCTGCGCTTCAAGCCTGCTTCTGTAGTCAAGATACATAAATTAGGAAACGTATGGCGTCCCTTGATGATTAAGAGGTACCTGTGTCCTGATTTACTTTAGCTGGTGGCGTCCTTCAAAACTATCCGAACCCATGCGCTTGCTGCTGTTCGAGATGTGTCAGCACAGCTCGTCAAGATGAGCGAGAATGAAGGCACTATTGAGCAACGAAAAATTATCGTGGACTCGTGTACTGAAGTCACGATATCAGAGGTCGGTAGTTAGTCATCTTTTCACGGAAGCTTGCTGACTGGGGCTTTCAAGCTTGATCATGATTTTGTGTTGAATGTAGCCAAAAAGCTGTCTGATGCACGAAAAAAGGTGTTGGAGGGATATGGGAAGGGGATGTCACGCGTTTGCACCCTGTATGCGAACTGAAGTTGGTCGAATTGCATGTTTTAGATTCCTGCAAGTAAATAGCAGTCAAAGCGGCGGATTTGTTTTTGTCTAGTATTTGTTCGATGCAAACAACGCGTGACAGAACGTGAATCAACGCGTTTTTTCGTCACGCTTCATCTTACTCATCTCTACACCTACACTTCCACACTTACACCACGAAAAATGAGCCGTGCGAATGTCCTTGCCGTCTTTTCTTCCTTTTACTGACTGTAGACATAGAAGGAGGATACTACGGTGGAGGCGGCGGCTACGTGCAAGGTGGCTCACCATACAGCGCCGGAGGTAGCCCAGGAGGCGGTAATCGAGTCCGTCCCTTCTTATGGGTGCTGTAGGTGGATTACTGACTGCTCTGCCACTTTTTTAGAGAACTGACGCGTCACAATCGATTCGGCCGTTTACCATTGCCCAGCTCGGAAAAGCCACTCAAGCGCACACTGATGCAGAATGGATGCTGGACGACACGGTGATTGGACACGTAAGACTGTAATCTATTCTTTTCTCTTCTCGTATTCTCATCTTCAGTGCAGGTAACAACAGTAGGCCAAGTAATTCGCATCCAAAAACAGGCGACCAACAGTGTCTACGACCTTCACGACGGCACGGGGCACATTGAGGTGCGGCATTGGAATGAGACGACCAATGAGGAAGATGATGCTAAGTGGGGCGGCATACAGTGCGCACGCGTCGATTTCCCTTTTGAAGCTGGCTGAGTGATTTCACTCTTAGGGAAAACCAGAACGTCCGCGTCGTTGGCTCCTTGAAGACATTTGGCAACAAGCGCTACGTGAACGCGACACAAATTCGCGTGGCTGAAGATCCTCATGAAGTGTTCTTCCATATTCTGGAATGTGTTACCTGTACCTTGATCGCAGACAGGGGACCAGTACGCTTTTCTTGCCTGGTCTCTATGCCCTTTCCTTAATGTCCATTGTAGCCTGTCACGGGTCAACAACCAGTCAGATCGGAGGGACAGCCTGTTCCTGGTTCAAGTACGTCGGCGTATCAGTCTCATTCCGCACAACCAGCGTCGCATGACGAATACGCAAATCTACCAAAACTACAACGAGACATTGTGCACTTCATGCTCAAGCAGGAAAACGGTGAAGAAGGGGTCCATGTAGCATCCATTGCTCGCTCTATTGGTGGCGGCGATGCGCAAATGATCAGGTCGGTGATCTCTGTGAACTGCTCTGACCTCGACTGATGCACCCTAACAGTGATGCTCTTGACCACTTAATGGACGATGGAATCGTGTTTAGTACCATCGATGACTCCCACTTTAGTGTATCTCGCTGAATTACCTCGATCTTGTAGTTGTACTAGCCGACGTAATTGGCCAACCCATATTTGTATTCTATCAGTTGCTCTATTTATCCTTCTTCCTACCATCATTGTCTCCGGGTGACGCATGGATATCGGGCTCCATGATGGATGGGGATACCATGAATGAACACGGCCCTAAAAATAAGGTATAAAAGCATTCAACAAAGTGTACTTTCCACTGACCGCCATTTGGCCCTGCAGGGACCTCAGTACGATAGAAACTCGATACGCTGCATTACTATTGCTCAAGCCATGAAAGCTGAAAGGATGCACGAGACTGCACCTTTCAAAATAGAAGGGAAAGAAATTGGACAGGTTAGCATCATTCGCGTTCCTCCGAGTCTAACTGGATGAACAGTGACCCAAATCACGGAATAGGTTGCGATAGTTGGGAACCTTCTTTCCCACTCCGTGAAAGACCAGTATACAGATTTTGGGATAGGCGATGGAACTGGAAAGCTTACTGTCCGTCTGTGGAGATCCGATGCTAGCGATGTCTTCATTCCGGATATCGAGTACGTTACAGTATTGTCGCGCAATCTCCGACAACAACTGACAAGGCCTTTTCTAGCCAAGAGATGATCAATAAATTCCAGCTCATTCGCGTTACTGGGAGGCTGGACCGCTGGAAGACCAATACTATGCTGCCTCATATGCTTTCAATGCATATAATATCTGATCCGCTCGCAATGTATTGGCATTTGTTGCAATGCGCGACGGAAACCTTGATATACGAGCGAGGCATGCCGGTGGGTGTTCTCGTGCTGCAGTTATGCGTTTAAGTACTGAAATCGGAACCTTTAGCCGTCACAGGAAACAAGCGCCCCTCCTGTTCCTCAGGCGCTTACACAGCCGGACTACGGTATCCAAGATGTGACGATGAGCTTCGCGGAGACGTCCCTGAGCCCTGAGCCCAAGCGAAAGCCGCGCAAGAAGCACCCGCCTAAGCAGCCGACACCATCTCCGCCAGACTCCCCCATCGAGATCCAAATGATTGAGCATGTAATCGACGAGGACATAGTCATGCTGGAATACCCCAATAGATCCAACCCAACAACACCCCAGAAAACGCCGTCGACCCGAAATCAGGCGACACCATCGCTTTTGTTCTCACAGGACACAGCAACTCCGGCATCTTCGTCAAAGAGGCGCCTGAAAGATCATAATCAAGACTCGCCCTCAAAAAGCCGTCCGCAGAAACGTGATCCTTATTCGGATCTTAGCGCCATTCAGAGAGAAATCATTCTCTTTATCAACGGGGAGGCAGGCAATGTTAGCCTATACCCTACAATGGGTGGCAACCTCGACACGTCGACCTTTGAGGAAGGTGTCTCCCGTAACACGATTATTACCACACTTAGCCACCGCATGTCCGCCGATGCTATACGGTAAGTGGAATTTGTATTCGTATGAACTCAACGCTGACGAATCTTCACTACCAGGAGTGAAATTGAATTTTTAAGAGTGCGAGGTTACATTTATTCCACGGGTGACGAAGAACATTTTGCAGTCACCTAATCTGGCATGAAAAACGCTCTCTTCTGACACGTCGACGGCGGTGCAAAACTATGGAATGAATTTCTTTTGATGTATCATGTTGAAATGCTTTGTTGTAATATAGTTTTGCTTCCTGAATCATTTTCGACCTTAGGGCCTACAAAGGACGCGTCATCAGCGAGAACGCTTGAGGCGTTGTTAGGTTCGTCCCACTATCGACGTAGGATGTGGTAAATGGCAAATAGAAACCTGTTCTAACATTAAAAACCAATTACAATGAAAGTAAACCAAGAAATGAAGCAGTCAGATCCCGTATATACTTTTTGTGTTGCAAAGATGAGCCCACAACCAGCCTCCACCTATGTGCGGTGACCAGCAGTCCGCAGAGTCGAGGCATTCTTGATAAAATGAATAATGAAGGAGCATCAAAGTACTACTGTAGGTCCTAGGCGCCGAACTGTCAGCACAGAGACAGAAATCCCGATTCTGTAGAGACTGCTCACTTAAAAACGCCACGCCATGATCGAGTCAGAAAAACGGAAAAAGCGGTCAGCTAAATGCCCCACAACAGCAACTACCTGAACACCACTGAGACGACAGTCAAATGACCTTTGAATGACGTACAACCGCAATAACCATGAACTTGAACCACCGAGCGGGTTCTTTATCTTCTGCCAAAGTTTGCTCAGGCTGTGCTGGGGCGACCTAAGATAATCAAGAGAAAAGTCAGAAATAAAGATGTCTGAAGAAAGTAGAGCCCACCAAGTCCAGAGGGACTGGAAGTACTGCTGCGGCAGCCGCAATACCAGGGTCAACAATGCCAGTCGCCTGCCGACATCTTGAGTAACAATGCGGGGGAAGGACGTGTGGGGAAAATACATACCCTAGTCCTGCGGCTCCTGCGAGGCGAAGGCAGTTGAGGACGAAGGTAAGGATGGACAGGGCCAGGGATCTGTCGTTGAGTGAGGATCTTGGGCATAGTAGATAGTGGTGGTTGAACACGGAAAAAAATTTTCGGCAGTTCGAGCGATATAAATACGTGGGGACAAAACTTGTGTTAGCTTTTGGTGACTTCCCAACTTAGAAAACCAACAGTAATCATGTACAATCACGCTGGGACCTACCGTGGCATTCTTGCTTGCTTCCAACCGCCATGACAGTGAGCTCCTCTGCACAGACAAAAGGGAGAAAGCAGACCTTTGTACACGTCCGCCTAGCTGTTCTCCAAGCACAGCCTTCAGGAGGTTCAACGCCGATCGAATATTCGACAACTGCCCAATGCCCGTCTGAGCTTTGGAGCAGATTTGCCCACAGCTATTCACTCTAAGCATCGAGCCTCGTCCAAAGCATAAAGAGACCCTTCGTTACTCCCTTCTCGACATCGACTTGGAGGCTGTAGAATCCCCGCTTTGATTCGAATCGCATTCCCCTATTGTTGGATATATTCGGAAACAACCTAGCAGTGTATCTCGTGCCTGCTCGAGAAATGGATTTTGGCATTGAGGGTTGTCGTTCTGGAGTTGGGTTGGGTGCTTGGAGCATGGTAGCATACATGCCGCCACTCGTGCTGTTGACAGGCTTGCTGCTCACGCGTCATTGGTTGTCTCCTCGTGGTATCCACCGTTCTTGCTCTTTGCGTGATATCTTCGTAGTGACTTCATCTTGTTGCGCATCCAAACGCCGTTCTGTTGTCGTATCTTCTTCGAAGCATTGTGTGGCGGGGCTCATTAACGTGTCGGACTTGGACTTGAAATTTTGAGCGTTGCAGGTCACATGATCGACCAGGTCTGTTTTTGTGTTTGACTTTGAAACGCGATGCTGACCTGCCTCGTCAAGCCAAGAATCCGAGCACCTCAATAGTCTTCTCATCATCCTTGAAATTGGAGATTAATGGAAGGTTAATAAGTGTATCACGAACCTCATACCGATTGAATACGTTTGACTTGTCTTCAAGTGAAGCGTGAAGGATGGATATATTTACGAAACTTTACACGGCAGCGGAACCACTTCAAAGCTATGGGCCAGAACGCAAGGTATACTGATCAAGGCTTTAGTGACCAGTAACTGTCACTAACAGTATAAATGGCAGTTTCAGCATAGCGGGACAATGTCTTTACAACGGACATGGATCTTTCGATGCTTGATAAAACGAAAACTAACGTCCGGGAATGGAAGCTATGCATTAAGACTCAACCAGGTTCAATCGTTGCCAGAATTACTGGTAGCAAGGAAAAAGCGCGAGGCAAGTCCTTTGACAACTCGGTGTAATGTAAGCCCGGCTGTGACATGACAATATACTCACCATTTGAATTTCTTAGCGGAAACGACTTGTTCTTTATCTTTGCAATTGTCGTCTGAAGGACCATCCGGAAATAATTCGAGTCTGGCAAGCTGCTAGAAGGACGAGCTCGATGTTGTTGGCATTCGCAACCCTTGACGAACCTTCTATGTCAACGCTTTGACGACAGAAAAATAAAGCTCCGCACGTCCACATCTAGACTCCGGTCCTAACACACCTGACGTCAATTACTCGACTACATCGAGACGGCCCTATTCAGCCATTTTTATCTCGGTGTCAGTAGTAGCTCGCTTCTCTGGCCTTCAAGTACTTGTGCACCGGCAAATGACTCAAAGACGTCGATTCTGATTGGCACTGTCTCAGTTTGTCTAAACTCTCTGCATCCTCGGGCCCTTTTACTTACGATCAGCATCCCCGGTGTAGCCCGAACACATCCAGACTACTGGGGCCGTACATAGAGTATAGCTTCGACAACGATGAACGTTTCCTCTTGTCACTGAGCCGACCTTGAAGTAACCTTGGGCTTATTCCACGACAGTTCCGAAGGCGCGAAACCGATATTGGGACATCTTTGCGCTACGATCCGGTCTGTAAATGCACCGCAAAGCGAAGATGTTCCATTGAAGGTAAGCATACTGTTTGCAAATCATGCTCGCATTAGTATTGAAGGCGGCAGTCATCAGCGCCGAGATCTGTATTTCATTGGTTTTCGAGTCCAGGGATTTCTCTATAGCAAATAGATGCTGACCGTACACCATTTCTAGACTAGCGATACTGGGACCATTGTCCTCGGAAAATGTGGCCTCAAATCATTCAATACGTTTTCATCCACCTTTCTCCGAATTCGTTTTTCTCGCGACCAAGCTCAGAGGAGTACGGTTCAACCCTGCATTTTTGAGCCGAATCGTGGACATCAAGATGCTGAACCCCCTCCTTCTGTCAGACGCGTATTTCTCGCGTTCGGCCGCCCCTTACAGACGTCATATGGCAGGCATATTCCAGTTCCAACTCATTCTACTGGGTTTTCTATCATTAATGGCTTATACAGTGACTCTTCTGCGACATCCGAGCGTCAGCAGTGGCTGTGCCACGAACAAATGAGTGAAAGGCTATGTTAGTAGCTTTGATGATCATCGTCGCGCCAATTGGGAAGTGTTCTCCCATGTCGCGAAAAGCTAAAAAAAAAAAGGATGCAGATAGACCGTGCCTCCGGTGCGCCACCTCAGATGTGATGTGCCGGTAGGCTTTTCTAGCTCCAGCCTTGCTATTCAATTTTTGCATGCACCCAACGACGAGTTGTAGCATGATGCTATGTGGAGCTTCATCGAGGGACTTTTCAGCCCTTTGCCCTATAGAAAATCACGATTCATTGGTCCACACTGAAAGCTTAAAAACCATGTACTCCCACACCCTTAATGGGAGTTGTATTATCAGCTTCGGATGCTCTTATTCTTACGGTGATATGCTTCTCCGATGAATAGGCGCATAAGGGATCGTCCTCTAGTGTCAACTTCGATTCCTCGTTTGGGTTTAAACATGTTAGAATCGTATGTTATGCTTCACTTAAGACGGTGAGTGACATCCGTATGCACCCTAGGATGCGCGGATCCATTCTTGGGTGCTGTGCGGCCTCGGTGAGTGGCACTATTTAGCCCGACGACACACTGAGATTCTTCGTATGCAGTTTGCTATCGAAATTCCAGAAGTCTGCGGTTATTTCTGCTATATGACATGCGAAGAAGACCCCTCGAAGCCATGTACTTATGAGGATCTTGTGGGCGTTATGCTGATGTATCATGTTGAAACTCCTCTTTTTGGTGGAACTTTTTCTGGCTTCGAAAGTTTCGGGCGTGAACAGGCATGGCCATCGGCTTTTCTTTTATTCGATGTGTTGCTGCCGAAGTAACGTGTAACCGAGTCTTACAATCTCAAGAGAGGATAGATTACAGTATGTATGAATCAAACATATTTCTGAGAATATTCTTTGAGATATTAGAGTAAATACAAAGGGGCAACTCATTTCGGTGCACCTCGACAGACCCTTCGTAACCCGCATTATATACATAAGGATATCCTTTGGATAGACGTTGCAAGAATGGGTATGTTAGATATTGGAGATCCTAAGTTTCGGATGATCAGTAGAGAGAAGAATCTTCAGGAGGTTACTTACTTGTGGCAGGGAATACCGAGTGGAATAGGCGCTCAGCTATTTGCCCTATAATTGAAGGGATCTCTGCGTGCCGTTGAGCGTCCAGGAATAAGATGATTGCGAAATGATGTACGAGGGCATTAGCATAGTATACTCATAGAGTCGCCCGCTCGGCACTGGCGCTTGATACACTACTTGAGGGGTCTAGAGCGAATAACAGACGTTATTGACAATGAATATATACCTAAGGCGAAGTCGGACATACCGGGAGGACGTAGTCAGGCGTGGGCGCGGGCCTGTGGTGCTAAAGTAGCGAGCTCATCAAAACCAGCCATGAAAAATACATAGGGAAGGGGGATATACCTTAGAGATAGCTATCTTTCGGTATAAAGGCCATGGGCGGCGATATGGATGCATACGGCGGGCTTGACGCTGCAAAGCTCTGTCGACTTGGTCCTTAGGCATGGTGGACGATAGTAGATGAGGCAAGAAATTTGTCCCGTTTGAGCCTTTATGTACCAGGCTCGGATCTCCGAAAAGTTGTCCGCCATCGAGCGTGGTCGCACTTTACCGACCGCTTGCGGTCTGCATGTAAGTCACCACTAGTACCACTATCAATCTCGCGACAAAACTTTCCCAAATCGAAGAGGTATTCAGGACGATGGAAACCAGTCTCCCGGCATAGAACTACGTTCTGAGCGATGTCCCCACCGGCGTAGGCTCTGCGGGGTCCTACGACCGAAGTTCCGGAGTCGAAATTGAGAAGTCCGAAGATGCCCACGACAGTAGCTCAGCTTTGTCTCATACCTTCATCTGCATTGAGCAAAATCTCTCGATATCGCCGCCGATATCCTGAAGACTGGAAAGTGCTGTCAAGCAGCGTTGTCCGTGCAAAGGAACCCATTCTTCATTGTTCGATGTGTCCACCACAAGAATGATTTATCATCATTCAGATACGGAGCACATTATCGAAGTATATCTGTTAAGAAACTGGGACAGATGTCAGGAGGTGTAGTTGTCGCTCAGGGGCCTGGATAGCTCTCGATTGCCTTTGACGCGTCGCTTGCCTCGTCTTGATCACGTTCCTCGGTTTCTGCTTGCTCTTTGTGATATTACTCCTGCACGCTGCGGATGCTGTATCGTTCTTCTGTTGATTTCGGTTATTTAGCCGCAAGGTGGGAGTTGAACGTCATCAAGAAATTTGAAACGCAGTCACATGACCTGTTCCTGTCAATGCGTCATCTTTTGCGACCACGTTGAATTCTTGCACCCGTCGGGCGAGAAACTGAGCCAAACGCAAGGGTTAACTATTCAGCTGCGAAGGTGATCCTGGACGATACATTGACTAACCCGTATCTGGAACTCGTACCTGGTGTTACAGCCCATTGCAGATGTATGAGAGGTGGAAAATTCATCGTCCTTAGAAGAAAGCAGTTAATGCGCTTCATTTAACTGCCGGCTGGCTATTACACTAACCTGTTTAGCATATTATTCTCTTAATCCTCAACCATCTGCATCAAAGCTCAAACAAGGGTTTACACCACCGATAGTTTCGGAAGCTTTGGCGAGTTGAGTGCAAGGTAAGTGGTTCAACTTTCGATAGTGAATGCATATTCACATCTGGCTCATAGTAGCATATGGTGAAACGTTAGATTTCACAGATACAAAAAAGGACAAGACTTGCGGGCTTCGACTTATCGTCTTTAACTATTGCAATTTGGGCTACCACCGCAAAGAGGGACCTAGGATGACGTCAGCAAAGTCTACGAGAAAGAAACGTCTCAAACAGAGGAAACTGTAAAATGCAAAATATGGGGACGCAGACTTTGACCTCTCAGCTTCCGTACCCGGTATCCTTTTAGCATACCGCTACTGCTCAAAGACGTTCAAACGCTCTTGAACTTCTGCAAGCAATGTCGAAGAAAGTTGCGACAACATCAAAATACGCAAAACTAGGAGCGCGCGCACAAGATTCAGACCGGAAATGGTCACAGAACAAGAAACTAGGTGTTTTTGGAACAAAATGGTCAGTCGTAAGGTAAATACACAAACCAGGAGCGCGCGCGCAAGACACCAGGCAAACCCGGAAGCGTGCGCACAAGGTTCAAACCCAAAAATGTTCCCGGAACAGGAAGCCAGGCAAAACTGGGAGCGAGCGGACAAGGTTCAAACCAAAACATATCCACAGAATAAGAAATCCGGTTGTTTCGGCATTAAATGGCTCGTCGCCAGGTAAAATAGGCGGTCCCTGGAGCGCGCGGGCAAGGTTTCAGAGCAGCAAACGTTCCCGGAACAATATAGCACCAGGTCACAGGTCTACCTGGAACGAACTGGCAACTGTTCCAGGAAGCTTCTATCGGTCCGCGGGCAAAATACCAGGTGACAGCCAGAAAGACATAGTTCGGCTATGACCTGGCTTCGGCACCCCGAGGACCGACATCGATAGCATTCATATATTTCGGCCCTCCGAGTCCCAGCCCTGAGAGCAAGGGGTGAGAAACACGAGCATTATAATGTATTTAAGTATCAGTTCAAGTAATACCGGGACACGTTAAGGATATACACTTCACCCTTCCATACCGGGAGCTCTCTTTGAATTAACTCTGCAATGAACGAAAACTCAACCTAGGGTAGACTTCCCCAGTCTTAACTGTATTACTAGTAACTTGTAATCAAGCAAAGCAAACGGATACAAAGCCACTCTGGGTCTTTGAATATTCTGTTGTTGTGTGGAAATCTGTGAAAATGAACAGTCGCCAGGCGCACCCCACTTCTTCCGGGGATGTCTGGCTCACTCATATCATTCCAAGCAAGGCTACCGCGCTACGACACTTCCATGTCCTGTTTCGTCGAAAGGCTACTACGTTACGATAGAAGGTCGTCAAAAGGTTTTTGCGTTATGACTCCCTCGCATCCATTTCCGTCGAAAAGCTACCGCACCACGACGATGAGGGGTGTGATTCGAAAACTTGTCGCGC
Organism: Desarmillaria tabescens; assembly: GCF_030435595.1. Lineage (NCBI taxonomy): Eukaryota > Fungi > Basidiomycota > Agaricomycetes > Agaricales > Physalacriaceae > Desarmillaria > Desarmillaria tabescens. Next base: position 1,476,077 of record NW_026848306.1, read on the forward strand.
TACAACTCTCCCTCGCTTGTTGCGGCCGACAGCATTTGCACCATGACTGGAATGTTTATGCGCACCATCCAAAAAATATTATTGAAAAAAACATCAGCCAACTGCCGAGACCGTGAGGGAGTACTCATGACGGGGCTTTACCATGGCGGCAGCTGGTTCGGTACGTAGCAACGTTGTTCCTCGAGTTGTTAGTGTACATACGGGGGTCTGTAGTACGGACCCCGGCACGCTTCTGTTAAGGAGCAACGTCAGGTAACAAAACTTCCTTCCTTCCATCACATACAAACGAACTTGTGCAATGCCTTGATATTCTGCACAATACATCATCGTTTTTGAATTAACAATCCTTGTACCATATCCATAACACCCAGAAAGGTAGCACGTTCCGAGTCACTGAGTTCCCCTCCTTCATTTACATCAGATTTCTGCAAGGCGATCCCGACGATGACGCTTTGACGGGATGGCTGCATTATCGACTCTTCCTCTGCTACCCACACCAAGGTTGCGATTTGCGACGCGAAGAGATTATGAAGGGTTTGTACGTGTTCGGACGGAGCATTTCCCAGTAACGGCGTCAACTGAATAGCGGGAGGTGGTGGAGGAAGAGAGATCGCATTAGGATCTGTAGGGTCAACGACTGACGCTGCTATCAAAGGCGTAGTAGGCGGCAGTGTCGCTTGAATCTTAGAATTTGTTTTAACACGATGATTCACACTATGAGAAAATTGGATTCACCAGATTGCCTACTTTCCCTAGCTGAGTTACAAGAACAAGGATACGATCGGAGAACCTTTGAATAACGACTTCGGTTAAATTTCTAGCCAGCTCTTTCGCTGTCTGGCGAGAACCCATGGCGGTAAACTTAACAAAGCTTAAAGACAATTTACGAATATTCGGGAACAGGCACGTGGCATGACGTAACTTCTCAGCTGTCTTTATTGTCTTTTATTGACCGGATCTTCAGCGATAAAAGGATTTTACAAAGGTTCTTTGGGCGCCTAACTCTCTTGACTTAAACTTTCACGATGGAAGTCGATGCTCAAAATCCTACCCAGCCGTACACGATTCTGCGCATTAAGCGCAAACGACATGAAGAACCTCTTGATGCTCTTGTCATCGAGTCAGGCATTCGTCGCAAGAAATCTCGCGGCGGCATGGGCGTGTTCAAGTTCGCGCAGACAGTAGAGGACGATGCCTGGAATGATCAGAGGCTGCACCAACAAATACAGGTAAAATATCTGGTTTCTCTGGTTTCCCTGCTTAGTTTTGCACAGGACGAAGTTTCTCGGTTGTCTCGAGAGCCACCGGCGGTGGCACCAGAAGTGCATCAGAAGACTGTACCCCAACCCCCGGCGGCACCTACCAGTAGTCGGCGTCTGTCGACAGACTTCAATCGGAGGTATACAATCGTAGATCAAGAGCGCGAGACTATACTTCCAACTAGCCCGTGAGCTTCTTCCTCCTTGTGGGCTTTAAGCGACTCACTTTTGTCGCGTTTTGGCCTAGGCCCGAAGTCATCTCTACTAAAGAATTGCCACCCAAGCAGACAAATCCGAACTTTCGCGTGTTCGATGCTATACCGGAAGACAATCCGAGCTCTCATGAGATGGATCGACAGTTGGAGAAAATCATGCCTATGCTCAAGGCGTATCTCAATGGTGCAAGCTTAGATACTTTTTCGTGCTTTCTGCGGCTAAATTTTAGTCTAGTTGACGATGCTGCAGCCTCAGAACCAGCACCTGAATCGAGTGACTATGTTTGGGACGTCTTCTACCATAGACCATCGACTTTGAGCGAATGGAATGAAGCTGCCGCCGTTGGAACACTGTATGCTCATTCGACACATCTGACCTTTTTTTTCTCATCTTCGTATGCAGAACGGGTCTTCCACCTTCCCTCACGGATCCTTATGACTCTGACTCCGACTCTGAAATAGAGGATGAAGCGGACGAGGATTCAAATGGTTCGTGTACTTTCTTATGATGTTGGCATTCATAGGCTAACTCATCTGCAGCGGAGGAATATTATAAAAACGATTATCCTGACGAAGAAGAACTATCAGACTGGAGCGGAAGTGGCGGTATGTCTGACGACACTTCATTTGCTTGATGCTAACTTTGATTTTGGCAGATGAATTCCATGAACACTCGGATCACGAAGATTTTTATCGTTACGATTCAGAATAATGTTCCATACATCCCTATCGCTATACAATTTCCATGTACATTGTCACGTACTATTAATGTATATCAAACAGCATTCCATGTAGCCATAAACTGTACACATACCACAAATTAGCAATGATATGTTCTTACGCCTTCTCCGCGACCTGCGTATCATGAGCAATGGAAGCGAAGAAAGAAGAACGTCTTACATCATTGGTCTTCTTCTGCCGCGATCTGCCCTTACCGACAGTGAGGAAACCTAAGAAGACAAGGACACCCAGCATTGCTAAGCATACAGCCAAGGTCAGACCTGCACCAAGGAATCCAGCTCCCACGGGACTAATTCGCTGGTTCACTCGTGCAGCGGCGCTTGCTTCTGAAGCCGCTAATGCTAATGCACCGCATCCCCTGTCCTTCGTGTTCCCGCATACTGTACACCAATCAGCCGTGGTGTTAATAGCGGCAGGCTGAAAGAATTGATCATCTTTTCTCGATAATGAGCGGGTCAACTCACCGACAGATAATTTACAAATGTCGACAGCGGGATGTCCCCGGTGCCGTTGAGAATGTTGTATGTCGTGAAACCATTATCATCCGTTCCGTTCTTAAAATTAAAACGTAGAACAGGCTCTCCGCTGGTGGAAGAATTCCTGATCTCGAGGGCAAGGGCACCAGCATAATTAACTAACACGTCAGAACGTCAGCTAACTTCCCAGGTCAATCCACGGCATGGTTTGCTTACCGATTCCTTCGAGTTCTGAATTCATCTGGGCTGCACCTGTCATGTTAAATAGGGACAGGAATGGCTTGTAAGCGAGGGCCAGGTAAGAAATCTTGAGAGGGTCATCAGAATCCGTGATACTCGTGAAACTTTCAAAGATGGAGGGCAGCATGGTACGGGCAGCAACTGACGTGAGAATATGAGTTTGCCAAGTACTCTCATGGATAACGGAGAACGTACTATTTCCTATTCCCGCGAGTTCGGGGGACGAGAAAACGCCGTATTCATGCCAGTTGGCTAGATCGCGAGCTTGTTCCATAAATGTGTCCGGGATGCTAGCGGCAAAGGATGCATCGTGAATGTTTTCGACGTTCATGTAATCGTAAATCTATTGGGATTGAAGATTCAGGGACCTTGCATACTGAGACGAAGCTTACGTTCCACTAAAGGAGGGGTTAGCGATACAAACTCGAAGTATTGAAGGTATTACCATGTTCTTCAAAGTAACCGGTCTACCATCAAGGTACGGGGAGAGCTGGTTCAGAAACGAGGCGCTCTCGTTTACCTTTGCCTGAAATGCTGAAGAGTTGTAGAAGGCATTGGTGGACGTGTCAAAGGCCTGAGTTGGTTGTGAGGAATAAACAATGCTACGGAGAACAGCGTAGCTCACACCACAAGACGTCCATCCTTCCAGAGAGACGTCATTGTCTGGTTCTACGGATTCGACTGCAGTAGAAAGAATGTCAGATAAGAGTCCGGATATCATGGATTCTCACGACTAACTTGGTATGTACTGAATGAAGAGAATGATGATCATTCATTCTCTTGACGTGATGGAGTGACATTTGCACACCTGATAACCGCCTAGAGGGCCCTCGACAGTGGTTCCGTTGGCCAGAGTCACGTTGTAGTCAGAGGTGGCTGGGAACAAGCCTTGTAACAAGCTCGTTGCCGAGTTGACGATAACACCTCCTTCATCACCGCCGTCTGCACGGACTAGTGGACGGGGTTGGGGTCAGAATACAGAGCCTGTTGTAAGGATGGAAACGTGCCTTTGATCTGGTCCAAGTCGGCGATGGTACTGTTGATTCCCGAAATATATGACTCGGACGACGAGTTAAGATATAGCGAGCGCAACAGCTGCCCAAGCTGGTACTCTTGTAGCTGTAGGGAAAGAGAGTCAGATGAAAGGCATTGAAATAATTTCTCAATGGTAGACTTACATTCCCCTCTGGCGTAATTGTGGTCGACGACGCGGTGTACGAAGAGGGATCCTGATAAAAGCCTTGAGATACGATATCAGATCGGTTAGGTATTTATACATGAATCAGAGTTCAACATACCCTCTCGGTCGCCATGTCGAGCCAAGATCACTACACCAAGAAGAGTATTATCAGCCATAGAGGAGAGATGGGATATCCAAGTCTTGGGAATGTGCTCCTCGAGTATTTATGGCGAAGAAGGGAGATGTTTATCGTTCTTCCGGCGCTCCCATGCGGTCCAATTACACAAGATCAAGTATCCAGTATGATCAATCACCTGGTCACGTCATGAGTGCACGGAGGAAGATCGCCCTATTCTTGCCGCGTGGCTATTCGTGCCTTGCTCCCGACCATCATGTTTGCTGCAAAATCACCGCCGAAAGGGAAAAACAAGGAAGAATGGCACATGGGCTGGTGGGATTTTCAGCCACTGGTCGAGAAGCTTACCCCAAGGTCAGTGTTTCCTGTATATGCGACAGTTTGCATTTGAACTCGTCGATAGACGCGCAGAATGGTCGAATTCTTCTGTCATTTTTACTCCGCATCCAACTCAACCAACGATTCTCGCGCGTCATTTCTCGTCATCCAAGCAGTTCAACATTCCTTCGCCGGCACCGATTCTCGCAGCTTTGACGGACTTTGACCCTCCGACTATCATCTCGGCCTCTCCCAACGACGACTGGCTGTTCGCGTACTTTCCAGGACGAGGGGTCCCTGGTGCTGGGTGTCTCTGGTTTCGTGGTCCTGAGATTGATAACTGGATACTCAAGGACTACTGGACGCCGCCACTGGGTGCTGGGGTTGTCACAGCAAGTTGGTTGGGCGCACCGCGTGAAGTACGTGATGCATGTATTATACTGACTAATAATGACGAACGATGGCATTTAGTGGACCGCTGATGAACATGGATCGTTTCTTCGTCTTCCTACTCGTGGCCCAAAAACTCCGGTATCCTATCCCACTTTGGCGCTTGTCACACAGAACCATCAATTGACTTTGTGTTACGTGCGAAATTATATCCCTTCTCTCAAGATGTTTTCCACTCCTCTGAATCAGTATAGCCTTGTCAACGAGAATTCATCCATGCCGACACCTGAAGCTACTGACAACGGTGGCCTTTTGAGACTGTGTGTCACGGCAGCGATCGGTCTCGGATATGACGGCGCGTTTTTAAGCTTTCTGTATCAATTATCTTTCTAAAGTGTATATATCTCCAGAATCCTCAATTCTTGTCGCGACTCGTTCCCATATTATACCTTTACCTCCTAGAACTCCGGATACCGATCAATTTGACATGAATATGTCCCTTGATTTTGGCCAGTCAAATGCTGAATCTACAACGCATTCTGAAGAGATATATGGCGAAGAATCTATCATTGAAGTTTCTGAGGTCCGTCTCCAGTTTGACGGCATCATGATGCGTAAGTCTACTGTCATCATACTTTCTACCACAGCGACTTCAGCTACAAACAGGTCTATCGACGCAACCACTGCTTCCTATACAAAACTGGGAATCACAGCTCACCAATCTTGTCTTCGTGTGCAAAACCCCGTCTGCCCCTGAGCTAGGAGTTGCCCAAAATGAAACCAAGGCTGCTATGTACTTGGTAGCTAGTTTTTTGGATTTTGGTGACTGTAAGTGTTTTCTTAGTTTGAATACGCAACTATTAACGTTTTCTTGTTAGACTCGAATTTGCCTCAGTCCAAAATAGTATGCTACTCTATGTTGCGTCATGCTACACCCGATACCAAGCAATCCGCATGGGTAATGGATCATTTTTTGGTTAATGATGTTGCTACTGACTTCTTCGCAAGTCATGTCACCAGGCCGGTACAAGGACGTATACGGATGGCGTTCTGGGCTTTCTCGTTCCTACCAAGCCGTTGCAAGGTGTCGATGCTAGTTTACTCGTCGGCATACTAGATACGTCAGGATCCTTCCTTGCTGGGAAGACCAAAGACAAAGAGGTGCGAATCGGTATGACTACAATTCTGGAGATGTACGCCACCTGTCTTTCTGGGTTTATCGATCACTGAGGCATGAACATCAATAGTCCCACATTGTTTGAATACGATAAAGAATGGGAACCCTCTCCCATTTTCACGTCGGCTACCAAGGTTGGAAAAGAAGGTTCGCTGCTATTCAAATTGCTTGCTTTCGGTCATTGATCATTGTTCAGTCCCGATCCATGCCGTTCTCTCGCCCAACGAGATGTTGCTATGCACCGTTTCATCAATGGTAAGGGCTACACAAACCTCTGTACATACGGTCCCGATACGTCGCGCATCGAGAGCATTCAAGGCTGGATTTCCATCTATTCTTCCACTATCTTCCGGTCTTGCCTCGGCAATTCTATCACGAAGAAGTACAGCAGATTTCACACACTTACTTTCCCTTTCGACAATGCCGATGGAAGAAGTTAGCCACATCTTATTTCAGGTGTTGACTATCGTGGAAACACAGTCACGCAGAAAGCTGGGTACGCTGACTTGGCAGACTTTGGGTGTTGCTTTGGAGATTTATAGGTTCGTAATTCAGCGACTGTCTAACTTTACTCTGCTAAATCCTATTCAGGCTTCGAAGTTTACGGGCAAAGGACGAAAATGCCAGGGATAATTTGAATGCACGTTGGCAAACTGCGCACGACCTGTGCTCACTGGCAGCTTGCAATGCCGCATTTGAAGACTGTAAGGACAACGACGGGCCTGATTTTCGTGCGTAGCCGTCATGTTCCAGTGACCTCATCATGACTGTCTCTTGGCAGGCGCTGTTTGGCAATTTATAGGAATCTGTGGATGGGTTGTAAACTTCATTGAGAAAGTCATGAAAGAAGTCATGTTAATCAATTCAACAAGCAAACCATCGAGCGAAACCGATGATCTCTTCGATGCAGAATCTCGTAAGCTGTTCCCCTGAATGTATGCCTATTTTCGTTTATCTGCCTACAGCTGTTTCAACCGACCACTACGAGGTTCCCTGCCTTCTTCACATTGTGCATCCTCGTGCACTAGTGAATTTGAAACAAGCGTTAAGCAATGTTCGTAGTTTCCGGAGCAGCCTTGGTTCAATCACGGCACGGGGTGAGAACTCCCAGATTGCCAAAGATGTCCTGGTTGATCTGGTTGATTGTTCGGGCGTTGATCTCAACGCTTTGGATCCCTTATTGGATGAGTTCATACTGAAGTCAAAGGATATTGAAGGTAAGAATTCCGGGGCAGTCATAGTTTACAGAAAGGTGATCGTGCATTCCCAGTTGAAGAGACACGACGAAGTTTCGCTTCATGCGAGCCTACGATCTCAATGGAGCCTCAATTACAAGCAAATGTTAGACGGTTATGCGAGTCGGGAGTTATTTCAAAATCACGACTATACATCAAGCCTCACGAGTTGATAGACGGATTCGAGAATCTCAGCTTGGAAGGTCCTCGGAAGGAGCAGGATAAAGATGTCGTCTCGAAAGGAGTGCTTATGAAGAGGCAACTTTGTGTGCAATGTCTTCGATGTGATGGTCTCTCAGAAGCTGCAAAAGATGCGCCGAGGTCTGCAAAGGATGCACAGAGGTCTGGAGCTAGTTCCTCTGATCGTTGGAGAACCTGGGAGAGGAAATGGGTACCTGGGTGCGTTTGCGGGGGTTCATGGTTAACAGCAAAAACATGAATAGTATCTGTTGTCATTCGTGATAAAGTCAGATGCATTTGTATGTCTGTATGTAACTTAGAATCTTTCACAGCTTCGACTCACGGCTACTCTCTAAGAAATAATATGATGTCGCCCTTTTCACTTCTTGTAACCACTCTTCGATAACGGTTTTGTCGGTGACATTGTTATCCCAATAGACCACCAATCCGAGCTCGTTTCGAAATGTCGAAGCTCCGAGGTAAATTTCCCCGGGACGACATCGAAGACGTACACCGGAGCAACGTAGGTGGATTCGAGAAGTTTTCCCGCTTACTGGATCCGAAAACTCGTGCGGGAGGAGTTTATCAACCTACTGTCCGGTTAGAAAAAAGAGCGAAGATGCACACCGATGAGACGCACGCTTCCGAAGCTAGAGCCACCGAACGAAGGCACCAGGCCAAACTTTGCCTGATCAATAGCGGAAATAGAGAGATCTTCCTCTTTTGAATATGATGTTTGCGCTTTGGACAACAACTCCTTTAACATCTTGATCATCGGGGGGTAACGAACCGAGCCGATGTCGAGAAACAATGGGTGCTTCAGAAGACTATTGGCGCGTTTTTGCATATTCCTACACCTATACCAAAAGCGTTGACGTGACAAGAGAACGTCAAATGTCGAATGAGCACCCTCTGGCTTTAGTGGAACAAATGACATCGGGTAGAGATAGAACCCTATCGAAAGCATCGGATTTTTGGCGCCTCCATGGGTATACCACTCGCGGTCCAAGTACGGCCTTACATTAATTGGGCCCGTCGTGTATGTAGGTTCCATCTTCCTGAATTCCCATTCCTCCTCTGTCATCAAACCTTGAACATACCTCCTACAAAGCAGACGGCCCATGGAAATCTGACCAAGTACGACATAAACGTTCCCAAATGATAATCCGTGATTCCGGCATATTTCCATAACGCGGAGTGTTTCTTCAGCGGTAAAATAAAGTACCGTCGTGCGAGAGTCAACAGGGTTCTCGTTCATGTGGACGGCGACATTTCCGGGGAGTGTTTGACCCCCGGTCTGAAACCTTATATGTCAAGAAATTAATTAGACCTTGGTGTAACTTGAGGGACGCACGCTGAATTTTGCGGATCGAATAGAAGCAATGACATGGGCCATGGCTTTGTGCCACCGCTGGGTAGCGAGATTGAGATTTCTGACAGGATACAGGTCATCAGTCGCGAGCGATAACGCTAGCCTCTTCGATAGACGGGGTGGAACGGGTGGGGACGAAGAAGATAAGAAAGCAAGCAATGTCCGTGCGACAGTATAGTGGGAGATCCCATCGCTTACGCAGTGGGCAGCATGGATGACGATGTGAAAACAATTTTTCTGATCGGATTGCCTGAAGACGAAAAGTCGGACGAGATGAAAATCGTCAAGGATCCGCTCTTGATTAAGAATATTTTCTACCGTTGCATCCACATCGCTAAAGGATGGGACCGTCATGAAGATCACCTCTCCGGAGATGTGCACTTTGAGTCGACGCTCATCTACGACGAAATGCACGTCTTCGTCCCTGTCCCCGACGGTTTCTACCTGTGCACCGAGGAGAGGGTACATCTGCTTTGCAAACACCCAAGCGTTGCCCACGGTTTCTTCGGTGATTAAGAAATTTTCATCCTTTGCTACCTCGAAACACACTGAGAGCGCGCTATCTGTAGCCCCGTGAAGAACTCGACCGCGCAAGTAGAAATGCAGTTCGTTAAGACCCAGAGAGCGCTCATAAATGAGATGGGGAGAAGACGAGCGCAACTTCCACGGGGCGCGCATGGCTGGGGAGAGTATGAAAGCATATGCCCATTTTAAATATATAGCGTCCGCGCCCTAAAAGTTTGAAAAACATTCACGAGAGCTAGTCGGAAGTGTCAGGAAGGAAACCGCGGCCCGAAACTCCGCGCTGGTCCCTGTCACAATCGTAACGTCACGAGAACTACTTTCAACTTTCTGCTGCCCTGCCCACTTTCTGCTTGCTTTCAAGTTTCTACTTCAACGATGCCCAAAATCAGCCTGCCGTCTTTGCCCATTTCTTGTCTCTTTGGTGTCAGGAAGCCTTCTGGACCGAACTTCAATGTCTGTCGTAAACGACATACAAGCACTCGTCCAACAATCGAAACTTTTTGTAGAGGCATCAAAGCTAGAACAAGCTGCTGGTAAGAAAGCCAAGGGTCGCAAGCGATTCAAGGGAAATGTCAAGATAGGACAAGGCGGTACACTTGATCCACTGGCAGATGGCGTTCTGGGTGAATATTAATGTTGTCTTCAATGATATTTGCTTTTCTCACATATCGTGGCAGTGATAGGTATCGGGAAGGGTACCAAGCAACTATCGTCTTTTCTTGATTGTACAAAGGTAATGCACCGATTTATTTCAAGTTTACCTATAACTTATTCAACCGGATGCTGCTCCAGGAATATATAACGACGTGTTTATTGGGATGCGAAACCGATAGCTATGATAGTGAAGGCGCTATAGTTCGAACAGCACCATGGAAACACATTGTACGAGAGACGGTTGAGAGCAAAATTGGTCAGTTCACAGGCCAAATTCAGCAAGTACCTCCCATGTAAGAGTTCTCTCCACCTGAAGACTCGCAACTTGAACAAAACTGTCAGATTTTCTGCCTTAAAAATGGACGGAAAGCCATTATACGAATACGCCCGTAAGGGCATACCCCTTCCTAGACCCATAGAGCCTCGAGCTGTGACCATACACAGTCTTGAGCTAGTTGAATGGCTTGGGAGTGATCATTCCTTTTCTTGGCCTGCACAAAAAATGTCCGAGGAAGAGAAGCTCTCCCTCAGGAAGGCTATACAGAGTGTTGATCAGAGTGTGGATCTCAAGGATGAACCAGAATCGACAACGTCGGACTTGGAGAGGCCGTCTGCTTTTGTGCTGAAAATGAAGGTCTCGGGCGGCACGTATGTTCGATCAATCGTTCACGATTTGGCGCACGCTGTAGGGTTCAGCGGGACATGTGGTTACCTTGACACGGAGTCGGCAAGGGAAATTTGTCCTGGATCAGGAAGAAGAAGACGACCACGTCTGTATGCCCTTCGAGGTGTTCACAGCAGAAAACAGCAAGGAAGTAGATGAAGAAGGCTGGACGCGGTGGGAGAAAGAAGTAATGGACCACCTACAGATTGTTTCAACTTGAACATTGAACCCTTGCTCGGATCGTCACATGGCCCGCCATCGAGGTGTCGTATTCATAGGTAAGCGAATACTACTCCCTCGCCCTTGTACGATTTGGAACTTTATTTTAACAGGTTTCAGTCATAAAATGGAAGGTATCAGGAACGAGGCAGTTCTCCTTTACTCGGCGGCAAGGTCATTCCATGGAGGCTGTATAGCGTATGTTTTTAAGTCCCCCTTATATACAATCCGGAGAATATCTCGGTTTGAACGACGTGTAACGTGAATTGGGGTGTCCCCGTGTTGATGGGCCGTGACAAGTTGTAATTGCACGAATCTAAAAGGGTGGGGAGAACGACTACGATAGCGTCGAGAAGAAGCACTTGATGACATCCTGACAATGCCCATTAAGATGTAGACTGGACTGGAACAACATTTGGACCTTTGTACGCCGCCGCTGGAAGGATGAAGCGGCAAGTTTTTCCGAGAGCGGCCCGGTGAAATCCCGGGCCGTCAATCCGGTCCGATTTGATGTGGATGCACCCCTTATTTGCCGGCTGTCGTTTATATAGTACGTCTTTCCAGGATGCGATTACACCTCCCTACTGGATCCCCCTTCAATGGCTGCAAACGGTTCCAATGGCGTTCATATCAGTGCTACTCGTCCTCTGACCCCGGGTATCTACGCACCCATTCCTACTTTTTTTATTCCCGATTCCGAGGACCTTGGTGGGTAGTGTTAATTTAAAGCAGCGATTACTCATCTATTCTTCTAGATATACCTTCCCTTGAAGCACATGTCGTTCGGGTTGCAATTGCAGGAGTTGGCCCCCTCATCACTGGTTCCATGGGCGAAGCCATTCATCTGTCCCACACTGAGCGTATGAGAGTCGTTAAAGCTGCTCGCGATGCTTTAGACACTGCGGGCTTCACTCAAGTCCCAGTAATCGTTGGCACGGGTGCTGGGAGCACAAGGGAGACAGTGGAACTGACAAATGAAGCTGCTGCTGCCGGCGCGGATTACTCAATCGTTATCGCAAGCGGCTACTACGCAGGAGCTTATGGAAATAACCCGAAGGCTTTGAAGGCTTTCTGGACAGAGGTCGCTGCAAAGAGTCCCATTCCAGTGATGATATACAATTGTAAGTCATTAGTGCTTTAGATCGTCAAATCATCCAATGAAATGCTTCCCAGATCCTGGTGCTAGTGGCGGAATTGATCTTGATTCGGATTTGATAACGGAACTCGCAGAAGAGTGCCTCTAATCTCTGTGGAGTCAAATTGACGTAGGTTTCTACCTTGCCGGCAACATTTGGTAACTGACACTGACCATTAATAACCTTCAGCTGCGGAAACGTTGGCAAGCTTACCAGAATTGCCGCTTCTGTGTCAGGGCCGGAGTTCCCATTGAACCACCCTCGTAAGAATGCCGCGGCACCTTTCCTCGTATTGGGAGGATTTACCGACTTCATTGTTCCTTCATTCTACGCCGACGGACACGGCGCAATCACTGGTCTAGCAAATGTTGCTCCGGTAGATTCGTTCACCCCCTATAGTATCATAAGTCATATGCTCACGGAGAACTTAGCACGCCATAGCGAAGCTCTGGTCGGTAACGGTTGCGTCTAAACAAGATTTGTCGCTACTTCCCGAAGCATTGCGACTGCAAGGGATCATTGCTCAGGCCGACTTCACCATCGCAAAGGCCTCAATTGCTGGCACGAAGTTCTTGATTGAGAAACTTTACGGGTATGGCGGAGTACCTCGCAAGCCTCTTCCTCCCATGGAAGCTAGTGCTGCACAGGATCTGTGGGATCACCCCCATACCCAAGACCTTGTAAGATTGGAACGCGAGATTCGTGGTAAAGCCAAGGCTTAGTTATAGCGCTGATTTCTTGTAGTTTTTACATTCGACCTGATGGCTGTTACGTGGCAGTATCTATCTACGTAGAGGCGTCAACTGACACTCTCGCTGTTATCGTTATAAGTATCATTTCTTGAAAAGTGTGTGCTCGCGTATTTTAGGATTTGCATTAGCATGACCAGTGATCAGCAGTTCGGTGGATAGGTGTCTTGTGACTACATGAGCTCGCACTTCCATGCTTCAAGGTCCGTGACCTCGAACGCTGAAATTAAGGACGAAGCATGCGCGAAAGAACTACTTTCAAGAAACAGTTGTGTATGGCCAACAAATCGATGAGATAAAGTTCAAAGAGAAGGGGAGGTACTATGTGACAGTCGCCAAGCCCGTACCGTCGAGAGAAAGGACAGGTTCGGGTGCGGAGTGAGATCATCACGTCGAATAGAACTTTGCACACATGGACCGACAATGTAAAAGGATAGCGGCCATTGATATTTTCCTTTTAAATTATTGCAAGCTGGTGGGCATCATCAGGTACCATGACGGCACCAGTATACATGCACGCCGCAAGCATCAAACGCGGGGAAATGGGAACTCATGATTTTCGGGCCGAATATCCGCTCGGCTCTGAGGGCCGAGTCGCGTCGAAGCAGAGTCACGATTCGAGTTCTCGAGCATTCCAGTTACCATCTACGTCGTCTGATTGCTCTTTGACGCTCAACGCCCTTGACGACGAAGGGCGCGCGAACAATGCTCTGCTCGACGCCCTCGACGGCGAATTGGCACTTTGTGCGCTGCTGTCTCTCCAGACAGCTCAGGCAGGTTAACGGTATGTGCCACGGTGCAGAACGTTGCTCGTCTCTGATAATCCTGATAATCATGGTGCTGGACAGATATCCGCCACTTTCACTCATCCTCGACCCGCTCATCGTCGTCGACTCCGTATGGATCACTCTCCGTCGGCGTCCCACATGAGATTTATCCCGGCGAACGACGAGTTGCTCTTACGCCACAGAATGCTGCTCTGCTAAAGAAGAAAGGATTTGCAAATGTGCTTGTGGAGCGAAATGCAGGAGCAGAAGCCCAGTTCCTCGATGAACAATACTCTTCTGCTGGAGCTAGGCTGGTTTCACGAGAGGAATTGTTCAAGGCTTCGGATATAATGCTCAAAGTGAGGCCACCCTTGCTGGATCAAGAGGCGCATCTTCTCAAGGAAGGAAGCTCGGTCATTTCATTCTTATATCCGGCGCAAAATAAAGACATTGTGGATTTGCTTGCTTCCCGGAAAGTCAATGCTTTCGCTGTGAGTCACCGCATTCCAGTGCTGTGTTATTATTCATACGTGGCGTAGATGGACATGGTACCTCGTATTTCTCGCGCCCAAGTTTTCGATGCTTTGAGGTATGTCTTCGTCACGACTACGTTCGTTAGTATTCAACAGCTGCGACCCAGTTCTATGGCAAATATCGCTGGTTACAAGGCTGTTTTAGAGGCTTCCAATCATTTTGGTAGATTTTTGACGGGCCAAGTCACTGCTGCTGGGTAAGGAACTCTTTACTCCATTTGCCGCCCTTCACTCACGCGTTAACAGGAAGGTAAATCGACCCTGAATTCAATTACACGTTGACATAATTCATAGAGCCATAGATACCCCCAGGAAAGGTTCTCGTAATTGGTGCCGGAGTTGCAGGATTAAGTGCGATCGCAACTGTACGTTGTGGTTCATTGACGTGACACGCAGATGGTCTAACAGGTTCTTTTCCGATGAAAGGCTAGGCGTTTGGGTGCTATTGTTAGAGGCTTTGACACGCGTTCTGCAGCAAGGGAACAGGTTCAGTCACTCGGAGCAGAGTTCATTGAAGTATCGGTGAAGGAGGAAGGCGGCGGTGGCGGCGGCTACGCCAAAGTTATGTCGAAGGAATTCATCGAAGCGGAAATGGCTCTTTTCATGGAACAATGTAAAGATGTCGACATCGTAATCACGACGGTAGGACAACGTTTCAAACGCCTCCATGTTTATACTCAAACACTACAACTATCATCTAGGCCTTGATACCTGGGAAGCCTGCACCCAAGCTGATAACCCACCAAATGATTGCAGCCATGAAGCAAGGTTCCGTCGTCGTTGACCTGGCAGCGGAAGCTGGAGGTAACTGCGAGGCGACGAAGCCTGGTGAATTGGTTGTTGAAAATGGCGTCAAAATCATCGGTGAGTCTACCTGCATCGTAAATTCCTGTTTCTTCATTCTTAGCTTTCCGTTAGGTTACACGGATTTGCCGTCCAGATTACCCACACAGTCTTCAACCCTATACTCTAATAACATCACTAAGTTCCTGCTCTCTCTGGGTCCTGGTGATGGGAAGTTTGCCATTGACCTTGAGGACGAAGTTGTTCGTGGATCTATCATAGTGCACGGTGGAAAGATCTTGCCTCCGGTTCCTCGAACACTGCCTCCTCCTGTAGCCCCTCCGACAAATGAAAAGGCTGAAGAAATCGCAGCCACAAAAGCTATTACCCCGTTCCAGAAAGCAGCTCGTGAAGTAGCAACAGTAACCGCTGGAATGGGAGGCGTTGTCACGCTCGGCAAGGCGACAGGTGTTTCGTTTATGGACAATTTCTTCACATTTGGACTGGCTGGACTGGTTGGATACAGGTTTGAACTTCCCTGATATTTTGTTGCATAAACTGATGAGTATCTCAGAACTGTTTGGAACGTTGCGCCTGCATTGCACTCTCCACTGATGTCTGTGACGAACGCAATATCCGGAATGGTTGGCATCGGTGGACTATTCGTGATGGGTGGTGGGTATTTCCCTGGCACTATTCCTCAAGCACTTGGCGCCCTGTCCGTGCTTTTGGCTAGTGTCAATGTTGCGGGCGGCTTTATCATAACAAAACGCATGCTGGATATGTTCAAGCGTAAGCCAGAAGTGCTATCTGAGCAACATGCCATTAATTCAACACTCTTTAGGCCCAACTGACCCACCGGAATACTCTTGGCTTTACGGCATCCCTGCCGTCGTGTTTACAGGAGGATTTTTGACTGCTGCAAGCACTGGAATGGGTGGTCTTGTCCAAGCTGGGTATCTGGCTAGCAGCGTTTTGTGCATAGGTATCGTGTTTTTCCACTTTTTAAACATACGAGTACATTTGTTGAAGAATATTCTAGGATCTCTTTCTGGTCTTGGCTCCCAAGCCACAGCTCGTCAGGGTAATGCTCTTGGAATGTTGGGTGTCGGTTCTGGAATTCTTGCGTCCTTGGCTGCCGTGGGCTTCCCTGTTGAGGTGTTGACACAATTTACCGCCGTTGCTGCGATCGGTGGGACCATTGGGACGCTCATTGGCAAGAGAATCACTGCTACTGAGCTGCCGCAAATGGTATTACATCTATTCATTATCAAAGCGTTATGCTCATAGATCGGCCCAGGTTGCTATGCTTCATAGTGTAGTTGGTCTCGCGGCAGTCATGACCAGCTATTGCTAGTGTTATGGCTGACCTGACTGATGTATCGACCCTCCATCTTGTGACTGCTTACCTGGGTGTCGTTATTGGTATGGTCGGTCTTTATACTGAACGCGTCTATGGCTGATCCAATCTCATTAGGTGGAATAACATTCACCGGATCTATTGTTGCCTTCATGAAGTTGGCAGGCCGAATGGGTTCAAGGCCGTTGGCCCTGCCTAAAAAGCATCTGATTAACAGCGGCATTCTTGGTGCTAATGCGCTGACTATGGTAGGACTTAATATAACCCAACATGACCCAGTAAGACTGATGGCGTTTATAGGCAGGCTTTGTTACCATGGCTCCTGCTGCTGCCTGTCGTAGCCGCCTCATATCTTGGGCTAAGTACACTCTTGAGTTTCGTCCAAGGTTTTACGACCACTGCCTGCTATTGGTGGTGCCGACATGCGTACGTCTTTGTCCACGAATGAATCAAAGACTAGCCGTGCTGATGTTGGGCATTGTAGCTGTCGTCATCTGTGTACTCAATTCATATTCCGGATTCGCACTAGTTGCAGAAGGTTAGTTTCATTGATACCTATGTCCGGACTTCCTTTTTGAGCAGCAGAGTAGGCTTCATGCTGGATAATTCTCTCCTAACGACGGTAGGATCGCTTATTGGTGTGAGCGGTTCTATTCTTTCATACATCATGGTGCGGACTGCGTTTATATCTGTTGTCAAAGCGCTGAACTCCCGGCAGTGTGTCGCAATGAATCGTTCGTTAACGAATGTCCTGTTCGGTGGTATTAGTTCCACCGCAGCATCGCAGGAAGCTCAAAAGATCGAAGGCGTGATAACCAAAACCAACGTCGATGATACGGTGGAGGCGTTAAATAACGCTGACAACGTGATATTGGTAACTCAACCCATAAAATTGTTTTATTCCAGAGCTCATGATTGCAGGTGGTCGGCTATGGAATGGCTGTGGCCAAAGCGCAATACGCCATCTCTGAGATATGTTCGTTGCTTCGAGCGAAAGGAATTAACGTCCGAGTGAGTCTGCTCTTGTACTATGGCTTACCTCATATCTGACGGCTTTTGAGTTTGCAATCCATCCCGTGGCCGGTATGTGTATCTTGGGAAACTGCATATATTCACCGTCGCTCATTGTCATCAGGAAGAATGCCAGGGCAGTGCAACGTCCTTCTCGCAGAAGCAGCTGTTCCATACGATAGTGCGTCAATGCAACTCTGATCCAAAACTCTAGTTTCTGATTCACGGAATAGTCGTCTTGGAAATGGACGAGATTAACGACGACTTCAAAGACACCGATGTTACTTTGGTGATAGGTGCCAACGACACTGTGAATCCGATCGCACTCGAGCCCGGTTCAGCCATTGCGGTAAGCGAGGTAGTTGAGTTGCGACAGAACGATGGGTGACACTTCATAGGGTATGCCGGTCTTGCATGCTTGGAAGAGCAAGCAGGTCATCGTCATGAAGAGGGGAATGTCCAGCGGTTACGGTGAGCCAATGCTGCGTCTGCGTTCTGAATTTTGTACTGAGGTCTCTTAGCTGATGTTCCAAACCCGATGTTCTTCATGCCTGGAACAAAGATGCTTTTCGGTGACGCCAAGGATACCTGTGAAGGTGAGAGCTTCTCCTTTTTCGAACGGTTAATTCGATGTTAACGATGGAATTTCAGCTATCAAACGGGGTCTCGAAGCAAGGGGATAGTGATGTAGCAAATATAGCTGGCAAGTGGAATATAGACAATGAGATCTCGAATAGCATGTGCCACTTGGGACGTTGATCTGACGCTACAATTTGTACTGATAATTATTTCGTTTCGATTTCGTGTAAAGTTCGTACGCTGTCGGTTATCGGCCCGACTTTCCGAGTTATGTCAACGACGCGTACCGGCCGCCATGTGGGCACTGAGCCGAGATTCCAACTTCAACCATCTCATGTTATCCACGTTCCTTCATGAACACATAACGAGTCAGTATGCTTTTCTCCTCCATTGCTCGTCAATAAATGTATTTCTTCTGATTTACCTTAAAGATTATGTCTTCCTCTCATACCAGTGAAGACAGCAGTGGTACAGCATCTCCGATTCCCATACCACAGCCAAGACTTCAATCCCTCCCAGTCCCGGAAGACTTCTCTGTGAATTATACGCGTCGGAATTCCAGACGATCTGCCGACAGTCGACGGGAACGTGCGGAACGTGCAGCTCGCGTCTCTTGCGACGTCTTGGAACTTTATAATACTCAGAAACTTGAGATCCAGACGTTACGGAATGACCTGCACGTAGAGCGTGCGCGTGCGGATGATGCCGAACGAGATTTAAGGGAGGTTGTCAATCGATTCAAGGCTTTGTTCCAAGAAAAGGTGACTGCGGTTCAAGAGGCTACCAAGGCCAAGCAGGAGTTGCAGTATGTCAACTGTAGCTGATAACTGAGAATTGTCCACTGATAATAATATAGACTGCACAAGAATTCCCTGGAAATGGCTCATATCGAGATAGCAAATGCTCAAAAGTTGCTGGAGGCTGTTGAAAGACAGCGTACTCAGGCCGAAGAGGAAGCTCAAGAAGTCAGAGCAATAGCCCATAAGCTACATTTGGAGAGAGAACTACTGAAGGCCGCCGAAGAAGGTCGTCAAAGAGGTTTCGTCGAAGGAATGCAGAGAGCCCGTATGTTCGCTCAGGATTACGCTCCTCGCACAAGTGAAGACGATTCTGACAGATCAGAGTCTTCTTCAAGCGGGTCCTCTACTTCTAATGGCCTCCAGTATCGGAATTCTAGGCAACAATCTACGAAGCCGCCTTCACCGCCGATTCCTTTCCCTGTCCCTGAGCCAGCCCAACCTGAAGCGGTAAATACAACTACTGCCATGCCCTCGCCTCAACTTTCATATGTCGACGTCCCACCTGAAGGATTCATTCCAGACACAGGTCAGGACTCCGTCATTAGACTTCCTCCTCCTCATGAGCTTTCACCGCGACCCCCTACACCTGGGGCTACATTTGTGCCGCCACTTCCTGTCATCCCAGAAGACGGTGAAGAACCTGTTGTCGTTCCTCCGCCCGGCGTTGCAACTGGATCGATCCCAGCTCCATTCCCCGAGCCAATGTTACGCAGGCATCGGTCCCAGGAATCTATGTCGACGTCTATATCCCAATTGGATATCCTAAACAGTAAGAGGCACGGTCCAGAAGGACCGATATACCAAGTACCGCCCCCTCGTCCGACACAGTATATCTATCCGCAAGGATCATATACGCCTTTGAATATACCAGTGTCTTCACGAGAGGCGGGGTTCGACCCTGATTCGCCTACACGGAAAACGCTTTCATTAGAAGATGACGACAGTAGCAGTAGCGGCGACCAAAGTAGAAGTAATGATGGAGCCTTTACTTTTGAGTTTGAAGGCCCAGTACGTTTAATCCTATTCCTACTTATTTATGGTATACTCACCTATAAACAAGTCACGGTCGCCTTCTGGAAGCCCTGCGGATGTCCAATCAGAGAGAAACTTCCTCAGTGCTGATGATGCGCTTAGGCCTAGCTCTGTTCCTCCGCCTCCACAATTTTTCCCTCCTAATTTCGTTCCTCAGGGTACCACGCCTTCACGCTCATCTACCCCGCAGCCGCTTCTACCTCACTCTGTCTCTCGAAGCGCCACCCCCGTAATCGATTTACCGGGCCCGGGCCTCCCACCGGGTTTCATTCCGCAAAGCACGACTCCCATTACCGATCCGCAACCTGTGTCAGATCTTCCACCAGGCTTCGTTGCTCAGACCTTCACGCCCCTGCCTTCCGGTTCGGCGCCTTTGCCTTCCGGATCGACGCAAACCTACCGCAACATTCCAGGCGACTATGGCAGTCGCAGTACCACTCCAAGGCCTGATTCTGGACCTGTGATTCCTTCCCCTGATTTGATGAGGAGAGCTGAAGAGGACGATTCATCGTCGAGTATGTCCGGAGAAACATTGACCACTCCTCGGCCGAAAACATACAGATCGAAAAGTGAATTGAGCTCCACTTTTTCATCGTATTTGGATGGTGGTGTTCCAATTCGACCGCCATCATCAACAGGGAGGAGCAGTAGGAATAGTCGGAAGGGTAACCGATGATCCCATGTCTTAAATTAGCTCCAATTTTTTTGATCGATCCTGATAAATGAACGAATTTACTGGTACATGTACTAATGTAGGTTCTTGTTACATCTCATTTTGCTGTCAAGTTAGTCTCGTTATCCTGTCCGTCATTACAAATAAAAAGTAGGGTATACTAGTCGTCATAGATAAAGGTAAGGTCCGGGTATAAGATCATGGACACGCCAGAGTTGCCAAGAAGATCGAAGTATTCTGGGTGTATGTATTGTATGTGAATGCGAAATATGTACTGCGGAATGTCATCACTGTTTTTCCTTTCCATAGAAGGTCCGATTCCACCGACGGAACATTATTGACTGATAATGACGAAAGTGAAGCGACTGAAGAAGACCGAGATGTTGTCGAAGACGACATCCCAGACCCGAGAATCGGAACAGCGGAAGGCGAGCGATAGACCGTCGGCCGTTTTTCATTCCAGCCCAACGCCGACCATGTTTTAGTATCTCTAGACCCACCCAACCCGACTCTCCGCGGTTGTTGGTTGTACAACCATGTCGCATTTAGGACAATTGCAGAACCCAACACGAAGGTAAATGTGATGTGGAAATCGAACAAGGCTACCGAGGTGAGGAAAGAGAGGACGATGCTGAGGCTGGTTGCAAACCCTTTTAGAATGTTGTCCGAATATTTGATGACCATGGCTGTGACTAGTCCACCAAGCACCTGGACGGCTACAGTCGCCCACGCCCACGGACCAAAATTGTGGAAAAGCGCAGACAGAGAACCAAGGTTCGAGCTGGAACTCGAAACAATGATGGGCGCGATGCATGGAAGGAGGGAGAATAATGATAATTGGACGTTCCTGACCCAGAGGTCACCCTGAGAGTTTTTGAGAACCATCTCAAAATACACGCCAGCAAGTCCCGAGGTAAAACAAGCGGCTACGACTGCTAGGAAGCCCTTGGTAGCATTCATAGAGTGAGCGTCAACAGCAGACGCGTCACCCTTGCCCACACCGGTTTGAATTTGGACGATGCCGACGCCAATAGCCAAGAAAAGGAGAGCTATCCACTGGGTGGAAAGCAGCCTTTTCCGGAGCATCATAACGGAAAATGCGGCTGTCGTAAGGATTTTCATCTGGTAGCTAACTTGAAATGTTGCCGCCTCCAAATTCGAGGCCGCAACATATTGCAAATTATTTTGTACGACTAGGGGCTCATTCAGAATGGAAGACGCTGTAATGAAAGCATGGAACGAACCATATAAGATGGCAGGAATGGAAAGTTTCCAACAATCCGGACTGAACAATTCTGCACAAAGCTTCTTGACACGAACGAGAAGCAGAGAAGGTCTACAGGAACGTAAGAAACCGGACTTTGAGGGCTCTGGGCTGAAGGATACGGGGATTGAGAGTGGTGGTGAGGCGTCAATGCGCGAAAACGCGAAGACGAGGGAGATTACGCCCTTCAGGATTTCGTTCATCAGTACGGCGGTCGCGGCTGAATAGGCCTGGGAGGGAGGTGTAGACACTCTAGAATAGTGCATGATAATCGTTAACGCGGAATTCTGGACGGCCAGCGTCACTAGGCTGCACGCGACGACTGACAGTGAGCTTTGGCGATATTGATAGGAGAGAAGTCGTACGAGATATATTTCAGAGGAACGCCCCACAGCGAGGGTACAGATGGCGCTGCGGCATCGCTGCCCACGACCTGGTTCTCTGTATCGTGGTCGTGCTTGGTATCGGTGTCCATGTTGATTTTAAGGGCATTAGAGCTGAGCTGGGACATTATGGAGCGGTTGGAAATTAAGAAACACACCCAGCGATGACGATGACAGCGACGACGAGGACAATACCACAGTGAAGAGTAGGAAGAAAAGGTGAAGGAAGAGCACTGCGGCCAAGTCCACTGTGCAGGTGAAGAAGAAGTTGGAACGCAATCTGGACAGCCTCATCGTATTTGGTTCGAATTTGGCTGCAGCCTCAAATTTGGCAGGAGACCCCTATCAGTTTCTGTTTCGATTCTCATCGCATCTCGCAGCCGCATAGCTTCGTCTCCATGCCGGTATCTCCGCTCAATTGAATCTGTTCATATGGAAATCATCCAACAATCACCCTTCTGGTATTATATACACTATCAACTTTTATTTACCGGTAATGATAGTTACTTTTTCTCTCGTCCTCATACAGCCCAAAGATACTGTAGGTCGGGCTCCGGTAATTCGCGTAGGCCGCCGGATTTGCATGTTCTAGTCCCATTTGCGTCAGGGAAGGTAGTGGCGGTGGGGACGGCACCCTAGGCGGCTTGTCCGGTGCTCCTCTTGACTGCGCTCCTGACAGTGTCCCACTCGAACCCGATGTGATATCATCATGTGGCAGATTTTCCCCAAGTCGTCCCGCAAGCGTAGCCAAAGATTTGTTCGTCGCTCCAAAGTCCATGTTAAGCATCATGGTCCCCAGCGCGCTTGTATCCACTTCCTTCAACATCTGAAACGACTGACGTTGATATTCATCGCTTCCCAACGAATGTTTAGACTTTTTTGGGACTCGTTTACTGGCCCGTTTCGCATCAACCACACTGAGCGAATCATCTGGGTATATCGTCGGCTGTGGAGATGGAGGCACGCGGTCTAAGGATGGTGATGTCAAACCAATAGCAGATGCTAAGGCTTTCGTATCGCGGTTCCGACGAGAATCGGACCTAGAAAGAGGCGGTAGCTTTTGTGATGCAAAAGGGTCCGCGTTTTCTGCACGAATCTTCGAGGAAGTGGAAGAGGGAATGGTGGAGATACGAGGATAAGAACCTGGCGTGTAATAAGAAGACTTGATTCGACTACGCCCAACAGCGACAGGCCCCGATGGTGCCTCTAAGAAATGCGGGGCGAATTTGGGCGAGGTCACATCAGCTCCATCATATGCACCTAGCTCCATCTTGTCTAGTACATCACTTTTACTTCTTCGTAACGCTGCTTTCGGGGTGCGTTTCATAATGGGGTGGCCATCCGCAGTAAATGCTTTGCTGCTGCCGATTGCTATGCCGATATCCTGGGCACTGATAGGCGACTGAGGGTACAGAGATAACGAGGTTGTGGAAAATCTGCTAACTGCTCGCGCCAATGGGTTCTGATAAGACGGTGTTGTCTTGGAAACGACTAGGGCAGGCACACTCTGAGAATGCATAGGATGAGAAGATAGCTGGGACCGGGGAATGTCATTAGAAGATTGGAGCCATTGTGAATGGGAGTTGAGCGCGTTGTAGTCATATGGAGGATTGTCGTTGCCTAGTTTTCTAGTCATGCCCGCTGCTTGAGCGGGCGCAGGTAGCACAGTAGCCGGAGGATAGTCTGCGAGGGTCCAGAGACCATTCTGCGATGAGAATCTCTCTTTGCCACCAAAGACGGGAGAGTCCTTCTCCTTGATATCAAAAGGTTGATCATCTGCGTACGGGTCAGCCAAGATAGGAAGAGAAGGCTTTGGTCTTGTTCGTCGCCTAGGTCGTGAAAAAGCCTTGATAAGGATGAAGACACCAACAAGTAAGAGCGCAGAGCCGACGGCGAGAGTAGCAATGGCAGCAACAGGTATGCCTTTGTGTGGTTGTGCTGCAGGATGTGTAGGAGACGCTTCTGCAGCCTGGACACTAGCGGCTGGGGATGTTGAAAAGGTGGTCCGAGATACAGGAGGGGCACTCGGAAGCGGCGGTAGAGGAATGAATGTGCTGGAAGATGTTGTCTTAGGACTGGCAGACGGCCGACTAGGACGAGGCGAAGAAGTGAACGTATAGTCAGGGTTATATCCAATGGAATAAACGGTAGCATGGGTTACTGTGACAGAGATAGGATTGGGTGCAGTGGTAACCTCTTCCGCGAGAACTTTGGCTGAGTCGTGCTCAACTTTCTCCGCACTTTTGGTTGGTTTTTCAGATGTTTTCTTCTCGTCTTTATCGTGACCCTTCTCATCATTATTGTGGTTCTTTTTCGTAGAATGAGCATCGTCCTGGTCATTTGTTTTGCGCAATATGATTAGGCGGTTTCTGCGATTGACATTGGAGAAGGGCGGAAAAGGAAAAGAGACTGGTTTGCGAGAAAAAGGAAGTCGCCGCTTGGGCGAATTTCCAAGAGGTGCCATCGAATTATTGATAATGGCGTGCACAACGACCAGCGCGGCGAAAAGAGCGACTCTAAGGAGTTGAACTGACTGGAGCTAGACAACGAGTGATGGCGTTGTGGCTGTGTTCCCGACGCGTCTATCATGTGAGCAAATAAATGCAAAGTCAATATTCGAAATCGCTCCTCCTAAATTGTTCAGACATCTTGTTCTTACACCATCAACTTATACTCGACGTTACTTTATCCATTCACCGCTATAATTTTGCTGTATCTTGTTAATCTGTAACTAGACGCTGTCACTCCGCTGCCTTCAGAACGGGCCACAGCTCGAGTTACGGCATCCAGGACTGGCCTGAAGTTCTTTTTCATCTAGACTGCGTCTTTCTATTCGTTTTCACCGCTACTCGTGAAAACAGTGTTGGATTTTACGCGTAACTGAACCTTGCTTGCAGCATGGTTGGAAACAAGTGCGTTCACTCCTTGATATAATTAGCTCTCCAAATCTAATTTCAGATCTCTTCAAGCGGCGACATTGTTGAAGCCTACAGCATCCTCGATAATTGCCAAGACATCAACATCAACATGCCCCCCAATCATGGAGATACTCACGCTTCCGGCAAGGACATGTCCTCCGACTCTTCTCGAACTTCAGTCTACCCCACGCCGACTTATCACTTACATGGCCTGGGAAACACGCAGACACAATCCGAAAGCCAAGTAAACAACGATTTCTATGACTTCAACGATGGATCACAGAAAGAGAACATAAGCGCACCCGAAGCCATCGTGGAGCCTAAAACAGTCCTCGTACAGGCGGCAAGCCCTGCCCCGACGTCTGTAAATGGTATAGAAACGAGAGGAACAAAAGGATCCTATGTGGGCTCCCCTCCAGATATAACGAAGGTACGAATAAAGTGGTTATTCATCCCTGTTTTTATCGACGCCTTTGTATGTAGACAAGGGGCGTTACCTTCAAATCCCCTCGCGCTGCCACTATCCCAGGCCATGCCACCCCCAACCGACGTTCACTCGCACCCACTCCACCCATAACGTCGCGCTCTGCTTCAACACCGTCTCCTCGTAAAGCGCGCAAAGTCGTCCAGGAAGACTCTTTCTTAACTGTTTTGCCTGATACCGGAGCTTGGTACGTACAGCCGCAATCCAAACCATCCGCCACTCCAGCACAGAGAGAGTCAAAGAAGATGTTCGCGGCGCGTCCTGTAGCTTACGCGTCATCCAGCCCGGAGCGGGTCGCCAAGGTCTTGGTAGAAGCTACACCCTCGCTTTCCGGCGGTTCGAGGTCGTCTTCCCAGCAGTCGCAGCACTCACAGGGCTCAAGCCAGCGATCCGAAGATAGTGGCGACGAGTTTCCTGTCGGGGCTCAACCTCGTCTAGAAGATGAAGATGACGATGAAGACATGTATGAGCATGTCAATGAGAATCCATTCAGGGCCGGAAACCTTAATGCCGATATGGACATCGATCTTCCGCCTGTTGCAGACGGCCTTCATGCTTCGTCTAGTCTCTATGGCACCTCGACAAATTGGGCTACCCAGTTGGAAGAGCAAACTCAACCCGCCACTCAGATCGCTACTCAACCTTCCACCCAGGTCGAGGACAGCTTGGCGCAGGGAACTGTCGCTACTGGTGGTTCGTCCATTGTGACAGATCCGCACCTCTACGGTAAAATTCGCCTCGTCATCCAATCGACTGGCCGAGAAAAATGTCGTCGTTATTTAAAGCGCATGAATATCCCAGGATTTGACCTGGACAATTTTGATCCTGACGATTATAAATCCAGCATGCCCCCTTCTACGCTCAATCCGACCATGTCTTCAGATGTAGGCCTAATGGACGATATCGTGGAAACTCAGCCTTCTAACGAGGACGAAGAAGAAATCCGTCGTCGGGCGGCTATGTTAGCCAATCCTCAAGCAGAAGCCATTGCAAACAGGCCCCGCGGATGATTCTATGGATGTCGTTCCCGACTCAGAACCTCAAGGCGAGTATCGCCTCTCTCCGAAGGTTCCAACGCCTAGTTTGCGAACGAAGGTGACTGCGGAGGACGATTTTAACGAAGTTGTACCCGATTCGTTGGCTGTAGACTTGACCGAAGTGCCGTCGGCTGAAACTCGGATTGGTTTGAGGCGTGAGGAGGAGGAGGAGGAGGAGGAAGAGGAAGAGGAGGACTCATCAGATGATGTTCCCCTCGCACTGAAATCTGTTATCAAGGACAAAGGGAAAGCGCGAGTCGACGTCACTCCAGCACCTAGGGTTGGTGTCCATTTCCTTTGGTTTACAAAATACTCATTCTTTTACCAGAGACCTCCAAGTAACCCTTCACATGAAACACTGACTCCTCCTGCCACTGTCACTCCTGCTTCACGCGCCCGAGGGAAATTCAAGGCCGGACAGTCCTCATACAAAGAGGGGGACGTTCCATCTTCTATCCCTGAAGAGATGCCTGATGCGCAGCCTCACCCTACCCGTAATAAAGGCAAAGGCAAATCGGTCGAACTTCAGTCAACCCGCCGAACTCGCAATCGGCGGGGTCTTCGGAAGCACGATTATTCCGAGCTGAGCGATGATGAAATGGATGTCGATGAAGCCAAACCTAAAGTCGAGCCTGATGACAGCCTATTGCCGAGCACTTCGAACCGCAAACGCAAGCGGGGAGACACTGATCTGTCCAGAGCCGTGTCTCAGTCATCGAGGGGCGGCGAATCATCCAGGTCAAAGCGCAGTCGTTCGGTAGTCTCAACTGCAACCCGTTCAGGATTCAATCCTGGAGATCGCGTCTTTGCTTTTCATGATAGCCTTTGTTATCCGGCAACTTTCGAAGAAGAGGTGGGTGACGATCTGTGGGTGAGGTTTGATGGTGAAAGTAAAAGTATTCGATCTACGCTTGCAAGGCCTTTTTCCGAGCTTCGACCTGGCGACACAGTTACCGTTGTGGATCCTATTATTGAAAACGTTCTGAACGCAGGAACCGTTCGTACGATATTCGAGGACCGAGAGGGCGTTGAGGTTGTTAATGATCATGGAGAAGTGCAGGAGGTGGCCATGAGTATGCTCCGAATCAGTCCCACAGTCCTCAAGTGCTCGTGGAATGAACGTGCGGTCGGGATCTTTTCCGGCTACGGTTTCATTCTTAGTTGCTCCGAGGATCAATCGAAAAGAGATTCTTTGTCCAGCCGCATCAAGAGCGCGGGCGGGAAGGTGATCGCGGACTGGACTAGCGCCCTAGAACTCGATGGAACGTACTCCACTGCGAATAAATGGATCATCAAGGATAGCGATGCGAAATGGAGACTATCGTCTATTGAACGGGTATTCCTTCTTGCCGACCAGCACAGCGAGAAGCCCAAATATCTGATCGCTTTAGCCCTTGGCGTCCCTTGCGTCAGATCGCGGTGGATCGAAGAATCGCTCGAGGCTAACGAGGTACTGGATTGGAGTTCGCAGTTGCTTGAGGCGGGAAGGTATCGTTTCGATGGACCGCTCTTATCGCAGATGGTCAATCTGGAATGGGGAACAGATGGGAGTGTTAAGATGGAGGACATTATGCAAAATCCTGTTGCTATGAAGGTGCTAGGAGGGAAGAAAATCATTTGCTATAGTGAAGAGTTTTTCCCGCTGAAGCAAACGCGGGTAAGGCGGTTCTATTATTAATAATTGCTCATGCTTTCTGACGTTTATTCTACAGAGTGATCGCGAGAAGGAACGCAAGGCGCTAACCTTGTGTCCATTGATCATGCTAGTCATGGGTGCCGAACGTGTAGAAGCGTACAGGAAGAATTCTCGCTGTCAGCTTAGCAATGATGCGTTGCGTCTGGCTGACTACGTCGTTTACAAGGATCAGAAACCTACCGATCCGAATTTGAAAGGTTTGACAAATCTGGTAGACTGGCAGTGGGTGAAACAGTGTCTGATCGCGGGCAGGATTTTAGAGAGGGTTGTTTAGCGAGATTTTCTTGTTACATTTTTTGTTGATTTTCTTGCAGTACATATCATTGTATCCATAGGCAGCTCTTGGGAGCACATATCTTGCAATTCCTTTGTTGAAGTCTTTTGTATCTACAACCGACATATATACTCTACGACGATACGCTTGGCCAAACGGCTAGGTAATACAACAAAGCAATATACACATGAAACCATTGTCCGTTCGGTTACACGGTACGTCGTGACAGTGGCTCTAGCGTAGTTTAATACCACATCTGTTGCATTTTTGCTCAGTATCCATGCTATTTGGAAGTCAAGGTGAGCGATAGTATGGGACATGTCAAGAAGCACTTACAACAAACATATCAAGCCGATAGGAAAGCAGACTACAGCTGTTATAATACCACAGATCCCAAATTTTGTTGTCGGCTCGTGCACACCAGCTGCACATTGAGCATATACTAATCATAGAGGCATGAGACGACGAAAGATAAATCCACTGAAATGAAAACATACATGCTGAGCGATACTCCTCACCAATTTGTGCTGGTGTTTTCGGTGGGGCTTGTGGTGGGGGCTGCTGTGGGGGATGCATGTTGTAGGACTGTTGTTGGGGTGGAGGTGGTTGCGGCTGCCCGGGATACATGCCCCTACCGTACTCGGGCGGTGGTTGGGAAGGATGCTGGTACTGAGGCTCGGGTTGAAGGGGGGCTTTAGGTTCACTCATGGTAGTTGAGACACAACGGAGTATGATCATTCAAGGTTTATATACACTCCACACTGCACTGCCGATGGCCCTGAGACCTGCCAACTTGTATATATATAGCCCCTAATCATGATCATGATCGATTTCATTTGTATAATAGATTTTATTTGTACCTATTAGCTTTCGATGGTTATTGCACCGCCACTCTTTCTTCCTCAATTGCCATGACCGACAGCGAGCAGGAGTACGAAGTTGGTGGGTTTCCATGTATCTCCTAGGCACGGCATCGGATCTTATGGTCTTTCAGAGTCAGTTTTGCTGGCACGAGTCGCGAAGAAGTCTGCCCGAAGCAAGCAATTGATCTGGGTGCGCATATACGCCGTTTGATACTCCCGTCAGTTGATAGAACTTTTGCCATAGCAATATCGCGTCAAGGTTCGTGTAATATCCCCATCTGCTCCAACACATTTTTAAGGTATTGTTCAGTGGAAAGGGTATAGTAGCGAGGAGAGCACGTACGCGTCGTGTTTCCGTAACGGGTGTTCATATTCTTACTCGCGTTTTAGATGGGAGCCAAAAGAATCTTTCGAGGGATCCGAAGACATTCTTGAGCAATTCTGGGCACGAGCAAATACGAATGGGCGTGATATCGATGACCTGAGTCTGTTTCGTGTTGATGAGAACTTTTATCCGACGGGGCCACCGCGTATGTTTGCTCCTCGTTCACATCAACGGTATCAATGAACTCTTGCAAAAACAGGACGTCCAGGGAAGCGAACCGGCGCGGTCGCCGTTGCTCGCGAATCCCTCTCTAGGGGGACAACACGAAGCTGAGCCACAAGCTAGGTCCAAACCTAAATCGAAACGCTCACGGTCGAGATCAAACAAACGGAAACGCAGTCCTTCTGTCGAGAATATTGAAAGCGAACCTCAGCCGAAACGGACCAGAGGGCGGCCTTCAGGTTCTGCTCATCCAAAGCCAGAGAAGAAACCAGTGCCTCTTTCGCATCAGTCCAAGGACAAAGCCACCCTCAAACGCAGTTTGGATGCATCTACTCTCTCGTCGAGGACAAAGCGCAATCATCCTCGCAAGGATTCCCCAGAGATTGTACCTGCCTCGGAAGAGGAGGAGGATGGCGACTATGCGTTCAATTCAACTCCAGTCCAAGCCACAGAAGCGCCTTCTGTGCAATATCCTCCGGAAAGTGTCTCTGCTTCTTCCCCTGCCCTTTCCCTTCCCTCTTCATCCAAGTCAGCCGCGGGACCTCCGGTAGCCTCGTCTTCCACTTTTATTCCTTCTCATCGGGTTCGCGCTACCAACCCCCTTGTAAAAATGATAGACAATCATGATGGCATGGACGGTGGGATCTCTACCAAAACTCGCTTAGGAGCCTCATCTCCCAAGAAGGCCAAGCCTGGGCCAGGACGATCTTCGGCTGGGATTATCACCAAGTCGAAGAGCTCGCTATTAACCTTTACTAAGGGTGGTGGATTACAGTCAGTGAAAGGGAAATATGTGCCTGAGAAGAGGGGTGAACGCGTCCATGATGCAGACGTCGAGATGGTAGCGGTTGAGCCGACTGAAACCAATCCTCCTTTACCTCCACCGACCGGCGAAGAGTTGCTGAATCTAGCAGGTCTGAATGCCGAAGCTGCCAAAAATTTGGATGATTATGAGGATGAATCAGAGAGCAATGGTCCCACGGCCGCCCAGTCCAGGTGCGCGTAGTCTTCATCGATATTGGAGAGTTCTAATTTTCCGTAATTCTCAGTCTCGCCCTTGCCAAAGAAAAACTTTTACCCACAGGATCCATTACTTCAAATAATGCAAGCGCGCCATGGAGAGCTACGATATCAAACACAATATTTGGTCCCCTGTTCGCCCCCACCTTTTCCTATTGTGTCATCGGCAGTTGCTCATATGTTCAATTGTAGTGGCTTGGCCTCCGATGTGCTACCAGCACCAACCACCTGTGACTTGTACGTATATCATCCTCGCCCTACACCGGCAACTGACGAGACTAGATCACAATCTCCAGCCCTGGTCCTCGATCTCGATATTTCGGTGAAGATTCCTGTGGTGCTCATGGACGTCGTATCTGCACCGTCATCATCATCAAGCTGGGTCTTCATCGCAGAGAACAAAGGTCTTCCAGGAAAATTTTATGACGATAAAACAGCGCTCCAGATTTTCAATACATTGCGCACAGGCAGCTCCGCGGCTAGGGTTGTCCCAGCATCGAACATCACGGAGGAGCAGAAAGCTCATTTTGAGCGGTTCCAGGCCCGATTGGATGAAGGCGCCCTGGTGGGTTTCAAATTAAATTCATGGCTTGCGTTATCCAAACTCTTTGCAGTTCATCCTACCTGTTGGCAAAGAAGTGCTAGCACTTTGTTCGTCAGAAAATGCACTATTCTGCCAGCGCCTGAATATCCCCCCTGCGCTTTCGTGTTTGAAAAAAAGTGTCTTACTGACTCGAGTTACGGTGGAGAATATTTCAGCCTATGCGGATGTGGCTGTTCCTGTGGATGCTTTTCAATGGAAACTGTGATTTCTTTCTTTATTATCTGCATGCTTTGCTCTTAGTTATCGGCTTAACGTATTTGCTCAAATTTTAGTGATTCAGTAGAGGTTCATCGTCCGTCACTTTGCGCGTGTGCTTGTGAAATTTAGGGTGCGCCAAAGCTGGAATGGACGCATGGTAAAACTTCGTAAGTGTTTATCTGAAGCCTCTTCTCGATGAACTGCAAGCCATCAAACGCAAGTGCTTTTTAATACTGCACGCTTATACATTCCTGCGCTTATGTTTTGTGGCGGAACTTATCCGCCTCAAACCTCGCATGGTCTGTACTCCGAGCTTCTGTTATCGGCTGTGTGACTGTTCTATTGTCCAGGTGCAGGAAACGCAAGTTCTCAAAGTACGTCCTTCCGAAGACTGAGAAGACTTCGAAACCGCTACATTTAGTGTCGATGGCGAAACGATATCGAATGAACCTGCTGCCAGACTACATCCCAGGGAAAGGTATAATGAACTCTTGCGGACTCTTCTTTCCCGATAAGCAATCAGTGTCTTGGACCATCGATGGTTCAGGGATGTTGATACGTGGGGATACACAACTCTCGGCGTTTTCAAGACTTGAACTTTTGAAAGGCGCGGGCTCGGTGTTTTAACCTCTTTATACCTCATGTCGACGCGTAAGATAACGCCCCAGTCAGAAACTCACCTGTGATAGCCTTCGATTATTGCGGGCATTTGCTAACTGAAAGACTTGGAAGATTTATCAGGGACAAGATTGATGATCCTTGATATTGTTACGGTTACATATGTTCCGGCGGGATCAATAAAAGGCTGGAATTAGATCCCTGGGATGCTCCAATCTCTCCTTTTAACGTCTTCATGCCTGCTCACAAAGTGTGGTTTAGTGTGTACGCACAGTCTGAAGGCATCACGCAATACTAACGAGACCCGTCTAGTCACTGGGGCCAACGCTGGATTTGGACGCTCTATGCTGGAGTGTGCAATCCGTAAGGGTGACAAGGTCGTCGCCGCAGTTCGGCGTCCCGAAACCATGACGAAACTTCAAACAGAATACACTGAAGATAGACTGCTCGTGGTCAAAGTTGATGTGTCGAAACCGGATGAAGTCAATGCTGCGTTTGACACCGTCAAAAAAGCATTCGGACGAATCGATGTGGTGTATAACAATGCCGGATACGCAATCGTGGGAGAAGTGGAGGGAGTACCTCTCAAGGCAGCTCGCGCCGTTTTCGAAGTATGTTTTTTTTTCGAGCGCTCCTAGCGATTACTGATCATATTTATGTATCTCGACAGACAAATTTCTGGGGTTTGGTGTATGTCACTCCGTGCAGCAGTCGCATTTTTTCGCGAGGTCAATCAGCCTCAAGGAGGAAGACTCCTGCAAGTTTCTTCCATGTATGGTGAATCTGTGGGTCCAGCGACGCTTCTCTGATGCGTGAGTAATACTCACCTAGGTTGCAGGCTGATGGTTGCATAGGATATTATTCCGGAACGTAAGTTCTCTTTAAATCACTGTTTGGTGAATAGTTCACGGACGGCAACTTCAGTAAACATGGTCAACTCGATTCACGTGTCATTCCTTATGTGTTTCTAAATCCCGCGGTAGCTGTGAATGCTCTAACGGAAGCATTATCAAAAGAACTTGATCCGGCATGGAATATTAAGGTGGGTGCAACGAGCTATATTGCTAATACGAATGCCAACAGTTTTCCTCCCTCAGCCTACACTGATAGAAGCAGGATATTTCAAAACTGACGCTTTGAGGCTAAAGACCTTCGAAGTTTACGAACATCCTTCTTACACCAATCCGGCAGTCGAGGGAGTGGCCATTCGTCAAGCATTTGCCAACTTCGACCCCAACAACAACCCTTTCATCAGAGGTGATCCTGATAAGTTAAGTGAGGTTGTATATAGGGTAGCGGATATGGAAGATCCTCCACTGTGGCTTCCGCTAGGAAAGGACGCCTATGTTAGGGCAAGGGCAAAAATCGCAAGTTACGTGGCTGAAATAGACAAGTATGAGTCGCTGTCGGAAGATTTAGAACTGTAAGCATATATTTATGGCATACATAAATGTCGCATACTTGTCACGGTGGATGGGTTGCCGGTTACTGGTTTATTATTTAAAAGAAATTGAATTGTGGTTTTGTGGTGAATTTAGACTCTAGAGGCTGGTCTGGAAATGGACTCGAGCACGTGACAAATTAATGGGCGCGTCGCGTCTGTTTGGTCGTGTTGTAGGACAGTCGCCTCACCAGTCACCTCCACTCCTTGACGTCGTCGCATTGTTTTCTTATGTTGCGACGTGCACCCACCCTCAACGACGGAAAAGTACTCGACCGCCTCCAAGAGAGTGTCAGGATCAACAGTCCATTCAAGCCTCCGAGCTTTACAGCTGTCACTGACCGCGCTCAAACAATTCGAAAACGGAAACGAGTTTCCTACAAGGGGCAACAAGGGGATGATTCAGACTCTGATGAGGATGGTCGGAAGAAGAAAAGAAAGAAGGACGACAAGGACGCATACCATAATGAAGCGGAGCTCTTAGCTGCTGTGAAGACATACCCGGTGTTCAAGCCAAAACCGTTCAATCAGTGTCGTGGGTTTTCCATGCCTTCGATGAAGAATAAAGATGGAGAAAATATTCCTCTTTTTGCTTCCAACGTCTCTCTCGGCACCCGACCGCAGGCGAGACTCATTCCGCGACCGTTACACGATCCTATGGAAGATCATGCCATTGTCCTGTACGATCCCACTATAGACGATCAGGAGACTGACGAGGAGCGAAGAGAGAGGATGAAGGAGGAGGAGAAGACGAAAGCTCTGTTAGAGGCGCAAGAGAAGACCGCAGGCCTTTACAACCCTCACAAGAGCCTAAAAGCTTTGTTGGGTGAAGACAAGAACAAGAAGGAGGCTATAGCAAAGGTTCCGGTAGTCATCGACCCACGGCTTAGCAAGGTTCTGCGGCCGCATCAGGTTGAAGGCGTGAAAGTGAGTATCCCATTGATGTGATCGAGACGGACGTTTAATTTTCTTGGCAAGTTCTTGTACAAATGTACAACGGGCAAGGTTGTCGAGAACCAGTACGGCTGCATTATGGCCGACGAGATGGGGCTCGGGAAAACGCTACAATGTATCGCTCTACTATGGACCTTGATTAAACAATCGCCTCACGCTGGGAAACCATCCATCGAGAAGTGCATTATCGCTTGCCCTTCCAGTCTTGTCAAAAATTGGGCTAATGAGCTGGGTTAGTACGCTTGTCATGTCCTCGATATCTTCTGTGACACTTCCGGTAGTAAAATGGCTCGGTCAGGATACCATCAATGTTTTGGCAGTTGATGGCAAGGGTGGTAAAACCGTCCTTCTTGAGAAAGTTGCTCAATGGGTGGCAGCTCGTGGTCGGAACGTAACGCAACCAGGTACGCAGAATTTTACATGTCAAGTACGCTACTGATATTCTTGCTAGTTATGATCGTCTCATACGAAACGCTACGAACACTATCTGTGTATCTAGCAAATTGCACTATTGGTCTCCTGCTCTGCGATGAGGGACATAGACTGAAGAATTCAGGTGCAAGTTCTTGTTCGTTCTTGAATAGGTGTGCTAACCAGCAGTCGCAAAGAATCCCTGACTTTCACTGCCCTGAACGCCCTTGCTGTCAAGCGTCGCGTTATACTTACAGGAACGCCTATCCAGGTAATCCCATCCACTTTCCGAAGAATCTGACTTGTAAAATGAATTTGAAGAACGACTTGTCTGAATATTTCTCTCTGCTCAACTTTGCGAATCCCAACTTCCTGGGTACTAAGGGTGATTTCCGAAAAAATTTCGAGAACCATATCATCCGCGGTCGGGACGCCATGGCAAGCGACGCGGTGAAGGCTGAAAGTGAAAAGAAACTGAAGGAACTTGGTGGTCTCGTAACGAAATTTATCATTCGAAGGACTAATGACCTTCTTTCGAAATATCGTTCGTGCCATTGCTTTATCTTCGAGGTGCTGGGTATTCATCATTTCCATTACAGTTCCGGTCAAATATGAACATGTCGTGTTCTGTGGCCTTTCAGATTTCCAGCTGTCACTATATCGGTTATTCATATCTTCGCCAGAAATCAAGGCATTACTACGGGGCGCTGACTCTCAGCCACTCAAAGCTATCAACATTCTTAAGAAGCTGTGCAATCATCCAGAACTCCTGAGCCTCCCCGAAGACCTTCAGGGATCCGAACATCTGATACCAGAAGGTTTTGTCGGTGCCGGAGCGTCAGGTGGTGGCAGTAGAGGAGGCGGAAGAAACCAAACAGTTCGCTGTGATTGGGGTGGCAAGTTCCTCGTTCTCGAAAGGCGAGTACTGTTAAGTTGTGGGTTTTCTATACTTAACGTCCCAAACAGGTTTCTGCATCAGTTACGAACAACAACGAATGACAAGATCGTTCTCATCAGTAATTACACACAAACGCTCGACCTATTTGAGAAATTATGTCGGAGCAAGAAGTATGTTACATGCCTTCAAGGTCGGAAATCGATGCTCATTTCATATAGATACGGATTCTTTCGTTTAGACGGGACTATGACAATTACCAAGCGCCAGAAGCTGGTTGATCAGTTCAACAACCCTGAAGGGAAGGAATTCATCTTTTTACTTAGCAGTAAAGCTGGTGGATGTGGTATCAATCTTATTGGCGCCAACCGTCTTATTCTTTTCGACCCTGGTAAACAAAACTTCCTTCACTCGATATGTTGCCACGCTAACACTGTTTAAGACTGGAACCCTGCTGCCGATCAACAAGCTCTTGCTCGAGTGTGGCGAGACGGTCAGAAGAAAGAATGTAAGTCTCCAACTCTTTCATTAATTCTCATCTTAATGGAAATCAAAGGCTTTGTGTACCGATTCATCTCAACGGGAACCATCGAGGAAAAGATCTTCCAACGACAAGCTAACAAACAGGCTCTTTCTTCTGCTGTTGTGGACGAAAATGAAAACACCGAGCGCCACTTCTCAATTGACGCATTGCGACAACTGTTTTTGTTCAACGAGAATACACTTTGTGAGACGCATGAAACGTTCAAGTGCAAACGATGCAAAAATGGCAAGCAGATAATTAAGGCTCCGGCTTTACTATACGGCGATGCCAGCACGTACGTCTTTTATCCCATCTGTCTAGTAATGCCTGACTTTCGTCGTCATAGATGGAATCATTTCACTAATGAGGAGCTCAAGAACAACCACGATGATCTTTTACGAGCTGAAGTTGGATTACCTGAGATCTCGTTTGTCTTTCAGTATATTAGCCATTAGTTTCTATCCCTCTAGCCTCAAGGACGGTGCATTATACTCACATTATGGAATCTGTACATCATTGTAATACTTGCTAGCCCAGTGAGTTCAGGAAAATGATTGAGTTTTCAATTGTATATCCTATCTATTCAAGGGTACAATTGCCTTTACTGAAGTGAACAAAATAAATCCGGAAAAGATTGCAGGAATGGAAGCTCGTAAGATGCGCGGCGTCGAGAAATTGGATTGTCTAACTAGTACTTGCTAACATACAATCATTAGGGCAGACCATTTCCAGTAGCCGCTCCCATCCATCGGCATTCAAATCAATACGAACCACCTGAGATCTGTACACAAGTCAAATAAGAATCTTGCGACGGGAACAAGAAGGCCGATACTTACGGTAGCACTATTACTATCGACTGTACCCTCCGAGCCCCCGGTAATGGTCAACGCAGAGAAATCCCACGTGCTTTAAGAAAGAATCTTGAGCCTTCTGTAGGGGATGAACAAGATCGCTTACCCTGAACAAGCTCCGCAGTCGACAGTAAGTCGTTCAGCGTCGTCACCAACCCTACAAGCAGCTTAAGTATGAGCCCAAGAACTACGACGGTGGTCACGGCTCACGCTATAGTGGTGGCATCTCCTGTGAAGTTTACATCCCTGGTATTCAAGTTGTAAGATGTATATCCTTCTGTATCACAAACGAGGCTCACGAAATAGGTCCTCCAGTTCCCGGGGTACCGTCATCATCAGGGTAGGACTGGGTGATCAAGACGCCGTACTCGTCAATTCCACTGAGAGTGTTGCTACGTATTATATTACCATTAGTGTGATTGACTTCTGAAGGGAAGAATATACCCACCCAGAGTATGTAATGCCGGAGACAGAGGCACTTGTTGCGGAAGCTTGGACTTTGATCCTATCAGGGCTTCAGATACCTATGCTTCCGGAGCAAGTTGAGTAAGACTCACCGGAATCCATACATGGAGTCGGTGACGGTATTGCCGGAAATCGTCACGTCTGACACAGATTTGTCGCTCGCGATTGAACCGATGGAAATACCATGACCGCCAGAGCATTGGTTGTTCAAGAATCTAATTTCCAAACATGAGTGCCTGTTTCAAGGTTGGAATTTTCAAAAACGTGCTGAATATTGCTGCCGTCGTTGATAGCGATACAATCATCTTGGTTCTTGACGACCGAGTTTTGGATAGTCACATTATCAGCAGAAACATCGAAACCCTATAGAATACCATTTAGCTCGCGTTCGGTTTAGGGAAGTCATGTTGGACACACATCAGTATTGTGTCCTAGTTCATTCGTATCTCCAGCACTGTTGTCAACCTAAATCTTTAATAAGAATATATTTATGAAGCGAGTTAAAATGCAGAGACGCACGGTAATGCTATCGAAGGTTAAGCCGTCGCTGTTACCGATTGAAACAGCTTGTGCAGGAGTGTTCAGCACCTATATAATCGGATTACTCCTTGTCCTTGTGGCGATATACAGAAACCTTGCTCACTGTGAAGTCGGAGTACGTGCCAGAGCCCTTGAACCTAGGAATGCATCAGACAAACGGATAGCTGGGTAAACAGAATGAACCCCACTTCAAAAGAGGATGAGGCTTGTCAACACCACCATTGGTGCCTTCGCCATCCCAGTAGTCGGCACCGTTTCCCTTGAAGGGGAGGAACGACATATCAAAATGACGGAATACGAGATAAACGCATCTCACGCACGTCAAATTTGTATCCGGCGCCGTTGAAAGTAATGTCGGAACCGTCAATTGTGAAGAGAGGGCCATCAGCTAGACGACACAACCGGTGAATCATCGCATAGAAAACTAAGGCTGATACACTTACTGGAGGTCTTCGCGAAAGTAATGTCCCCGGCCAATGTAACGGTAGCTCCATCAGCAGGCTTCCGAATTCGTCATGAGCGATACGGAGCCGCCTGTGAACCCAGAGATAACTTACCGAAAGCACCAAGGTATCTAGTAACAAAACAAACGTAAGTAGGAACTATGTATAAGATTAATTACCTCTTACCTCCGCTTGCGACAGTGAAGGCAGAGATTGTGACCGAAGAACAGTCCGAAATAGATGAAGCAGCGTCGACGGAGTCAACTGTACAACTAGCGCGCTTTGCAGGGCGAGGCGCCCTCTTTACGCCGGGCTTGCTCATCGGCACAGCCGACACAAGCACGGCAGCCAACACCAAGGCTTCAAAGAGAGCGTACTTGAACATTTTCACGGTCGGGGAAAAGAACGAAGAATAAAAAGAGGGGAAGTGAATTGGATGGTCATACTGGGTCTGCAAGGACCTGTTTTATACTCTAGGATGAACCGTGATCACATAAAGAATATATTCCAGAAAGCACATTGAAAAGGCCGGGTCAGGGCGGCGTCGTCGTCATGGGTCCTACGAGCGCAGTGGAAATCATAAATGCATGTGAGCAAGGTGTAGGGTGCTATTTATAGACCTACTAGGAACGGGAGTCGAGCCATCCACTTCTAGGTGAGGCCCTTCAAACTATTATAAGTACAGCGCTAGGACATTTCACAGATATCGTACCATCTTCGATTGAGAACGGAGTCGTCTGTAACTGGGGCCGGCACCAGCTCTTGTCCACAGCATTAGTGGCAGACCTGCTTCCAACTGTTTCACGGCTGCGGGAGAGAAATACCGTGTATTTTTTCCGGCCCCCTTGCATGTAAAGCTCCGAGCAACGTAGCAACCCACAATCGTACCCGTGCGTCTTCAATTCACCCGCAAGACGCTCGGAATACTAGCTTGTTACTTTGCAAACTTTTTGAGGGATCAATCTTTCATTTAGGACTGAACTAGATGCTTGATATTCATCTTTGAAAAATGAGCGCTACATTGTGGTCGGGAGATCCTCGTCAAGTTGTGACTCCATGATAAACCCGTATCTGCTGTATAAATAGCATATCACTGGGGCGGCCGAGTCTCCTAAGGAACCGGGACTCTTCTGTTTGAATAGAGCGGGTTATCAAGCAAACTTCACGTTATACAGTGAAAAGCGACGCATTCTGTAATGCATTTTTTCCGATTTGTTGACTTGTTCGGCAGTGCTTGCTAGTCACGTACTCGAGGATACAACCGTAACATCTAGAAAGTCGCTTGCGTCAGAAGAATAACCATACTGGCCGGGTTACAGCAAGTACACACCTGTAACTGAACCGATTACGTTCGGGTTCCTCCAGCCGGCACGGTAGATACACCTATTCATTGAAAAATTGTACAATTATGAGTCGTAGAATGCTGCGGTTGCCAAGGGCTAGATATACATGAGTACATAACTTACATTGATAGCACAACCAGAACATGTTCAAGGAAGAGCATCGTCCCAATCTTTCCAATCGCCGCCAACCTCTCGCACCTTCACCTTCTCCCCTGCAGCCCCAAAGTACGAGGCTTTGTACCATGACCGCATCTCCTCTTCACCAAAAGGACCAAACGTCTGGTCTGTCTGACCTGAGCCAGGCGCGTCCCATTTGTACTCAAACTTCTTATCTGCCGACGGGGGCTCCCAAGAGGCATCGACAGAGCCTGAAGACCGAACTGTACGAACGAGCTCTTCGTACGATTTGGAGTAAATGTTCACGTCACCAAGTGACATAATGTTCGAGGCGAGATGAGTGATAAGTTCAATGTCAGAGGGTGCAGAAGGCTTCTTGTCGACATGCATAGCATCATTCGTAGTCGCCTTGGATTTAGCACTGTCGTATGTTGAGAATGAGGATACCTAGGATTCGAAGATGTCGCACCTTTGCTTTGATTTCTTTGCTTGTACTCCCAACCGCTGTAAAGCCTCGAGGACTGTCTCGCCTTTCTTGAGATAGGGCAAAAGATCCTTTTCCATAGCAGGGACGCCGCCTGAGTGTTCCAACTCTTGCTCCTCTGCCTTCATCCTTTCCTTTTGTATCTTCTCCATGTGCCGTTTTCGACGTCTCGCTTTTTTTATTTCCTTCTCGTCGACTCCCTCCATCCAGCGGTCGTGCACACCATGTGGATCGAATGAGCGTACGTAGCTGCCATCCTCGGTGAACTTGCCCTCTTCCATTTCTTCTCGCATGTTGAAGGACGATAGTTCGTACCCCATCCCTGCCTTCTTCCTCCGTTCGACTTCATCTTCATCTTCTGGTTCTGC
This sequence comes from Desarmillaria tabescens, assembly GCF_030435595.1. NCBI lineage: Eukaryota > Fungi > Basidiomycota > Agaricomycetes > Agaricales > Physalacriaceae > Desarmillaria > Desarmillaria tabescens. The sequence goes on from NW_026848306.1 coordinate 1,517,222, forward strand.
CTCGTCTGACGATTCATCCTCAGAGCCAGACCCACCAAATTCCTGCCCTTCAATGTCGCCTAGACGCAGGTACTCTGCCTTTTTCTTCTTCGCCGGTGTCTCGTCCTTCTTCTCATCTTTGTCACCCATCGCGAACATATCTTCATCATCGTCATCTTCCGCCTTGTTCTTACGACTCAGAACGACACCCTCTCCATCGTCACTCGAGTCTGACTCGTAGCCCTCATTCTTGACGCGACCTTTTCTGTTTTTGGTCTCCAGAGCCGACTCGACTTCTTCGGCAAAATTGACAGGGTCCTCTGAGGGTTCTACAAAGCGTGTCTTCTTTGTTCGACTGCCTTGGGAGCCAGACGATTCGCCATTACTGGCTGCCGCGCGTTTTCGGCTTGCTTGTGGAGGCATGATGAGAATAATTTGCGTGTATTTGTCTTCGTCCCCCTTATCAGGTCGCCCGAAAAGGGTACGACAGCTATCTCACTGACTATCCAAAGCCTTGAGGCTGTTATCACGATGCTGTCGCCATCGCAGGCAGCGTTGAGTGAATTTCTTGGTTATTCGTCGATTGCCTGTTGGCTGGGGGCCCAGTTTCCGTGAGTCCCATATCTCACCATGATGGCGACATGTGACACGAGCCTTGCAATTAAAGCCAGGTTCTCGAGAATATTAGAAGCAATTCATGTGAAGGGCTAGCTCTTCCGTTTCTTGCGAATTGGCTTATGGGTGCGTTGGCTCAGATTTTGAATACTGTGAACTTCTAATGGTCGTGCGACAGGCGACATCTCCAACTTGGTCGGCTGCATCCTTACCCATCAGCTTCCATTCCAGGTGGGCAATCAATCACGGCGACAATCCTGATATCCTGTCTAAATAATCCCCACCTAGACATACCTGGCCACTTACTTTGTCTTTGTGGACTGTACACTTGTTGGCCAATATATCTACTACACCATCCGGAACCCACCTTCACACGTCCGGGCACGTAGTTTAAGCCGTCGGATGTCCAGTTGACAGACCGGCCTCTCGCTACCGAACTTTGTCTGTAGTAGCCGCCAGTGTAGCCAAAGCAGCCTGCGCTAGCCGCGCAACACGACGACCACACAGGTCGCCCACGAAGTCGGTCGGTGCGCTTACGTACCAGCCTGGACGGATACCCTGATACTTCGCAGCAGTCGAGTGTCGAGAGAATCAGACGATGAAGTAGACGACTCCACCTTGGCGGCTCTAGCAGATAGCTTCCACTCCGAAGGTGGCCGTCGTACACGTATTTCCTGGAGCTCCGAAAGGCACGGAGGCCGAGGTGGCAGCGTTGGTCGAATACCGTCCCGAGGCGCTCTCCCTACAGCATTGCACATGTCCGCCCCCTCAGCCGAAGTCGCAGAGGCTCTCATCCGAGGTCGAAGTCTACAGCGAGACGCAGACGCGGATCTTAACCTCTCACAAGATCCTGAACCTCGGCGCAGAAGCTCTCGGCGGGGCGCCAGTATGGTGTTTTTCGGTGTCTGGGCTTTGTTCAGCGTGGGCGCACTAGCTGGAAGTCAACGGCATTTGCCACTTACCAGTACCACTACTCGTATAGGAAACGTGCTCGCTGCCCGGGGGGTTCGTATCCCTGACCCTCAAACGTACTCGTCTTTAATGGCTTCTGATGTTCCAACAACGTTCGAACCCGTGCACAGTACTGACGTGTACGTCTCGATCTCTGAGCCATCATATCACCAGACCCTCTTTCAGCCGTCTAACGAACGTGTTCTGGGTCGCATCTTTGCGTGGTTATGTACCACTTTGTATCTTACTTCCCGATTGCCGCAGATCTGGAAGAACGTGCGTGCTGTGCTCGGTTTTGGATATATACTTACTGAATTTACTTTTATTAGTATGTCAGGAAATCTGTCCAGGTACTGCTTCATTCCTACTGTCATGTTTGTAATGCTAACCGGCCTTGCAGGGATTATCTATGTATCTTTTCGTTTTTGCTTTCCTCGGGAATTGTTTTTATGTTGCATCTATCGCTACCTCCCCTATGGCCAGACTCCCGCCGCCCGCCTCAACAGACTTTATCAAAGAGAGTATACCGTAAGCTTCTTCTGTCCTTTCGTGAAAGAGGAACACGATCTAAGTCAATGCCATCGACAGATATCTTTTAGGAAGCGGCGGCACACTCCTCTTCGATATCACCATCGTGATGCAATCCTTCATTTATGCACCCAAGTCACGACGTAGGAGCTCCTCGGTTAGTATTGAAGAGGACAGAAGATTGCTGGATGGAGATGCTTTAGCGCATGCGCGATATAATACTAATGAGCTGAGAACATCACCGGAACGGACGTTGAGTAGAACTCTATCAGCTACACATGGTTAGGAGATTATTTACGCAGCTGTACGAATTATAATGTTAGAAAGACTGATTCATAAACTTAAAATGGTGAGCCAGGCCCTTTGGTTCTCATGCTCCAACTATTACATGTTAGTGTGGCTTGATACTCCTTGGCAGCCGAGTACCGCGTAGAATAAACTTGGATGAATTCTTCCATTGCTCGAAAGCGAGCAACTCGCGGTTGATAACCGTTCATTTTCCTACCTGGGTGAATGGAAATTTCTTAAGTAGCTTTTCTCTCCGAGCTGCGCAACAACATAAGTCGCAGCATCCAGGTAAAAATGTCGGAAACATGAAGACGATATGAGCCATTCGGAGTAATTGTGCACGCGACAAGCACCACGTGAACTCAGTATGCGCTTGGCGTAAACCCACTTTGGAAAGAGCCGTCATTGCAACTGGCCGTCATCGTCGGGATTCATGTCGCAGTCATCGTCCTCTCGAAAGCCTCATCAAGCTGCAATACCTGAACCGTCTCCGTGCCAGCTGGTATCTCATCTCTCATCGTGGCGTTGTCGATATTTACTGATTCTTCCTTTTCAGCGCTCGCTCGTACTCGATTATCTATCTCATCAATGCTACACCCGTACTGCGCGAGCCTTCGCAGAGGACAGCGCCGTTCGACACCTCGACGCAGACGGTGACGAGGTGATGCAGCCAGCTGACTGTAGTTCCAGTCTACCTGAACTGTCTGAGGAAGTATTGAAACAGGCGGACCAGCGAGCAGGTATACCGTATTGCCTTTCGGGTTCCCCGCATTTCTGACGGATTCGCAGAGATAAGACAGTTATTGCTTTCAGGAAAAGTGGACGAAGCTACGGATCTACTCAACAAATATTTTCCTGCCGTTCTTAGCATGACAGAGTCCACTAAAGTGGAACCGCCAAAGCCGACATCATACGTGGCGTCTACCTCTGTCGATCCCGCCCATCTCCTTTTAAATCTGCGCATACAAGCTTGGATTGAATCATGTCGAACAATTCCTTTGAAATACCCTCCCACCGAAACCGAGTCTCCTCCTCCTAAATCACAGAAACGAAGCTCCCAGGCTCTTCACGAAGACGATCCCGAAACCCGCGACCAGCAAACGGCACAGCTGAAGAATGCTCAAAAGCTTTATGCTCTGGCCAGCCATCTCCCGTCTGCTGCTGATCAGGAACAGTATATCGAGGAGCTGAAGAATGTGCTGGGCATCCTTGCGTACATCGTCCCGGAAGACAGCTCGGTGGCCAAGTATCTGAGTCAGGAGAGGCGGGAAGCAGTCGCCGATCAAATCAACAATGCGATACTCTGTAAGTCATGCCGTGTGTTGGCAAAATAGTTTATTGATTTCTTTAAAAACATCTAGATAGGACAGGTCTCGCGGCTGTATCACGAGTGGAATTGATAGTACGCCAGACCTCCAGTCTCTGGTCCTTTGCTCGTGACCTGAACATTCTGTCCCGTTCGGGTACCTTCTTACCTCCAAGCGCCAAGGCGTCCTTGAAGATGTCCGGTAATTCCGACAAGGGACAAGAAGTGAGATGCTTTTTCCGAGTTTCTCAAGTGAACGATGCGCTCATAATTGTGTTGCAGATTGTGCCCTTGTTCGACCTTTCGCAATTCTTAGATTCGAAAGCATGACCTTTTACGCCATTGCATTTCCCCATCGCATTCTTCATTCCGCACTGTATCACCACATCATATATATTTAACATTCTCATCCTGATAACGAAGCACGGTTGGAATGGAGCTATACTAGGTTAATACGACTTCTACATCATCCCACTTACCTTGGCTTAGTTTGGCTAGCATACCCTCATAAACGTAGCAATCCCTGAACCCGAGCTTTCCTAACTGTGTCCAGCGACTCCATTGTACACGATCTAATATCTTGGCTGCCTCTTTGGATGAGGGGTGCAGCCATACGTTGTACGACAAGTCCAATACAATGAGCAATGGACAAATACCAGGCAAGCGATGCAGAGGCAAGGCGTTGGGCAAATTTATCAATGCCATATGCGTTATGGTGGGTGGAAGGGTGAGTAAAGTGGAAGTTGATAAAGGGCTCGAGAGAAGAATGAATGTGTGCAAAGGACTGGGACTCCAATCCTCTTCATCCCAGTCCACCTGATTCGTGCTTTCCTTGGACGCATCTTTTCCAGATGACTGTAGAAAGAAGCCGTTGCGCAGCGACTGGGTAGGACCAATGATTATCAGTTCTCCATCTGCAGTTCCTTCGGGTTCGCATAGAGCATAAAGCTTGGAATTGGGCAGAGGGCACTGCACTGCAGTGTCACGAAGTAGCTGGCGACGCAAATGGGGAGGAACAAACGGTAAAACATCGCATACGAAATCGTCCGTAGGCATGGAAGCGATTCGTCTCAGACATAAGAGGGTGAGCGAAGGCACCGAGTTAAGTGACGGCATCGACAGTACGAGCGAGAGCAAGTTTGCTCGCGTGACGCCAGTGCTTTCTTCGACCGGCATACGCCAGCTCTTGGGTGGTTTCAGACCTGACCATGTCTGAGGTGTCTCTGCAGCGCTCTCTTCCGTCGGAGCAATGCCATGGTCATGTAGCTTGAATGGCAGTGTTGGAGAGTTGTGTGTCAGCCCAGTTCGGAGACGGGCCCTGGTGCGCGCCCCTTGGATATTCTGAGAGTGTCTGAACTGTTCTCCTCTAGCAAAAAAAAATACTTAGGCTCAGAGTTGATGAACGAGTGTCGTACGTACCTCAGATTATGTAGGATTGTATTGACTTTTCCAGAGTCACCCGGAAATGGATTCATGTCTTCCTATACTCTGTCATTGCGATTTCCCTCAAAGATGAGTATGTACACACCAATTATGGAGGCAGCACGAGAACGTTCATGTGGTTATGATATACGTATTACGATGGTGGTGGAACGGGTTCAAGATTCGACACGGGCACGTGCTCGGCCTACTTTACGACTATCAGTCAGCGACTTGGGAAAGCTTGGGAATGGAAGTCGCTGGCCGCACCTAATGGCTTACCCTGATTGAATTTGAATGCTGCGGTATCACTGGTGACCTCTATTCTAGAGCACGGATAAATTCACCAGCGTCCTCCGAGGTGCTTTCGGTCACACGTCCCTACAACTATTGATAAGGACTTCCGGTATCGCCGAAATGCGCTCGAAGAAGCTGACTTACTCAGAAGAGCCCATTACAGAAATGACTGTATACAACTTTTTGGTCTCATGTCCTTCTCCAGACAACGCACGATCCCTCCGCCGCCCCAGCCTCAAGGATTTTTCAGTTCTACTTTCCGAGCTCCTCCACTTGATGGGTCACTCACCATTCTGGAGATCTATGCATGGCATCTTCAGCATTCCCCCAACCATCGGATGTTCGTGTATGCTCGCGAAGATGGAAGTGTACGGACAATAAACTGGGCAGAGGCTGTAGCAGCCATATATACCGGCGCACAACTGATGAGAAGACGGATCCCATTTGAGGCAAAGCCGCCGGTGGTGGCCATTCTGTCTTTGTCCGGTCTGTCCTTTCTTTCGTCAAGTGTGGCGTATTCATGACTGGAGGTTTTTCCAGATACTATAACATATTTTGTCACGATGATGAGTTTGTTGCGTGCAAACTACGTTTTCTTCCCTATCTCGCCTCGAAATTCGCCCGTTGCAGTAGCGCATCTTCTCCACAAGGTCGGCGTGCAATACGTTCTTGTTGGCCAGGACGCGTCAATGCAGGATCTTGCAAACGAAGCTCTTGAAATCTTGAAATCACGATACTCGCTAGATACGTTGCCAGAATTATCCTCCATTCCGATTTTTGAGGATTACTTCCAATCTCAATGGGAGCGAAGCATTGATGCGGAACTTGATATACCTCTATTACCTACGGATCCAGACTCCGTTGCTTTCTACTTACATTCGTCGGGTAATATTGATTTCTTTACCTACGTTGCGCGAACACTCATGTTTAACATGTTAGGCTCAACCGCGTACCCAAAGCCAATAGCCTGGACACACCATCGAGTGCTCCAAATGGGTTTGATACCCTGTTTCGGGGAAAGGGATTTATGTAACGTTCTTTTCTCTTTCCATGTTGTACCCATGTACCACGGCATGGGCGTTCTACAGCTCCTCTGGACGGTATGCATCCTATATCCCACACTACACCCATTATTCTGATTTCCTACCAGGCCTCGTCTGGCTTGGCCGTCAGTACTTTTGAACCCAGATCACCTGCCATTCTCCCGACACCGGAAAACTTGTTTGATTCTGCAAGGACAGTCCAAAGTGATGTTGTCTTCTGTGTTCCATCCTTCATTGAGGTATGACATGCGACTTGTCAGATGTCCCGAGATTTACACGACTCGACAGGCATGGTCGCGACGGCCAGAATATGTTGAATGGCTTTCTACTCGTTCAGGCGTGGTATGTGCAGGGGCTTATCGATTGAACTTGCTTAAGATATTCCAATGTTAGCTTTACAGCGGCGGGCCTTTGAACAAGGAAGTCGGAGACTACATGACATCCAAGGGCATCTCTATTTTCATTTTCTACGGGTCGTAAGTCTCGTCACTTTCATCACATGCCATTAAATAGAGACCTGGCCTGTTTAAAGGACCGAAGGTGGGGCCATGAGCCCTATCTTACCTGGTAAGCCCTTGATTACATGTTTTAGCATATATGGTGCTTATCTGCGTAGTCCAAGTAGATTATGACTGGGACTACTTCCGATTTCCTGGGCTTGTCACACCAGAAATGATTCCCAGTGGAAATAATTCGTATGAACTTATAATGGTGGTATGCATTATCTGCACTAACAAGTCTCGACCTTTCCTCTTACAGTCCCTTCTAGTCGAATCCTTTTTGCCAGCCGAGCGTTCTTAATACTAAAGTCAATGGCGTTGATGCTTATGCAACTTCGGATCTCTTCATTTCACACCCAACTAAGCCAGGGTTTTGGAAGGTTTTCGGACGGACCGATGATCAGATTATACACAACACAGGAGAGAAGGTACGGCATTACCTACATATCATACTTCCCCAGACCTAAATTTCGATACTTCTTTCAAGACAAATCCAGGACCTCTAGGTATGTTACAATATTTATATATGATCCTGACTCCAACCGAATGTGTAGAGAACATACTTAACCAAGACCCTTACGTTCATGCCTCAGTCATGTTTGGTCGTGGAAAGTTCCAGGCTGGTATACTCGTCGAGCCAAAGCGTGAATTCAGCTTTTATCCTGCTGACATCGTCCTGCTGGGCCGGTTTCGCAACCAGATATGGTGATAATGTGTCCCAAGCCAAGTAAATATGCTTTCTCTGACTATCAACGCAGGCCTACTGTCGAAAGGATGAATAAATTCGCCCCTCAGCATTCGCGTCTATTCAAAGAGGTTCTTAGTTTTTTCGGGAACCCTCTTATATGTAGCTCATCAAATCTAGATGATCCTTGTCGCTAAACCAGACAAGCCTTTCACATACACTGCAAAAAATACGGCACGGTGCGTAGTCCCCACGCTGATTATGACCATACTAGCCTCTCATGACATTTGTAGGCGTCAAGTGATACTCGAAGATTACAGCCAGGAAATTTCAGACCTCTATAAAACCGTTGAGGAAAGCACACAAACTAGTATTTCGTTGCCTTTGGAATGGGATACCAAGTCCACAAAAGATTTTGTGCGGACCGTCGTTTTACAGGTTCTTTCCCATTCCGTTCTTGATGACGATGACCTATTTCAGCATGGGTGTGATAGGTAAGTAGCTATCCATAGCGTCCATTTCTCAGGATTGACGTTGAATCTACCAGCTTGCAATCCACATGGATTCGAAATTCGTTGCTTCGCGCCCTTCGAGATACGGTGCAATTCGACACTCGTCAGATAACGGATAATTTTGTTTATACGCACCCGACGATCTCACAACTCGCTGCATTCCTATACTCCTTAGCTCGTGGAAATACTGATGTCGTTCGTACCGAGCCTGACTTGCGAGTCAACGCTATGCATGCCATGGTGAAGAAGTACGCAAAGGGTTTGCCTAATGGCACTAGCAGTACACCTTCACCGGTAACATCAGGCAAAATCGTCCTGGTAACGGGCACAACAAGTTCATTGGGAAGTCATATACTAGCCAACCTAGTCTTAGATACGAGCGTAGACCGCATCTACGCTGTGAACAGGCCGGCGAAACTCACACTGTCGGATAGGCAACGGGAAGCATTTGTTTCACGCGGGCTCGATGTTGACCTACTGGATTCAGATAAAGTGGTGCTAGTACAAGCCGATATATCAGAGGAAACCGATTTTTCCAACAAGGTGGGCTCCCTTTCATGTTTACTCCGATGATATATTGACTCCACCGTGCAAATCAGTTGCCTGAGTCAATAACATACATCATTCACAATGGTACGACAATACTAGGTGATCTTCATATTCTGATCTCGTTTTTCAATAGCCTGGCGTGTCGATTTCAACTTAAGTTTGTCCTCCTTTGAATCCAACATCCGCGGACTACGTAATTTGATTGACCTTGCTCTCAAAACGCAAGGCCGGCTGATATTTACGAGTTCTATTGGGGTCTTCCTAAGTATGTATCGTCTTTCTTTGAAAACAAGCAGCTCACCACGCGTCCGGGTAGATGCTTCTGAAGAGGATTTACTGTCCGAAGGCCCCACCCTCCCAGAAATGGCGCTGGGAACTGGATATGGAGAGTCTAAGTGGGTCTCAGAAGAACTTTTGCGCACTACAGAGGGCCTACGCTATTTGGTCATCCGTGTTGGTCAACTGAGTGGTGCTGCAAACGGGACTTGGAACGTGAATGAATGGGTTCCAGCGATGGTCCAGGGTGCCACCAAGCTTGGGTGTCTCCCTGGTGGAGATAGGGTGAGCGTTCCTTGATGATGAAAGGAACAGGATGACTGTTAAACACGTACAGACTATCTCCTGGGTTCCTGTCAACATGGCAGCTCAGGCAGTCGTTGACTATGTTGACCGACCTGAATTCTTCGTCCATCTGGTAAATCCTAAACCTGTTCTATGGCAAGATATAGCCAGCATTATCTCAGCCGAGCTAGACGTCATGCTGGTCCCGTACACTCAGTGGTTGGATGAGCTAGAGAAATCATCTCTAAGTGCTGCAGTGTTACCTGCCATCCACATACTTCCATACTACCGTCATAATGCAAAGACAGCAAATCTCAAAAATCGAGAGGCATTTGGCTTGCCCAGAATCGCTGTCCAAGATATGGCGTTTCCACAGATAGGTAGAGAAGATGTGGAAAGATGGTTAGCGTACTGGCGTAGGGCGGGGTTGCTTTGAATTAAGATAGCAGTACAAGGCTTCGGATATAAATGTGTCATCAGATTTAATGCGATACCATAACAGACTTATTCCTGAGGAATAAATGGACTTCTACGGTAGGCTGGAGCTTCAATAATTGTTGGAAGCTCCTTAGCCATCTCTTCGGTCCCAGCGGGGAAAGGAAGGTCGTCAACACCTCGAGGCAATACTTTCTCGTATAGACCTTTGAGCTGGTTGTGTTGGCTGACAGTCAACATCTTCTTTTTTGCATCCCGAACCATAACGTGGGCATCGTCGACACCTGGGACCGATCCCTGCACAAAGATGAGGTTGAGATTTGTGTCAACGCGTATGACGGGAAGGTTCTGGGTTGTTATTCGCTGACCACCCATTCGAGCAGCCATTTTCTTTCCAGGAAACACACGGCCGGGATCCTTAACTCGAGATAAACGGCTATACCTAGGACGTTGTGACGAATGATACGCACCTGATGTTGACCAGTAGAACCCGCAGATCGATGAGCTTTGGACACACCATGACTAGCCCTCAGACCCTTAAATCCCCATCGCTTCATTGCACCTTGAAAGCCCTTTCCTATTCTGTCGTATGTTAGCACTCTTACAATGATGCTGATTTTCTTAGGACGTACGAAGTAGCTATGACATCAACGTATTGGCCTGGCACAAAATGTATTGCAGACAATGTTGTTCCTAAAGATAATTAAACATTAATGGAGTAAAAGTAGTAGTCAAGGTATAACGTACCAACAGGAAGATGCGCGTCCTCAGTAACGGGAAACTCTTTCACGATATACTTGGGAACTACGCCAGCCTTTCTAAAATGACCTTTCATTTGTGCAGTCGCTGTCTTGTAAGGTTTATCAGAAGCCGCGACCTGGACAGCATGGTAGACCGAGCTGTCCCTTCGGACTGTGCGAATGTTCGCGGTGACTTGACAATGGTCCAGCTAAGTACACGTTAGCACAGTATACCGCTGTAATCAAAACTGCGAGCACCTGGAGAACCGTCACAGGTATACGAACGCCTTGGTCGTTCCATAGAGCAGACATTCCTCGTTTACGTGCTATGAGACCGGTCCGTACCGACATTGGCGTCCATTTTGCTGGTGGTGCCGCCGCCGTCGATGTGGAGGCTTCCTGAACCGTTGAAAGCGGTGAACTGGAATGTATCCGTCGAAATGACGCGAAAGAAGGAAATTTTCGACCGACTTTAAACATGTCGGGTGAGGAAGGCGTTGTTGTGCCTTGTTGAGAACAGACGCTGTTAGAATTTTCTTGATTATTTTAGAAATTGTAATTTTACAAAATTAACCCTTCCAAAGCTTACGTTCCCCATTGCGTTCTGTCATTACTGCCCACGCTCCTGAGACAGATTTACTCTAATGGAATGGAATCTTGGCCAACAGATGACCGAAACATCGAGGACATACCAAGAAGGGAGGGTAAAGGCAAAAAGAAAGAGATATTCCAATACCCCAACCTAGATCACGGATTGCTCGAGGCTTTGACCCTGGTTGAGAAGGGAAATCGTCTTGAATGGTCTTCCTTAGTGAAAAATTATGGTACGTTATACCCGATTCCTGTAATGAAGCTATTCTCAAGGCAGTATCAACAGACTCGGACCCATTTAAACTGCAGGCAGGGAAACCCGTCAAAATATTCCCTGAGACGCGTCCGCCTTCTATCACGCTTCCGCGTATGACTCTGGGGAGAAGGGCAGAGCGAGGGGTATGCCATGTTGCACCAAAATACACCGTATCTGACCTCTGCTGTAGGCAAATTTCCTGAGGACACATTTTCCTGACGTCGAAGTTGCTGCTGAACTCATTAGAGAGGAGATAGAGACAGACGCCAGAGTCTTACACGATCGAAGCGTGTACAATCCATATGACGGAAATTTACTTGAAACCGTAACCTCGTATGAATCTTCGACGCCCGTGTCGTTGCACCTTGCGTTTCCGATGGGTGAACTGGGTCGTGACCTGAGTACATTTTCATGTCCTTTCCGTCAAGAGTAGTTTGTTTAACTTCCTCATCAACAGATATATCGCCATTTCTCCCTTCTGAGAACGGGAGAGTTTTTACTCCGATAGCTACGCCGATAAGGTCGTTCGATACACCCATATCTCAAATTACTTCACCCAGATATGATCTGCCAAACCTAGCACAAGGTAAGACAATTGTTGCGATATTTACTCTGCCTGTATTGATCAAGGTTAGGCGCATTGTTGGCTGCAAGGACCTATGGTGTTACATGTGTCCTGGAAATGAGATCCTGTGACACACCGAAGGAAGTGAAGCTATTCGATGTAGCAACCATTTCCCCGTCTGATGTGGGCGGTCATCAAATGATTGATGTCAGGTTCCCTTCTGTCCATGATCTGCTCGTCGTCAATGATCAAGGCACGGCCTTCAGCTACAACTTCATTGGTGGTAAACCTTTCATGTGAGTTATTGACCTTTTGCATCAAAATTAACATGATACACGAGGTTCTTTTAGTATCTTTGATTATTCTACTCTGTCGTCCATGTCTGAAGTCATGTCTGACGATTTCTGGAGACTGTCGTTGGGTCCAAACATCAACACATGCCTTTTAACTTCGAGCAAAGTTTTGCGGCAGCTTGACTGTCGTGTATGTCCCCTAATACACAGCGAATCACGCCTTTTCGTTATGTTCATGTGTTTCTGCAGGAAAATGGCGTCTACAATTCAATCTTTTCTGTCCCAAGTGAGAAAGACATGATTACTGCGGTCGAAGACCAAGATGGCCATCTGATCCGTCTGTGCACCACTTCTCAACTCTTTTGGATCGACGATAGAAACCCAGGGAAGCCAATTCTTGGATACAATCATAAACGATCATTCGATAGGACACTCAAAACTGACACCGTCTCCTTTCAAAACAGTAAGTCAATATTTGACTATGTGTCTCCTTTTATTTATGATGGGAAATCCAGCGCCTTTTACTTTCTTGACATCACGAAAGAATGGGATGGTTAATGTGTATACCGTCTCTCGCCCAAGCGAGAACGGACTCATTCATGCTAACGGTATCCCGTACTGTTTGACATCGGAGACCGATTTTGAAGATTCTCTGATTGGGCAGTCGTTCTTCCATCATCCATACCTCGCTGAAGATCAATCATTTAGTCTACTAAGACTGTCCAGGCGCGGGGCCATACAAATGATCGAACTAGGCCAATCGGATGGAATAGAGACACCAAATTTCGAGTGGTCAGATGATGTCAGAGAGCTGGACCTCAACGCCTCGAACCTACGGCCAGACATAGGGCCCCTTGGTAATAGAGAGTACATGGAAGTGGACTTTTCTGAAATGTATCATCGTGAGTCGTACTTATCCATGAAAGCTAGATAGCTAATGGATGATTATATGAAGATGTGTTCATGGAGAGGACTAGACAAGACGAAGAATGCGAAGAGGAAAACGCAGACGACGTATACGACCTCGTGGACCGTCTGCCCCTCTTTTGGCAGGATACGGATGCTCCCATAAAGCATATGTTGACGACGTAAGATCCATCAGTAGCAAGGCGTACCTTTCTCTGACTTACCTCCCAGTTACGATATAGCTTTCCGGGCAGGAGATGAACCAGATGGCGCTTCCCGAGCTGATTTTCTGACAGGGAGTATCATCAACTCGACCAGAGGGTATCGTGCGTTACAGCAGGAACGCTTATCACCGGCTTCCTTGAGTAAAGGTTCTGGATGGTATCACAATATTGGTCCTACCTTACGGGCTTTCGATTCGACTGTGCATCAAAACGCGGAGGACATACTTGAAAACCTACAGAAGTATAACCTTGCTGACAGCCCAGACCGCACAGTCCAGTCGCTCAGAAGAGAAAGCAAAGCTCGAGAGCAACTTGCTCTTGATTTGGCGCTTTCGCAAGATGTCTTTTCTGTCCAGCCACCGAAAGCACCAGCATCTAGGCCTGATGACCTCGAGAGCATGACAGAAGCCCTTTCTATTGGCAACAAACCACCTCCGGTGGATTTCCGCTACCTGCGGCCCGTGTCGCGGAGGACGGCAGATGAAGCAAGGGAAGGAGGGGAAGATGATGATCCCGAAATGTCGTATCCCCTTGGCGTTCGATTGCTGCTGAAGGAATGGGCAGTTGGGACGGATCCAGACACTTATGTTTACGTGGATCCTTACGGCGATCCGACAGATGAACCCGCAAGGATTCAACTTCCAAAACCTAAATCAAACTTGCCGAAATCGACCCAACCCAAACGTCCTCCCGTCGTCGTGGCATCGAGTACCATGGTTCCAATCGTGCAGCCGGCCGCAAGCCGAGGGACCTTTTTCCCTCAGTCCCAACCGGCCGTTGTTCCCGTGCTCAGGCCCACTACCCAGTCTCAAATATCTAATGCCTTCCTAGCCACAAGTTCTCAAGAGCTAATGACCAACACGCAGGTCCTTCCTGGACCACACGGAGGCCGCCCGCCGCCCGCTGCAAAGAAGAAACCTGCGAAGAAAAGGCTGGGTGGATTTTAAGTCGTCAATGGGCACTGAGCCTAGGCTTTCATTTACGTTCATTATAGTCTTGTATCATATGTAGCAGTACACATATATATCTTCCCACTTGTCTGTATGGATTTTGCCGCACGGTCGAGAAAGAACGATTCACTGGAACAACGAAAGAAGCCGAAGAAGCATGCAAGGGACGTCAAGTGATCTATGTGGTCGAGTTGCGGTGACCGTGTTCTGAATTTGCCGGTGTCGACGACATCCAATCCTTCGCTCCTTCCTTGATCCCTGCGCCCGACGGTATCACATCGATCCACCTCATCGTTTTTTTGCTGTCGCGTAGGGCATGCAAGTGAAACTGGACTGACGGCCAGCCCAGTCAGCCCGCCCTATGGATGGAAAAAGGCAAGTATTTTATCCTTTTTTTGGCTTAATTTCGGCTTCATCGTGGTCCTGGCAGCACATCGAATCTTCCGTATGACTCGGCCGCATATAACGACTTCCTCCGCCGTATGTTGTCGTCGTATTGAATGGCGAGGTCGCTCATGTCTCTGGTGCAGGGAATAAAGCAGTTGTATGCGCGCTGTCCGCTAGCTACATTTCCACCTTTGCGGGCTATCCAGTGTGTCTCAAGTCTTGCAATTCCCATTCATGATTAACTTGTTTTCTTCCAGCTTGACTCTCTCAAGTCAAGGCTACAGACAACAAAAACGCCCATCAGTGTGTCGAGGCTTGCTGCCGTCGTGTATCGGGATGAAGGAGTCGTCGGATTCTATCGTGGCCTTTGGATACCTCTCATAACGATTCTCCTTTGTCCGTGAGTGCACCTTTGCCTATCGCTCCCTGTTTTTGAGCGTTCGCAGGCGCCGCAAGCTTCACTATCTATACTCGTACCAAGGAGTTCTGTCGGGATCATAATTATCTATCTCGTAATTCTATAATCGATGCCTCTCTTGTTGGTGGTATCAGCGGAGCGATGTCTGGCGCTTTAATATCATTTGGAAGTGCTCGTGAGTGTTTGTTCCACTGCTGCTCTCCCCTGCTCATCAACACATAATAGCATTTGAGCTCGTCAAGGTACATAACTCCTTTGCCCAGCCTTCATCATATTATAAATTTTGTTCGCAGGTCCGACGACAGTTGGAGTTTGCAATCGCTGCTAGTAAGGGCGTGCAACTTACCAAAGCGCCGAAGACGTGGGAAGCCGTAAAAGAAATTTTTCAAAGCAATGGTATCACTGGGCTGTACACGGGTTTCCGTATGCATTTTGGTGCGTCCGCTACTCTATACAGAATCCTTGTGACAGCTCAATGCGGCAATATCAGTACGGGATACTACGGGAACAGCACTGTACTTCCTCGAATACGACGGAATGCGGCACCTCCTTGGACGGGACAGATCAGGAGATCAAGGACCGACACCTGCCTGGCTACCTATCCCTGCTTCGATTGTTCCGTTCTTCTGTGGTTCACTCTCCGGCGTAAGTCTGACCTCAAATGAATCAAGCTGTGACTGGGATATGACGGTGCCTGTAGGTATCTTCATGGGCATTGATTTATCCTCTTGATGTGTAAGTCAAATCACCAGTATCTCCATTGCATGATTAAACTTCTCTTAGTGTGAAGACAAAAATCCAGCAGCGATCATTGGCTGGTGAAAGATATCGGGGGCCTTGGGAGACACTGTACCGTCTCGTCAGAGGTCAGTTTCAACGTTAATCTCTGAAGATTTGACTGAAATATATGTGTCTATGTGCAGGTCCCGATCCGAACAATCCCAAGCCGCTATTAGCAGGTATCACCAGGATTTATCGTGGTCTCGGAGTCAGCGCAGTGCGGAGTATCACAACCCACGGCCTGCTGTGGACCTTCTTTGACCTCGTCTCGAACTACATCGACCATCTACCGTGACTGGTTCTCTCGGCGCCTATAAACTATTGCAGACTACGGCTTTATGTATCAAGTATAGTGTATGTATATCTGATGCGCTCTTGTGTTCCGCCAGAATCGATGCCGCAACCAAACCAATATAACATCTATATCCTCACTCTATTTCACAGCACTGCAGCATCTCCCTGAACGCCAGACCACCTGACAGCATGTAATCATTGAATGCCTTTCGAGGTTAAGTCAAATGGTAGAGTCGATCATCCTTTTGATGGCAGCGATCACTTGCAATTGAAGAACCAGCAGTTCTCATACAAAGCATTCAATTCACATCAAGGTTCAAATAAACCTGAGAACGATCAACGTGATAAAGATATCACATTAATGTGGAAGCTTGGGCCTGCTTGGACGCCCTCTGTACAGGTTAAGGAATCACTGCACATTACATGAATGGATCAGCACCGTTAGACATTAAGGATCGGACAATAACACTACTTTGTTTCTACCACGCGTCTCTATCACCGAGCTTGAACGTAATCGTCAATCTTCAATAATAGACAGACAGTCTCTGTCGAAAGTTCTACGGCACTCGTTGACACCAGCAGCGGCTGGACGACATCCTCCTCAAGGATATTTGATATGAGTCCCTGACACAAAATTAAAGGATTATTGCAAGGTGGAAATCCTTTGAAACATACCTTTCGGACGTTGATTCCAGCATTCCGCTCTCCCAGTGCGTGCCGGTTACGCAACTCAGTGACGATAGCAATAGGGTTGAGGCCCGCATTCTCAGCCAACGTTGTTGGTATCACCTCAAGCGCATCGGCATATGCCTGGAAGCAGAAGGCTTCCATGCCTTTCAGTGAATGCGCGTATTGAGAAAGAAGTCGAGAGACGTGTATCTCCGGCGCACCACCCCCACCAATCAAGGCACTGACAACCACCATCAGAACGGCAGGCTCACAAATCATCGAAAAAACTCACCGTTTCTTCACTAGACACCTCACAACGCACAGAGCGTCGTGCAAACTGCGCTCGCACTCCTCCACAACGATATTGTTTGCTCCCATGGCCAGGATGCTGACAGTCCGCCCCCGATTCTTGATTCCGGTAATTTTGACCACCTTTGGGCCAGAAGTCGAGGACTCCTCCACGAGGTCAGCGTATCCTAGTTTGTCCTCGGTAAAGGCTTCAATGTCTGCCACTGGTTTACAACCTAAGCTCTTCGACAAGAATTCGATCTCGTCTCGTTCCACGTCTTTGACGGCGAGAATCCCGAGTTTTTTGAGGAAGTTGAGGGAGATGTCGTCGACTGCGTCTCGTAGAATAGACTTTTGGATCAAGAGAACGTTGCATCCTGCTTTCTTGATCTTTTTGCAGATATTTAGGAGGTATTGACGTCCTTCTTTCAGCACTTTATCCATCTGTCGATAATCATTGATCACAACTGTGTTATCCATCTATATCGGGGGTTAGTATTCAAACTCTCAGACGGGTGGGTACAAAGACGAACGTCAGGTTTTGGTGCGCTGAGCTGGAATTGGACGATGGCGATTTTAGCTTTCTCTATCCGCGTAGGACCGCCTGCCGAGACAACGACATTTTGGTTCAGTACAACGCCTTCTATCAGTTCCGTGTCTTCTATCGTGCCTCCAACCTTTTTCACGACGCGGATGTCACGTAAATCGACATTAGAGGATGTAGGGGTGACAAGACGCGTTACTGCTGCTACAGCGATGGGAGCAAGGGTCGACGAGTATTGCGAGACGATCTTCAGGAAGGGAATGATGAAGATTGATTATAAACAAAGGATAACTGACGGACCTTTGAGTTTAATGAAGTACTTGCTGCCCGCAATAAGCTAGCCTTGTCGTTCAAATCAACCGGCGTAGACATCTCCGTCAGATATTCGACGGCCTTTGTCGAGGCCTTGAGGAAAGATTCGGCAATGATGGTGGGGTGGATGCCTTTTTGAAGCATCCTCTCTGCTGCACCCAGCAGGCTTCCAGCAAGGACAACTACAGTTGTCGTACCATCACCGGCTTCGACATCCTGGGCGGCAGACAAATCGACAAGCTGTGCTCAAAGTCAGAACTAGGCTCGATGTCAAACGCAAACAGAGACTCGCCATCTTTGCGGCAGGGTGGAGGGCCTGAATGCTCTTCAAAATAGTCGCCCCATCATTCGTCACGATGACTTCGCCTTTTGCAGTTTGGATCTGATACAATAGACATTATGGTCAGCTATATGCAGAAGTTGCTGTCCGACGCACCATTTTATCCATTCCTCTTGGCCCCAGAGACGTTCGTACTGCATCACTAATAGCTGTGCATGCGTTAGGAAGAAGTGACAGTGTTCATTGCCAGCGATAAAAAAACCTTTTGCAGCAACCATGTTCGATAGCCGAAGTTCCATAGGCTTTCCCTATCAGAAAGCGTGTCAGGTAGTGCAGTTAGATGCGCCAGATATACACATACCTTGTCATTGAAGGCAGCATTGGCACCAGAAAGATTTTTGGTTATTCCTTGCTGTCCTGCTGAAGGAGATTTCGAGGCCATGGTGGTCAGAATTTAGAAGAATCGAGGGTAACGTGACACTGCCCAACTCGAAATGACGCGCGTCGATTCAGCGTTCAGTGATCCATCCTTTCTTCTTACCTCCACCACCATTCACTTTCGTCCCCATGAATTTTGTTCGTTTGCCTTGATATTGAATGCCACTTTCCGCTGACTCTTTTGCAGAATAATCCTGGTCAATTATTTGCTCAGCTAGCCGGGTATGTCCCTTATTACTATCATCTGAAACGACACTGATCCATCACAGAGGCCTTCCTTATGCGCAGCCTGGACACCGTCCACCATCTGCTTACGATGAGTACTTGAGGGCATATAGCGTAGCGATGCTGCCAGGACGAGAGCGAGAGAATGTCTCTTATGGTGGCAAGAGTGCGTTTCATATCTACCTCTCCTCTTTGAAATCACCGCCAATCAAAAGTCGACAGTCATAATGCCCCCATCGGCTCTTGCAAACCTTACGAATATGGATCTAGAATCGCCTTGGATGTTCCAACTGCGTAATCCCACGAATCCCGCCGCCTCTACGCACGCAGGTGTGCTCGAATTCATCGCCGAAGAGGGTGTCGTTCATTTGCCTTATTGGATGATGAAGACTTTGCGTTTGAATGAAGGAGACCCTATCCGAATTACTGGAGCAGAACTGCCCAAGGGAAAGTTCGTCAAGCTGCAAGCACAGACCGTTCACTTTTTGGAGATTTCAGACCCTAAAGCCGTGTAAGTTTTCCATGTTCTGCGTGTACGACATGCTCATTCTCGGTTAGGCTTGAGCAAGCTCTACGGAATTTCTCAGCATTGACACAGGGCGATATTATCGAAATATGCTATAACTCCATAATATTCGGACTGCTTGTCATGGAGACTAATCCAGGTGGCGAAGGAATTAGCGTTCTGGATACAGATCTTGAAGTCGATTTTGCTGCGCCTGTGGGATACATCGAGCCCGAGAGACCAAAGGCGCCACCTCCCTCCACCATGGCGTCGAAGCTTCAAAATCGATCTCGATTCTGCTTCCCCAGGTTCTTCGCGGCCCGGGTCATCATTGAGTGGTGGATTTGCCGGTACAGGCGCTGGATCTACTGCGGTCAGCAAAGATGGTGATCAGTGGGAAAGCTTTAAGGGTAAAGGGGAAACACTTGGCGGACGGAAGACGAAGGGAAGAGGTATCAGTCACCGAAAAATCGAAGAAGTGGCGGAAGGAAGCAAAATCATAAAATCGGAGTAAGTTCATCTTGTTTCCTTATACTACATACCTGACACGCCATCTTAGCAAACACCGTATCGTGTCTAACAGTACTCTGGATTCTGATGTCAAAGTTCCGGCCGCTCTGAACTTGCCTTTTGGCAAGCTGTTCTTCGGATTCAATGTAACACCATATGTTCCTCCAGTAGCCCCGGCATCCTCAAACTCTGCTGCCGTACAGGCAAGTCAAATTGCACGCGAAATGCATTTATCACTCAGTTTTCTTTCAGGACACATCTTTCACCGGTTCTGGGCAGACGCTAACGGGTAGAGGTGCCGGTCAATCGTCGGCTTCGACGTCCAAGGGTAAAGAAAAGGCCACCGAGGAAAGTTCTGCGTCAACGTCTTGGAGCGCGCTGGGATCTGGACAAACTCTGGGTAATCAAGCCCCCAGGGAGCTTGGAACTGTCGGAGCTGGAGGCGCGCGGGTGCCCCGTATACCGCGGAGAAATAATGCGACGCCACAGCAGCAACAGAAAGCCAGGAGTCCGTCCCCTGACTGGGGTGTGGATGATGACGATGTTATCATGATTGACAGTGACTAGACTGAATTATCAGATTTTGTGTATGTATGTATAAGACTCTATTTCTTGTCGTTTAGATCACGCTAGAGAGAACAATTTTACGAAATGATGAAGAAGCCTTTGGAACGAAATCTTGAAAGTGCTCCTGATGATTAACCGACGGAGAAACGTCGGCTGTCGGCCCGTACTTTGCTCATCTCCACATTTTGTTTCATGGCCTCATCTCAGTCGCCCGGGATTGGGCAAGCCGCCGACGTCATCGATAGCCATCACGAAGAGGAGGAAAACTCTTCCGGAAGTGAAGATGAAGGTCATCCATTAGAATCCACATCGACGGCACCCTCGACCGGTCAGACGAAGAAGAAGAAAAAGAAAAAGTCCAAAGCTGCGAAAGCCCTCAGGGCGCTCGCCGGAAAGTCTGAGATACCCCAGGAACTCGTTGATCGCGTCTTGGTTCGAGTTCGGGAGGATGGGGGAGCTGGTAGCAACGAAACGACGGCAGCTGACGTGCGGGAAGCGTTGGAGGCGATGAAGATCATGGATGTGGTGAAAGGTAAGGCTGGCATTGGGGGCATCAACAGAAAGGATATGGGAGAGCACAAGGTCTGTTCTGTTCCCTGCATTCTGGCACTGCTGGTTCACGACGATACCTTCAGTTCTGGGCGACACAACCAGTGCCTCAACCAGGCGAGGGACCACCGATTGAGGATGGGTACATCGAGCCTTCCGTTCCCCGGGACCAGGTCCGTCAAGAGCCCTATGCTCTGCCCAACAGCTTTGAGTGGGCGACGCTCAACATGAGCGATCCCAACGAGGTGCGTATTACACTCTCATACAAGTACATCGGCTTACGTGTCTCCAGGCCAAAGAAGTATACGACCTTTTGTCGCTAAACTACGTTGAAGACGACGAGGCATCATTCCGATTCCAGTACAGCGCCGAGTTCCTGCAATGGTGTGTGTGCCGTCTGTGATCGTCGCATCCGTCTCATCCCCACTGCAGGGCGCTTCAACCGCCTGGATATTTCAAGGAATGGCATGTAGGCGTACGTGTATCGTCAAACAAAAAACTGGTAGCCTTCATTTCTGGTGTACCTTTGACCATTCGCGTCCGAAAGAAGTGAGTTCTATCCGCCTCATCGATATCGGCGCTTATTGACGCGTTAACCAGCGTTTTCGTGGCATGCGAGATCAATTATCTCTGTGTCCACAAGAAACTGCGTTCCAAGCGATTAGCACCAGTCTTGATCAAGGAAGTGACACGCCGAGTACACCTCGAAGGAATTTTCCAAGCGATATACACTGGCGGAGTCGTCGTTCCTACTCCAGTATCAACTTGCCAGTACCATCATCGCGCTTTGAATACCACAAAGTTGGTTGATATCCACTTTACGTCTGTCCCTCGACACATGTCCCTTGCAAGACTGATCAACTACAATAAAGTCCCCGACAAAACCACACTTCCTATCCGAGAAATGGAGGAGAAGGACGTGAAGCAAGTTGCAGATTTGTTTGCTAGATTTATGATACGGTACGACATGGCCCCGGCTATGAACTTTGATGACGTCCGGCATCAGTTTTTGAGCGGTAATGGTACGGGAAAACTTGGAGATGGGGGACCAGGAAGGCGAGAGAGGCAGGTCACTTGGTGCTATGTTGTCGAGGTAAATTTTCTCTCAAATTTGGTATTCATGATGCTTTTAACACCCATATCTCAGGATCCACGAACCCACCAAGTCACTGACTTCTTCTCATTCTATTCCCTCCCTTCGACCGTCATCAATGCTCCTGGTGGAGTACTGCAGGCAGCTTATCTTTACTACTACGCCAGTGCCACAGCTTTCGAACCGGGTGCAGAATCGGATGGCCGGCTCAAGAAGAGGCTCCTACAACTGATGACGGATGCGCTGGTGGTCGCCCACAACGCAAAGTTTGACGTTTTTAATGCTCTGACGTTGATGGATAATATGAATTTTTTGACGGATCTAAAGGTATGTTGGATTACTACTTGTTACTTCTGACTTGTTTAATGACCTTTAAAAATAGTTTGGGAAGGGCGATGGATTCTTGAATTTCTACTTGTATAATTGGCGGACGGCGCCCTTGGCTGGTATGACAGCTACTGAAGATACTAGTGCCGGCAAAGGCGTTGGAGTAGTCATGTTATAGATAGTGCGAAGAACATTTTTCAATGGAGCCGGTGACTACGGTCCGGGTCTGGAGTGACTCCTAAATATTCGTTTAAAATCTTCGTGAGCGCCGAGGCCCCTACTACTTACTCTCTCTACCCTCCCCCCATAACTTGTGACACCATGCTTAGTGCATCTGAAAGGGCAACATTTCCTCCAGAGATCATAGATCTCATAGTATCTGGACTCTGGAACTCGACTATGCCCTCCAAAGACCGGGTCCACTTGATGACCACCTGTCCCTTGATAAACAGTGTCTGGCAGGACGTCTACGCCACCCACTCTTCTCGGGACGTCTACATCCCAACCGTCAAGTACCTCCAATCCTATCTCTGTGGCATCATACAGTCACAGCAGTCGGTCATCTATGGCAACCGTCTTCCTGCGTCTGTTCGCACCATGACATGCTATGTCGATCTGACTCGGCCGGATGAAGAAGCCGCAAAGGATACCTATGTCCTGCTAACCAACCTACCCAATTTTATTGGACTCCGAGCTTGCTTTACCTCTCTCCGACAGCTCTTTCTCAACCTTCAGTTCCGCGCCTCCCCCTGGAAGACGGCGGGGATCTCGGGGATCATTAAAACAAGCCTCTGCATCTTTCTGGACCCAGACAGGAATGTAACAGTACACAGAGCAGATTTCCATGTCAAAAGCCCAGGTCATGCTCATGGGTTGGACGAACTAGTAATGGAAAATATTATTCGGGCTATGGGCTCTGGGTCCAAAACGATGCTTGATCCGGAACTGATGGTAAAAAGTCAGAAACTCGTCGAGGGTGCACCAGCCCTAACAAGATATTATCGCGCTTCAGCATCATGGCCTGAACGTCGGGGAGACTTGCACTATTACCTGAACTACTCACTCTGGAGAGCGGTGACCATACCAAATAGTTGTACGTGCATCTGTCACTCCTAGTGCATTGTCTGACTTGGATCTCGCTGCAGTGCATAGATCCCTATTGGAGCCGGTTTCTCATCTTGTATGGAGACTGATACTCCAGCAGTCCCTTCCTATCAACAGTTATTTCCAGTGGGAACTGAGATTTGACTTCGTGCCATGGGGTCTCATTACTGATAAAAATATCAAATGAGGAGAGGGGTCAATTTTTAGATTTTTGTATGCTTCATTTCTTCAACAGTGGTAGTAGTTCACAATGTCAGCGATTTCCTAGCCCGCTTAGTCTCCAAGCAGCCATACTGTTGTCATCAATCAGTTTTCGGGTAATAAATGGATAGTAGAACAACCCACCGCCTCATGAACGCAAATCTTGTCACAAACCTAAATATCCAAAAAGATACAAATGCTACAAATCTGTTCGGAGAAAGGATATGACTCATTGAAGCAGCGATTTGTTTCGTCATCTGTATTGTCGTCAATGCCCGTGTGCGTCTCGTTGCGGCCCAGGATTCCAGTTCGTCATCCGTGTTCTCCGAAAGACTCTTTTTCAGTGCGGGCGCCAAGAATACTGCGTCTCTGATTCCAAGATTCATCCCTTGGCCTCCAAAAGGTGAATGAGTGTGTGCCGCATCACCGAGAATTACTACTCTGCCGCCCCAGGACCCTTCCTCGTTATGCAATGGCTTGAAGAACGTACCAGCAATGGCGGAACTTGTCTTGTACCTTGATGACCACACAGTTTTTGCGATATGGATGGGCTGTTGGTTTACGGCTGGATCCGAAGACATATGAGCAGGACCTTGAGTGTTTAGGAGGTTCTGGAGGTACTCCGTCGACGGATCGGAAGGTGGAGCGCCTAACGACGCAGGGATGTTGAAGATGATTCTATGTACCATGTCGTCTGATGCTAAATCGGAGTGATAGGAAGGCAGTGGGAGCGTCAAGAACACGCCCGAAGGTGAGACATGAGCCATCAAGCAATCGTCAGAGAGAGAAGTATCTCGAGGGAAGAACACCACGTCTGCTAGTACTAGTTGGGCAACGGAGTCCTCAATGGGGGCGTTGTCAGGATCGGCGTACGATATACCAGCAAGTTCACGGACCTGGATAATATAAGCCTGTATCTATTTTGGTGAATGGGAGACTTACGACGGAGTTTTTCCCATCAGCACCAATGACATAGTCTGCCCTGATAACTTCTCCAGACTCAAAGGTCACATTCAGGCCTTTGTGGTCTGTGTTGCTTGCCATACCAACAACGCGCTGGGGACGTAGCACTTGAACGCCCTGCTGAACGAGCTCTGCATAAAGCACGTCTTCAACCACTGTCTGGGGTACGAGCAATACAAAGTCGTAGCGAGTATACGGCGCCAACAAGCCCTTGAACTCGGCAGAGATAAACGTAGCGGTGTTCCTGTTGAACATCATTCCCCTACCCTTCACGCCTTTAGCGATGACGGCATCTACGCATCCTATGCTCTCAAGGGCCTACAGAATGAATGCCTCAGCAAGTCGCAGGAATGGATTTTGTGGAAAGACTCGGACATACTTCCAAGGTTGCCGCGTGAACGACAATAGCGCGAGAAGAGTTCTGGCCTTGTAATTGGGCGTCGACGACAACGATGTCACTGATACCTTGTTTGACGAGTGCAATGGCAGCAGCGAGGCCGGTAGGGCCTGCGCCAATGATAAGAACTGAGGCTGTTTCTGGTAACATGATGGCGGTTGGAAAGTAAGTTAAGTAACGGAAAGGGATACTTAAGTGCTTAGGTAGAGTAGGTGGACCCACATGGAATTACAGCTAGCGACGACAGTAACGACAGCCATAGGTGCTACATAACTAGGATATCCCCCAAAAACCTCGTCGATGTTCACAGCAGGCAGCGGGGTTCGGGCCGCCCACCGCAACGAAGACCGGCGCACGTGATGAGAAAGTCGGGACACCGTGGCGCGTTCCAAGTTGCTCGCACCCAAAATGACGATGCTACTATCACTGCGTTTACAGGGCTCATCGATGCTCACCAGTCACTGTTTCGATACACTTTTTACACCAAGTTGTACGTATTTCATTGCTTATACCCCGCAGATTTTAGGTGGAATCCTATAAAAGGCATATCGTGCTTGCGACGGATATCTCCTTGCTCATTTTGCCTTCTTGAGCCTCGCGATTCTAGTACGATATACTATTCAAGTCTTCACAATTTCTCCAATTTCTTTTACATGCGTGCCCCATGGAAGTTGCGTTCGTCTTCTCCCCATCTCATCTATGAACGCTCTCTGGGTCTTAACGAACTGCATTTCTACTTGCGCGGCCGAGTTCTTCGTGGGGCCACAGATAGCGCGCACTCGGTATGTTTCGAGGTACCAAACGATGAAATTTTCTTAATCACCGAAGAAACCGCGGGCAACGCTTGGGTATTTGCAAAGCAGATGTACCCTCTCCTCGGCGCCCAGATAGAAACTGTCGGGGACAGGGACGAAGACGTATATTTCGTCGTAGATGAGCGTCGACTCAAAACACACATCCCCGGTGAGGTGATCTTCATGACGGTCCCATCCTTCAGCGATGCGGATGTGACGGTAGAAAACATTCTCAATCAAGAGCGGATCCTTGACGATTGTCACCTTGTCCGACTCTTCATCTTCAGGCAATCCGATCAGAAAAATGGCTTTCACCTCGTTTTCCATGCTGCTCACTGTATAAGTGATGGAGTCCTCGCGTCACACCGTTGTACGGACATTGCTTGATTTCCTGTCTTCTTCATCCCCGCATGTACCAGCAACACACCTATCGGACAGGCTAGCGTTATCACTTGCAACCGACGACTTATAATCCTGGTAGAAAGCTCAATATCTCTACACAACGATGGCACAAGGCCATGGCCCATATCATTGTTTCTATTCGATCCGCAAAGTCTAATGTGCGTCCTCCGACTTACCCCACAGTACAATTAATTTCCCGACATACAAGGCTTCAGAACGGTGGTCAAACACTCCCTGGGAATTTCACCACTCACATGAATGAGGACCCTGTTGACTCTCGCAAGACCGTGCTTTATTTCACCGCAGAGGAAACACTCCTCATTTTAAAAATATGCCGGGAACGCGGGTTGTCATTTGGGAATGTTTATGTCGTACTTGGCCAGATCGCCATGGGACGTCTCCTTTGCAGGAGGTATGCTCAAGGTTTGATGACAGAGGAGGAATGGGAATTCAGGAAGATGGAACTTACATACACGACGGGCTCAATTAATGTAAGGCCATACTTGGATCGCGAGTGGTATACTCGTGGAGGCGCGGAGAACCCGATGCTTTCGATAGGATTCTATGTCTACCCGATGTCCTTCGTTCCATTACGTCCAGAGGGTGCTCATTCGACATTTGACACCCTCTTGTCACGTCAACGCTTTTGGTATAGGTGCGGGAATATGAAGAAATGTGCCAATGGTCTTCTGAAGCACCCGTTGTTTCTCGACATCGGC
Organism: Desarmillaria tabescens; assembly: GCF_030435595.1. Lineage (NCBI taxonomy): Eukaryota > Fungi > Basidiomycota > Agaricomycetes > Agaricales > Physalacriaceae > Desarmillaria > Desarmillaria tabescens. Next base: position 1,544,181 of record NW_026848306.1, read on the forward strand.
TCAGTTCGTTATCCCCAAATTATCACGGCGATGAAAGAGCTGGGCTCCAAAGCAAAGACATCATCCTTAAGGAAGGAAAATCTATCCATCTCGGCCACTGACCAGGCAAAACTTGGTATGGTATTTTCATTCGGTGGCTCCAATTTCGGAAGCGTGCGTCTCATCGATGGTTATCTTGACTCTTTTTCTAACCAAATAGTAGGCTGACAAGCTCCTCCCACGCGAGTTTCCGGTAGGCGGGACATCTCCCAGAATCTACCTACGTTGCTCCGGTTTACGTCTCCGATGTCGTCCCGGGGAAATTTACCTTGGAGCCTCCACATTTCGAAACGAGCTGGAACTAGTCGTCTATTGGGATAATAATGTCACTGATAGGGCCATTATTGAAGAGTGGTTGCAAGAAGTGAAAAATGCCGCATCATATTATCTCTAGCGACCATGAGGCGAAACCGTGAAGGAGACTCTAGGTAACGGATTATAGTATACAGATGCATTACTACATATACTGACGAGTTTCATAGAGAGCCCCGACTCGCATAGCCGGCCTGATCAAACACGAAAATCAGGTCCTTCGTTGTCTTCAAGCGTTGAAATTTATGAAATTTAAAAAGTGAGTGACTGTCATTTGTTGAATGAACACAAGGTTGTGCAGTTTCAATCTAATGTTCAGTCAAGTTACTCTCACGTCATTTTCATCCTAAGCTTGCAAATTGCCAAGTATTTAGCAAAGTAAAGCGATACAATCATTATTTGCGTTACCATTAACAGACGTTATCACTCAACTCATAATTCATTATCAAAACGATTGATATCCGTTTTTCCAGAGGAAAGGGTATAATATGGTGGTATTCTCAATCTTTTGGTCAATTGGGTCCTGCTTACACGAAAAACATTATTCTCACCACGAAACCGCGATGCTGTTCACCGAAAATTTATCTGAATCCGTCCAAAATCTCCGTCTCCTTGTCCTAGGATCCACGACACATGCCATTTTAGCAAAACGACAAGCCATGTTATTATGATACTATTAAAATAGAAGATCGTTCGGACCAAGCGTGGGCGTACTCATTTTGATCTGTTTCCTCCCTTCCTCTGTCCGATAGTCAACACGGCCGTTTCTATAGTCCCTCTGGACATTTCCGAGCCATTCCAGCATCTTGTTGGTGGACAACCATAGATTAGGGTCATACCAGTCAGGTAGTAGTGCATCGATGATGTGCTTGGGAGGGTAGTTCCGGGCAAGATACGGCACATTGCCGATAGTAACCAGCGGATATTTGACTGAAACGTGCATGGTTAGCTAAGACAGGATACGTGCGAGCAGACGTACTGTCATCCGGGAGGAGATCCATGTCGATGACCGCGACTGAAAGATGGGTGCACACCATGTCGGTGGGCCATCTCATCTGAACTACAAGTCCAGGGTGACATTCGTGTTCGATGAGTTCGTGGAAGTCAATGAGCTTATATTTTCCGTCCATACAGACAACATTCCGCTCGGCAAAGTCATCGGGATGAAGGCCCGTGAGACGATGAAACTCTGTGAGGACGTGAAGGATTTTCTTCCTGTGTTGCCTTAGCTAAGTGAAACATACTATACCTCGATGTCTACGTACCGTTCCTCCCTCGAAAGCTCTGAAAAACTGAGATATGCTGCCGGTTTTCCACAGTCCTCCAAGATCAAACAGCCCTGACGTTCGTTCTTGTAGTAGCCATGAAAACGGGGTATCAGAGAGCCTTGGACAGGGGCAAGAGGACCTTGATAGACGTCCGCCTCGCGGGTGAGATCCTCGAAAGACTGCTCGTTGGTGGAAAATTTGAGAACAACGTTCAGGCCTGCCAGATTTGCACGGTACACGATAGAATGAGGACCCATGTACGCCAACGAATCCACATCAATTCGAAGATCGGGAGCAGAGTTTAAAGTTGAAGTGAATGCCAATTCTGCAGTGCTTCTCGTCATCTCCGCAATGGAGGGCGAGATGGTAACGGTTAACTGTGGCATGGGGATGGGTGAAAATATCGACGGTGATGAAAGAAACTGAGACAACAAACTCGTTTAACGCATTGTGGAAAGCTGTCTATGCCCCTATCACTTCTCAGGACATATATCACCAACCTCGCATACCCCAATCCTAGATGTAGTCACACAAGTAGTATAGAAACTTCGTGTTGATATCAAAACAGTTTATATCCGTGTTTCCAGATGAAAGGGTATAATATGGCGGAATTCTCGATTTTTTGGTCATTCGGCTCTTACACGAAAAATATTATTCTCATCATGGAACCGCAATGCTATTCACCGAAAAATCATCTGAATCCGTCCATAATCTCCGTCTCCTTGTCCTTCTCCAGCAGCGATCAGCCACTGTTCCAAACGAGCCCAGCCAACCTCAAACCGGACGGACAATTCATCCGTATGATGTTCTCCATCCAGGAGAGGCAACAGCTGCGGCGGATAGTTTAACGACAGATGCTCAGCGGTTTGATGAACACTAGTGGTAGGCATCGGACCCTCAACAGGAGCAGAAGGAGATCGTGATAACCGAGGTTTCACCGGCCCAGGTGCAGCAAGTGTAGCCTTGGGCAGATTAGGCGAGCTCGGGGGTGCAGCAGGCGGTACCAATATCGCTGATTGCCGCCGGGATTCGACACTTCCAAATTTACTCGACGAGGGACTGCTATCCTGAGGCGTACTCGATGTTGCTATGATTCCTGGATGGAGATTGGAAGGCGAATCAGACGGTTGATGGATCCACGAAGTCCTCGGACTGCTGGAGAGCTGTTGTTGATCGCGACTCTTAAGCTGTTCGAGGACCTTCTCGGCCGCACTGGGGCGGCGAGGGCGGTACGAGACCCCCCTTGGCGTCGGTGGTGCACTCGTAGCGACATCAGGACTAACAGATGCGTTTATGGGTGCAGTATACGGAAATCTCCTCCGGAGGAGATTCGTTGAAGAAGTCGTCTCGGACGGGATTGGAGACAGTGGGAGCCGTTGTGAGGTCCCTGAGAAGCTCTTCACCCTAGGACGTGCTGGAATATGAGGATCGGATCTGCTGGGAAGTAGGATAGGCCACCGATGAACTCTTCGAAGGAATCCCTGTTGCTAGATCAATCACGAGTAGACTTTCTCGACAGATGTTTCACCTTTATGACACCGAAACTAGTGAAACGGCGGACATCAATCCCTAGTTTGTCGACTTCATGAGCAACCATCCAGTCAAAGACAGTTATGCCTGGTTTCATTCTTGAATACAGATGGAGAAGCTGAGGCCAGTCCGGTATCATCCGTCCTGGGATTTTACTGAGTCCTATGAATGGACTTGAACAGTAGAAAAGGACCACCAACCTGGTTTGGTGACGTAGGGACCACACTCTTCCTTAACATGAGGCTCATCGGCTAACCATTGGATACTCTTATGAAGGGTGTACATGTTTGAATACTGGAATATGTCAATGGTCATGATGACCTGATAAAATCTGCGCTCAACGTAAGTTTGGTGTGCAGCCAAGCAGGAGTACTCACAAGAGATGTGCAATAGCCTGTCGGGCAAAGCTGATATCACAATCAGCTAAACGAGCGATCCTACCGACATGGTTTGTGCCGTCTATGAACTGACAAATCTAAGAAGGAAGGAATGAGAAATAATCTTAATAGCGGGTTCCCAAGACGGCTGACCTTGACCATAGTCAGATCCCAGTTCTCCTCTATCTGTTTCGAGAGATTGATCAGAGCAACTGGGACCATCCAGTCAGTGACAGTAGGAGGATTAGGATAGAACGGGAAGATCTTCAGCTCAATGGAGTTGAACTGGTCAATTGGGATGGACGTTTCGGCATAAGAATTCAGATCTTCGTATAACTGTTCTAGGATCGCATGAACGGTATGACAAGTTTCAGACGAGGACAGAAACGCGGACTCCTCCTGCACGGAAAATTCAGTATCCAGTAGAGCAGGTGCACCGAGAACGCACCTCACAGGTTGTGAGAACACGGCTGACTTTGCGAACGATAGGCTCGTAGCAGCTCAAGTCGGCTCCTCGTTCAAAAACAAAGCAGAGGTTGTATCTAAAGTAGTTTCGCTCGTATGGACCCCGAAGCTCGACAGGGAACCCTATTATCCGGTGGTGCTTGGTAGAACAAATGACTAGCCTTCCACAAAGAGAGCTCGGGGGGATAACATATTTGGAAATGTCGTCGAAATTGAACAAGACGCGATTGGATGAAGTAGATCGCTTGTTGGGTGAATTCAGGCTTAGAGACGCGCGGGTTTCAACTGGCGATATCAAAGATGAACTCGAATTTCGTGAACTCAGGCGTGGTGAGGGTGGGACATCGACAGCCGGTGTGGGAGGTACCGAAATGGACGAGGGTGAAGGGGTGGTCGCGATGAGAGCCTCAGGTACTTGGTAAACAATTTTTGGGCCGTGTTGGTTGTCGAAAATGGAATAGAATACGGATTGAATTCTGGGTAAAAATGAATCACCGTCGGATGGCATGCGAACTTTGAGGGAGATTTAAGCCCAAACGGGAGTGTGAAGACAAGAACGAATACAAACTCCGCAGACCCGGGCCGGCCGTTTTCTTCTTCTCTATTACCATGGCCACTCCTGCCGGATTCCAGGCGCTACCTCTTCCTCTCATCCAGCTCTCGCTTGCTGCCGTTCTCAAATGCGGGCAGTCATTTAGGTGGTCTATACTACCCCTTCCGACGCCTAGCGATCCTGCCATAACCGCGCAAGAATACCGGTTGTGTCTTCGAGACCGCGTCGTTTGCCTACGACAATCACAAAACGCGTTATTTTACCGTTCAGCGTTCCCCGACCCTCAGCCATCACCAACTCAGCTACAGCTTAGAGAAGCAGAAACACTTTTGTGGATCAACGACTATTTCCAGCTAGACGTTGACCTCTCAAAGCTGTACGATGAATGGGCTGCTCGCGACAGCGTGTTTTCTGGCGTGAAAGAACGGTTTGGTGGAATTCGCATGCTGCGACAGGATCCTTGGGAGAATCTTATCTCGTGTGTGTTTCGTTTACAGGTATTTTGCGGTACTGACGCGTTCCAAGCTTCATATGTTCATCTAATAACAATATTTCTCGTATAACCAAAATGGTACAGTCGCTCTGCAAGCAATACTCCCCAGAGCTGCTCTCTCTTCACGATCCATCCGGACGTGAGACTCACTCTTACCACCCATTCCCTCCTCCTTCTGTCCTTGCCGCGCCGTCTGTAACCGCGACTTTACGTGCTTTGGGATTCGGATATCGCGCAGGGTACATCCAGAAAACTGCACAGATGCTTGTGGATGCTCATGGCACTATTGAGGAAGGTCGCGAGCCTGCAGAATTTTGGCTTGAGAGCCTACGCGGGTTAACCACTGCTGACGCGCGTGCAGAACTTTTGAAACTCATGGGAGTTGGCAGAAAAGTCGCCGATTGCATTCTCTTGATGAGCCTCGACAAGGTGGATGAGCTTCTCTGGCCTACGATTGATGCCCTAACGCGATCTGCCACCTTTAGAAAGAAGTCCTCCCCGTCGACACCCATGTGCATCAAATTGCCATCAAACACTATGGTTTCAAGGGTTCATTGAAGGGCAAAACTCCTATGACTCCCAAGCTCTATGAAGAAGTCAACAACAAATTGGTAAAGGTCTGGGGTGATTATGCTGGCTGGGCCCATTCGGTATGAAACTGTTCTCAGATTTATCCTTAAACGCCTTAGAATAATGTCAATGCCTTAGGTTTTATTTACGTCGGACCTCAAATCCTTTGCGTCGTACGGCGTCCGAGATCCTACCCCGTCATCGCCTGTGAAAGGTAGCAGACGATCGAATGTAGAATCACTTCTACCAACACCCCCAACAACCCCGTCGCCGTCGCCGTTGAAGAGAAAAGCGTCTTCGATTCCGCTCGAGTCTTCGAATGAATCAGGCACTTTGGCCGAGAGGGTGAAGAGGATGAGACGTAAATGATAGGTGCTAACTACGGTTCGTCACTTTTCCGAGGAATTACACCTTCCTGTAAGGGGGGTCCATGGCTTGCGTTGTCTGGACTCGACTCTCTAGATCTGCTTCAGTAGAACAGGGCGTTGCTTTTCGATAATTAATACCTATTTTTGGCTAAATAGACGGCAACGATGATTGGCAGGGTCAAGGAGCTTCTGACGTCGTCACGATATTATGCAAGTGTCGAGCTGCGGTTTGTAGTCACAGTAAGATGTAGGTGGGAAACCCAGGTATACTCTCCGTCTTGACCTCTTTCACAGATAATCCTCAATCTTTCGGGAAGATCGGCTACGACATAGGTATAATGAAATCTGATCCTTGCTTATTGAGCGAAGCTACAGGGTGCTGCTTCCTTGACGCTTTCTTGCCATGGGGTCTTCCAGGTGACCAAGCACCACCTTCTAATCCTCAAGGCATCGGACCTTTTCCCTAAGGCCGCTGTAAGTCATGATCCTTAGGCCTCATACCGTGCAGGAGCACCTCCATTCTATTATATCAATGATCCGTCTCGGTTTCCTCATGGATATCCCTATGCCCATGGAGATTCCGTTCAATTGTCAACGGCTCGTTCTCGCTGCACGCTTCTTCCTGTCAAACTCCAAAGAGTCGATAGTCTACGTCTGCTTGTTGTTGAGTTCTTCTCCGTAGCCTTCGTCTTGTTATGATCACAACCCCGGTTCTGCACGTACGAAGTAGATGCTGACCGCGCTGTAGAAGTCGAGAATTTAGAATAAGGGTGTGTTCCGCTTCAGGTCGACACGCTAGGACCTCGTTTGTTAAAAAAAAAACAGAGTCCGAGATGTTTATGTCCAGGCTGGAAGACTGCTCATATCAGCATGAGGACTAGGTGCTGAAAATATGCAATGTCTGCGAGGTCGAACAGGTACCGACAAGGCACCGATGCACAAAAATCACGTCGAAGCTTTCATTCATTTCCTACTAGATGACTATGATCGCCTTATATGTGTTCCCCCTTCATTGTATGCTTTTAAGTAATAAAAATCATCTAGTGTGGCGCTCGAGATCTGCTCATTTCACTCTACGAAGTTCGTGACTAGGTGCGTCATTCAATTATCCTGTCTCGTAAATTAAATAATCCCGATACTGCGCCTGCAACAGCACCATAAAAAAAACCAACGTAGAGCGCATGAAATTAGACAGCTTAGATAAAATGGGTATAAAGAAAGGAATGTATGTCAAAGGTATGAGAGCGATGCAAGAGGAAAGGGAAAAGAAAAAGAACAACAATCATTATGAAGGGTCCTTAACCACACCGACACGTTAGAATCCTAAATAGACTCATTTTGTGTGGTGGTTCGTCCGCTTCCTGGCCATACTCTCCCGAAACGCCAACGTCACCGCCTCTCGCCCGTGCATTACTCACCACCGGCGGAGCAGCACCCACGCTTGATAGCATCGGCGATGCCCGTCCATACTGCCCCAAATAACCCTCATCCGCCTCCCGCCCATAATCATAGCCACCACCCGAGACATTGGCGTAGGGATGTTGTGCGCCTCGGCCTGAGCCAACAGGTATGTTCACCTGGGCGGCTGCAGAGTGGGGTGTGATCTGACCCGTGTTATTCCCGCCGGGTGTAAGGGCGGTGGGTATTTTGCGCTGCTTCGAACCGTGTCTGACAAGGGCTGGTGAGGGAGGTGCGATGTTGTTCCCACCCTGAGAAACTCTCCGTCGGTCGGAGTCGCGGTGCTCGCGTCGACGGTCAGGACTGAGGCCCGCGCTTTGCATTTGATTCAGTATTTGAGTTTGCTGACCCTGTTGAAAATACAGCGGATGAGTGCTGGGCCATCCGAGATTAATGAAGGCACTTGCCAGTGATGCTTCCCAGCCCTTTCCACCTGAAGAACGAGGGTTAAGTTCGATTGGTGGGTTTAACAGGGGCAATGATGAACACACCATTGAGTAAGTTCCAATCAAAGACTCCATCGTCAATGTCATTATTGGTCTTGATAACTTTAGAGAAAAGTTCGCGAAGGAACTCATAATCAGGCGTTTCCTCGAACCCAAGCTTGCGAACGTAGTTCAGATATATTCCAAACTCCTCTACAGAAATGTGAGTACACCGCGATAACAAACATGTGTTACGCACCAGGGAAGCCTTCGCATAACTCTTTGATGGGTGTCGTCTGCTTCTTCTCTCCAATCTTCTCGTATTTTTGCTTATTCGTCGCGGCCTTAAGCCCTTGCCATGGTAAGCTTCCTCTTAAGAAGTACATGAAGACATGACCCAAAGCTTCTAGATCGTCTCGTCGTGATTGTTCTGTTTTCTGATGAGGCCACGGGAAATCAGAGGGAACATGTCCGGAGAACGTACCTCTACCCAGATGAGTGTTGATGCTCATGTATCGCGCAGTACCACTCAAACTCTTCCGTTCCCGATACTGGTATGTGCTGTTTCGTCTTGGGATCGCGGTATTGTTTAGCCATGCCAAAGTCGACAACATGTATGACTGCCAGTAACCTAAGATTAATGAAAGTTCCGTGATAGAGCGGCAGAAAATGTTACCAGTTTGCTCCTTTGGTGCCAGGCCGTCCAATCAAAAAATTATCTGGCTTGATATCGCGATATATGAGATTCTTTTCATGGATCGTTTGCACTCTTGTAAGCTGTGCGGAGCGTGCGAATGAGTTGGGGCGCTACCGAGCACAGCAGCTGATTCAGACGCACCATTTGCCGGGCAGCCATACATACTGTCTTGATTGAGAATTTGCGACCGCACATATCAAAGAGATCCTCTAGACTTGGACCGAGAAGGTCTATCACCAGGATATTATGGAGACCTTCCTGGCCAAAGTGATATATTTGAGGTATTCCGGCTAGAGTAGTATAATGAGTTGGCGGTGGCGGCGGCGGTAGAACCAGGGCACGGTGGTTGACTCACTGCATCCCGACAGTATACGATACGACCGACACTCGTCACGGAGCTGAGGCGCTTCAGCTTTCCGGGGTTCCTAGATACGGTAGAAGAATTCGGTCAAGGCGAGCGACAGATGAGCTAGGACATACGAATTTGATAGCGACGGTCTGGGAATTGAGCAAGTTGGTCCCTGTAGAGAAACAAGGTATCGGTACGGGGCTGCTGCGCAGGAACAGAGAGTATAGCGTACCCTCGAAGATGACACCAAAGGAACCTTCTCCGATTTTCTTCCCGACACGATAATGGACGCCGACGACGTTGGCGGTAGAGGACGAGTGTGAATGGGAGGTCATCGTCGACGTTGAGGAAGGAAAAGAATGAGAATAGGGCCGGATGGCCTATTAAGGTGGAAGTACAAGGAAGGAAGGTGCAAGGTCACTTCACTCAGGGTCCTTCTGTCACCGCACGGACTCATCGTCACCGTTCACGGTTCCTTGCTTTTCTGATTCCCTTTCAGTCCCGTAAATAAATACTTTTTCGTGTTGTTCGTATTCTACGCTATCAGGGCCCCTCTTCATGTTCTCTCCTGATCGTACCTTCTGCGGTCCATTTGCCTGCTTTTCGGCAACTCTCTGGCTTTCTGTTCGTTTCCTCTGCGAGAAGAATTGGGGGACATTCTGATATCTGGCTTCGGACCGTGTTATGGAATCACTCCGATGCATCCTCTTGCGATCCTCTTATAATGCAGCTTTGTCTTGGTCTAGAGCTCGACTCTCTACGGCTTTTTTCCTCCCTAGAAATCATACTCAAATCCCCTTGAAAATATAGCAAATTGGAGCATTGGAAATGCTGGACCACCTCCACAAGAAGAGCATCTGTTTTCGTTTTGCATCACTCAGGGTCGCAGGACGTTGTTGTTCTTCGATTACGATCTCTGGTATGTAGATATTCTTGGTCGTTGGTACCGCTGAACGTTCGATCCATGTTGGCTCGCTCCGAGTATCTAGGACAGACGGAGACTTTTTTGGCAATGATATTCTGCAACGCGTTGGAAGTACCCTGTGTTTGCTCTGCCTGCCAGTGACGTGCACAGGACTTGACCACCTAGCTCGGTTATATTCAACTGAGTCTGATGTCCGTTACACCCGCAAGGATTATATCTGAGATCTTAGCCAAGAGGTGTATCGTGATCTTGATCAATAGAGGGCATCTGTGGGCGGCTCCTTGACCACGTTCCGATACTAGCGTCTCGGGGGCGCCTGCAACAGACATCTCAAGGTTTTCGGCTTCTGTTCTAGCTGTGTTCAATTTAGATAGCCATATCAGGATCGCCTAATGGCCACAGCATGTGAAGGTGATAGCAACACGTTTCGGTTTGTTTGTTTCCGGCTGGACAGCTCTCCAGCTCCATTGGCTCAAAGGTTGATATCCGCGTCTGATGTGTACGTGATGTTTTGTGTATTGGTACGAGTTTGGTTGATTGAAAGCGCTTGCTTTTGTCTGCGGCCGATCGCCAGCTTTTTGTACCATACAGACGCGTCGTAAAAGGCAACAAGAAGGGTCGATTGGGGTATCTGGTGGCGTTCATTGATATCACGGCACTGCATTCTGAAGGGTGGATACGACGACGGTGGTAGTCTCGGGAGCTGGACCCATGAGCCGGCGAGAAGGTGTGGATGTTCCTGGCGGTGATATGGAATCATTCTGGATTCCCCCCTCGGTGGGAGCTGCAGCAGGAGTGACAGGGATACATTTTAAGTGCTCGACGGGGGCAGCATAGAGAGGTAACCTTGGCGATACAAGAATTGGAACAGGATCATATACGAGACCAGAAATGGTTACAACAGCAAGTAAGCGCCCAAAAGGATTAGAAGATGTCGCATCTGACCTACGAGGAAGGCAGAAGCAGACATAGACGGGGATGGGGAAAGACCGAACTGGGAATTCGACCTTAGGTGGACACCGCGAGACTCGGAAGCAAACATAGAGAATACATAGATATACCTTAAGCTTGTCTGAACTTTGACTTGCTATACATTTCGATACTTTGGAAAAATCTGATCAAGGATCGAGTCCAGACCACGTGCGCCCAGATTCGTTCACAGGCTGAGGCTAGGCTGCGTCTTCTAGTCGTCGTCGCCGTTCTCGACGACTCTTCTTACTCCGTATCTTCCACCATGCCCTCAGAGTTCTTCACTGCTCTCGACGACCAACCTCAGATTGAACACGTTCAGGCAAAGGTCTGCTCGTCGTGCCATCGTCCAGTCGACCCAACAAGCCATCTCTTTCTCCTCGCTGCCGACGCCATCGTCTGCGCAGCATGTGGTCCCATTCACGGCCCACAGATAGACTCTAGGACGTCCTGTATCGACGTCGATAGCGCCTTTCTCCGTCTCGGACGCCCTACACACGACCAGGACCCATCAGATACGCAGCGACCAGCGCCCCCGCCGCCCCCAAACTTCGCCAGCAAGTTCTCGTCTTTGTCCGTTCATACCCCGACGACGACCGTCTCATCGTCGCAGCTACCCCAGCCCCATGCACCGATTCTCCCAGTGGCAAGTTCCAACCGCAGGCATACCGCCCTGGTCTCACTTTCTCCTAACCCTCTCACCGATATCACTCGTCTACGAGTTCGCACACAGGCTCACCACTGTCTTTACCCAGGCGCCTCTTTCCAGGGAACACAGAAGAGTGGGCGAAATAGCTATGATGTCACGGTAACCATCGTCGTGCGTATTATCTCTGCGCCTTTCCTACATCTGCTCACCGGCAACGGCAGGACGTCGATTTCTCTTCGTCGTTCCTCTGCGGTTACCTTTGCATCCGAGGTCTCACCGAAGATTATCCCGAGCTCACCACATACTTTGATGCCGAAATCATTGGCAGCCGCTACGGCTTTCGCACTCAAAACTGGGGCGCCAACGAGGCCGACGATATGGTCCATTGGTCCCGCTTCCCCGCCTTCCGTCACGTTAAGCACGACCTCAAAAGACCCCATTATACCATTCCTGACCGCGACCGAGGGGCCGTGTTCATGCGATGGAAGGAGCGTTTCTTGGTCCCGGATCACCGCGTACAGGATATCAATGGCGCGAGTTTTGCCGGCAAGTAGCTGCCTCTTTGTCTCTTCTGTCATCTGTTCTTACAGGTGTCCATTCAGGTTTCTATTACGTCTGTGTCGATTTTAACCCCGCCCAGTCCTCTCAAAATGAAGAGCCGACGTCGCCCATGGCAAAATCCGAGTCTCGCGAGCGACGCGAGTCAAGTGCCCGTCGATCTCCTTCTGCCGGCCCGCGTCTAACCGCTCCACCTGCAGCAACGATGAGTGGGTTTTACTATCACCAAAACTCCGAGCCGTGGGTCTTCACCAATTTTCAGTTTGTTATTCTAGTACTTATTGTTGCTTCTTTGCAGATACCAGCAGCTCACGTTGGCTCATGTTCCTGAACGGGCTAGCTCTAGCTTTGAATTCCGTTAAACATCGTGTCCAGTACTTACCTTTCTTATACCTTTTCTCCCACCTCCGTGTCGTGTCTTGTGTATTGCTCTCTGTACAATTGATCTTTAGCCATGTGATATAATTCATTTTGCACGACGTGAGTAAAATTTCCAAGGCCAGACTCGGACTCGGCACGTCTACAGCCGGTCAAACCATAACTGTGATGAACGATCGTGTTCAAGGCGGCGTACGTGTCGTTATCGCTGGTGCTGGGTATGTCTACGTTACATGCTGCCTGTCAAAATGACTCACTAAACAACAGTATCGCTGGAATTTCAGCGGCAGTTGCGCTAAAGGAGCAACTCGGCTTTACCAACTTTACTGTTAGCGCCGTTCCCGATTTTTCACCATTTGGAACGTGCTGAATTGGAGAGCTAGATTTATGAACAAGCTGGGGACGTAGGGGGAACCTGGAGAGTAGGAATGATTCTTGAACAGCAAATTTCCAATGGCTGACTGACTCGTTGTAGGACAACACCTACCCCGTGCGTGATTTCTTTTATCATGAAATAAACACACCGCGAACCGCCGAAAGGGTTGTTCATGCGATGTAGCCGCCCACTGGTACAGCCTCTCAACGGAACTAAACCCAAACTGGCCCACCTACTACGTCTCCCAAACCGAAATCTATTTGTATTGGAAACGCGTCTTTGCCAAGCACAACCTCTGCGCCAACACCAAGTTCCGTACCCAAGTCCATTCCGCGGCATGGAGCGAGGAACGCCAGCAGTACGACATCACTCTCAAAGACATGCTCACAGGCGAAGAGAGCCATACCACCGCCGAGGTCCTGTTCTGCGCCATGGGCGGATTCTTCACGCCTCTGTACCCCAAGGATATCCCTGGCAGGGACACCTTCAAAGGCGACCTCTGGCATTCTGCGGAATGGAGGCACGACGTCGAATTGCGGGGTAAACGAGTCGGTGTTATCGGGAATGGTGCTTCCGCGTATGTCTCGTTCTGGCTTAATCGCGCGGTGCTGCTGGAGCTTTCAACTTTTTTCGTCTTCTAGTGTTCAGTTTATCCCCGAAATTTCTAGGGACCCCTCTGTGCAGGTTGTGAATTTTTGCAGGACACCGAATTGGTTTGTTCCTAGGGTAATGTATGCTCGTTTCGTCGGGTTTCCCCTCGCTGACGAACCTGCATAGGTACCCTTGCAATATCCCGAGTGGGTGAAATGGACATTTGCAAACATACCTTTTGTCATGAGATGGTACAGAAATATTATCATGGCTAGAGTAAGTTCGATCGCCATTTGGGCGATACCGACTCTGACATGTCATCGCAGGCCGATATCAGTTTCCTCATCTTCAACAAACAGAACGCCTGGGTCATCAGCTTCGTGCGAAAGGTAAAGGTCATCTTTTCGTTCTCTCCCACCCTAGCTTATACCACACCAGCAAATGGAAAAATACTTAGCCCACAAAGCCCCGAAAGACGAACTCGAGAAGCTCACACCAAAGTACTCACCCGGGTGCAAGAGAATCATCGTCGATTCCCACTACCTTACGTGCCTCAAGCAACCCAACGTGTCACTCAACTGGAACACCATCGAATCCGTCGTCGAGGAAGGCGTCAAGCTGAAGAACGGAGAAGTGATTCCATTGGACGTCCTGATTTTCGGGACGGGGTACTCTCTGGTCAGTTTCTTACCGGGGGCTCCTTGGGTATTGCACTGGGTGGGCTTAAAATATATCGATTTCGCAGGAGCCAGCCGATCTGCGGGTCAAAGGTCGATCGACAACGATACATCAATACTTCAAAACGCAAGGCGGTCCTACGGCTATGTACGGCATGTCTATTCCTGGATTTCCCAATGCCTTTGTCCTACTGGGCCCCAACGTTGCTGTGGGCCACGCGTCAGTTCTGTTCTCCGAAGAGGCGCAGGTGCAGTACACTTTACAGATGATCAAACCCATCATCGACGGCCGAGTGAAGTCCTTCGATATCAAAGAGGACGTCTGCAACGCGTACAACGCGTGGCTCCAGCTTCGTCTTGCGTCCTCCGTCTGGACGGACTGTCGTTCGTATTACCACGTTGACAGAGACGACCACTCCAAGATCTCTGCTGTCTTCCCCGGTCCGGTGTCGCTCTTTTGGTGGATGACACGCAGACCCCGATGGGATCATTGGAACGTGGTGGGCACCAAGACGGAAGATCTTCATCGGTACTATGGCCAGAGTGTGATTATGGGGCTCCTCTCGATGATGGTGAGCCTCGGAGTAGCATTTGCGTTCTCAATACCTCGGGGCCTCGTGTCATAATCATTCTAGATGGATCATCATGTCGCAATGGCTAATATATATCACGCTGGTATAATAATAATACCCATTCCGATCTCAACCTCGATTAGGATACCTTAAACGATTTCTTTACTGCTTCGTCTACTTGCCTCTTCTCTTACTGTACCTTCCTCCGCGTCTATTGTTTGTATGTCAAAGTCATGATGTGCTCCTGGGTCCAGGGTATCGGCAACATTCTCTCCCTTTTCTGCATCCAAGTCCCCGTCCTTCTTGGACGCTTTCTCACCTTGCGGCGCACCTCTAACCGTCGCTCGTTTCAAGCTGTACTTCCGTATACCCAATGCTGTGCGAGATTACATCGGCTGAATCCATTTAAAAACAACAGCTGTACACACCTAACAGCAGGCCTACACCACAGATCGGGGTGTGGACTAGCCATATCGAACTGATAGAACGCGCGTAAGCTTGGATGATGTCTGTCCGTAGCTGTGCATCCTGTAAAAAAAAAGAGAATAGGGTCCGATGTACATCCAAGGAAAAAACACTGAAAGGACGTACTGCTATGTCCTTCAAATGCCGTACACTTTCACTCAAAGATCCACCAAGCAAGCCAGCATCCGCGTTAGGAATCTTGGCCAGCCGCTTCGTAAGCGTCTATGAAATGGGCGTTGATAGATGCTCGTCACAGGCGTCATGAAAAAACATACACTTGAAAAAATGACCTGTCCAACAGAAACGCCAACGGTTCCGCCTAACGTCCTAATCACATTAAAGAAAATTTTCAATCACAGCATGTCATAAAGACGTGGGAACAGACTAACCTGATGAACCCATATGTCGCCGTACTAGTCGCCATATCCTTGAGAGGCATCGCTGCCTGTAGAGCGATCATCGGGACCTACAAAGACCGAGCGCCAATCAAGAAGTTGAATCGGAAGCATCCGAACTCTTCCTACCTGGAACATCGTTCCGAGACCCAAAGCTGCGATAAGCGGGTACAAGACTTTCTCAGCGCTAGAAATGTGTGTGGTTAGTGAATAAGAAGAGCACGAAGACAATCGCCGCACGTATTAGAGTAGCTGTCCAACATGATCATTAACCCGTAGCCAAGGGTAAACACAGCCCAAGATATCCATATTGCTGGACGGTATTCCCCGGTGCGGGAGACAAAGTACCCAATGCTGGCTGATGTGAGGGAGGAGCCCAAGGAGAAGGGAAGCATCCTGTCAAAGGTGGTTAACGAATCATCACAAAGGAGGGCAGTGTCTGTGTCCGTCTAACCTCACTCCGGCACCGGTAGCAGAGGATCCTAAAATTTGGAAGTACACCGGCAACTAGGAAGATGTCAGAGGAGAAAACGCCACTAAGAAGGGCGGCGTACATAATATGCACCTAGCAACGACGAGAATCAGCTGCAGCGCGATATGTTCCTGGACAAGTTCTGTACTTACCCACGAAGAACGATAGAGCATGAAGGAACGTCGATACAAGGATGATCGCTGTGGTTCGAGTCTAATCATTCATCAGATCTTCGCTTCCGGCGCTCAATCTGTAAACTTGCCTTGAATAGACGCGGTGGAATGATCGGCGACCTCTTTGTGAAGGCTTCAAAGATTCCAGCACACACAAGAAGCACGCCTCCAAGCACAATCAACACGATGGTTTTCGGAGCTTTCCCTGCAAAGAAGTTGTAGATCGTCGCTATGTCAGACAAAGATCCACTCACAGCTCGCTTCACTGAAGTTGAAACCAATTAAGAGACACACTACTCCTGCTACGATCAAAGCCAGGCCCATGAAATCAAACTCTCGAACATGTTCGCGGAGAGATCGTCCTGGATGAGGGTTGAGGTTGAGGAAGAAGAACAAAACAAGAGCAGCAACGCCCCCTGTGGGTCTACAAGGGAAAGAGTTAAGCTGGTGAGCCGGCGTTACCTGTTTCCTAGACGTACAGATTTATCCAGAAGCACCTAAAAATAAGTCATTAGTAGGCTTCTCTGAGAGACAAGTGGAGTCTAGCTCACCATCTCCATGAAACATGGTCAGTGAAGACCTAGAACAAAAAAGTCAGCCAGTCGAATAGATTGGACATAAAAAAAGACTCCTCACACCACCAAGGAGAGGTCCGACGACACTATGCGATGTTTAGTAAGGCCTACCAGGGAGATAACCATAGAGATACCTAGCAATACCCCAGGTAGACCCAATGAAGCCCCCATATTTCCCTCGTCTGTATATATGTGCTATAATAAGACCACGGACTCGGAAATATTATGACAATTGTTGCTTACTCCTGCAGGGGAACTATGTCACTGATCGTGATGTTTACCTATTAAAGTGATCAGGTGCACGTACATCAGGGAAGAACATAGAGGACTAACCAGTTGCATGATACCACCCCCTCCTATGCCTTGTACGGCGCGACATATAATGAGCCAAGTGAGGTTTTGAGCAGCTCCACACAGCGCAGACCCAATCTATCGTGAAATTTAGTCCGAAGAGCGAGGAGATCTGATAAGTGAGCCTGCCAGGAAGGTCCCAATAGAAGAGTACAAAATGGGTTTACGGCCTACAGACAGCATGAGCGACAAGGATAGTGCTGTTGAGGGAACCGCCTAACCGATAAGATCCGATAACTTTCCGTACAACGGTGACAAGGTAGCCGCAGCAAGAAGGTAGGCACTGGAGATGGCACGTTGAGTACCGGGAATCGGAAGCGGCCTACGGACTTACCTTCCAACCCAACTGTAATTATTGCCGTCACCAAGTTCCTCGACAATAGTAGGCAATGCAGTCGCGACAATCGTCTAAGAAACACTAAGAGCATTAATATCCGAAATTATTTAATCATAAGTAGAGGACATACCTGGTCCATCGCTGCCAGAAACACGCATGCCATGAACCCAAAGAAAACCTGGATGACTACTGTTATGATAATGTATGCGAGTTGATAGTATAGGACGCACAATGGGAAGGCGATTATTTGGGAGAACTTGGGTTTCTTGGCCCTTCCAGGACTCTCCAGGTTTTGCCTTCCTTTTAGGTATAGCGTCGGCAATATGGTCAAGGGAAGGACTAGGTGGCATTGTGGTCGTCATCGTGGCAAGAGAAGAAAAGTCCAAAGGCAGATCCAGCAGTGACTCGGTGACTTATAAATCCTAGGTGGGATCCCTTCACGAGAGAATTTTTGTCCGAGATCCGATGTGCCGGCGGCAGTTTTCTGGGGTAATATATCCATCCAAATTGCGAGGAGAAAAAGGGAGATCTCCATCTGCCCTCGATGTACTAGCCCGGAAGAAATAAAGCTAAATCAAAGGCCAAAGAGCCCGTAAGGTACGATTTCTGTTGCATTGCCTGCACGAAGAGAGTCGGGACGTAGGGCCGAAAAGACCGCTGTTCAGAAGACGCAATTATTTAATTTGGCAATCGATGATCCCAAACCAGAAAGGGCAGGAGCATCTGCCCTTTGCACAAATTCTAGCGTCCATTGGCAAGGTTTGCAGGGAGTATATGCGGTCAACGGGTGGCACGACGAGCTCATCGTCGTTGTCGAAGAAATCTATTCGGCAGCAAGTCAGCATGACGAGCGGTGGCTGGGCAGAGTGGTGGCTGCCGACGTGCCGGAAACCTTATCTGGAAAAGCTGCTCTGTTTTGACTCTTTCAGTACTTTCATCTTTCCTTCACCTTCTCGTTCTTCATTCTCCATTTTCTATCATGTCCGACGGCACTATCCCCACCTTTAAGCTCGTTCTTGGTGCGTTCGTCGTCCTTTGGCTGCCCTTTTTGCATTCCTGACGCGCCTTTGCCCATCTCTCTTTCATCGATGTTCCGATTTCCTGTCATTTGTCGCTAATTCCATCTCTATATCGACATCTTCAACCACTCGCTTCCGGTTCACGGCCATCCTGCACTACAGTCGGCGATGGAGGTACTGGCAAGACCACCTTTGTCAAGGTTCGTTGTCTCGCCATCGCTTTTTTAGATCGCGTCCTGATCATGTCCATTCTACAGCGCCACTTGACGGGTGAATTCGAAAAGAAGTACATCGGTACGTCTCTGCCATTTTATTGCGTTTTCCCCACCCTATCGCGCTCTTTTTCGGCCTAACAACCCGTTTTTTCAGCCACCCTTGGTGTCGAAGTCCACCCTCTGTCTTTCTCCACCAACTTTGGTACCATATGCTTTAACGTCTGGGATACTGCCGGCCAGGAAAAATTCGGTGGTCTCCGAGATGGGTACTACATCCAGGGGCAGTGTGGAATCATCATGTTCGATGTTACCTCCCGAATCACATACAAGAACGTTCCCAACTGGCATCGCGATCTCGAGCGTGTCTGTGAAAACATCCCTATCGTTCTTTGCGGCAACAAAGTCGATGTTAAGGTTCGTCTCAGCCGACTCCAATCAGTCTTCCGATCTCATCGATAACGCGCAGGAGCGAAAAGTGAAGACTGGCGCCGTTACCTTCCACCGAAAGAAGAACCTCCAGTACTTTGAAATCTCTGCCAAATCCAACTACAACTTCGAGAAGCCTTTCTTGTGGCTTGCGAGGAAGTTGGTTGGGTATGTTGTTGTATCTCTGCCGCTTATGATTGTTTACTGATGTACCATCAATTGCATAGCAACCCAACTCTAGAGTTCGTCGCTGCACCTGCTCTTGCGCCTGCTGAAGTGGCAATTGACACCGCTCTCATGGAACAATACAACAAGGAGTTGGAGCAGGTATGCAACATCCATCAGAGATTTCTTGCAATGACTCACACACTCTCCAGGCCGGAGCCGTACCCCTGCCCGAAGAAGACGATGACCTGTAATCTGTACGCTGACGCATTTTGTACCTTTTTCACAACTTTTTTTTAAACAATTATAACATCGCCTACATTTTGTTACTTTGGCTTCTCCCGCGTTGTATATTCCTCACTTCAAGGCAGTTCTCGACGTGGAGTTATTTGGCTTGCTTAGAAGAATATGTATGATGTGGAAATGAACTAGTATGAGCTATCTATTGGGGACCATTGTGTCAACGGTCTAGTTATGTCAAGATATTGCAAGAGTTGTCAAGTGGCAATGTTGTTCTACAAATACAAGGTGGGATTCCAGGGTATCAAAATCAAACAACGGGAGATAGACGACCATGATGAAAGAATGATGTATACGTTTACAAGTCGCTCGTGATGGCAGCGTAGTTATCTTCCCAATCCTGGGTCGGGGAAGGGGACCGTACTGACGAAGGGTGAACGAAGATCCCTAAAACTAATTGGATCGACTTACCTCGTGGAGGAAGCGGTGGGGGTACCGATGTAGGAGGAGGGGGTTGAGCAACTGCGCCAGGAGGAGGGATGCCATTTGGGGTCGCAGGCGGAGACGTTACCGATACCTTGGAAGGAGGGGTGCCAGTTGCGGTAGATGATGCTGATACATGCGAGGAATGTTCACTAGAAATGACGAAAAGATCCGTGTTTTCAACGTAGGCTTCCTTGCTCTCTTCACAGCACAGAGGCTGGTTGTACGGATGATACCAATGGTGGTGATGACTGTGCGTCGTCATCTGGAAGTTTCCCCGTTGTCGAAAACGAGAATTGTTGTGGGGAGGGAAATTTGGGTTGGAGGGAGGTTGATCAAAGCGGGGCTGATATTGTGTATTTCTAGGATAAGGTATCCAGGGTCGTCCGCGACCCCGGTTGTTGTTCGGATGATACTGGTAGTGAGGATTGAAGTGTGGATTGGGATTTTCTGTAATCGCAAGAAATGAGCACGTATCACTTTGAATAGTCGGTATAGCACACTAGCCTTCTCGGAAGTTCAACGGAGGCCCGAATCGAGAAATATGTCCATTTGAATTACGTTCTTGAGGGGAAGTCAGGTTGACCGAAGTAGTCCCCACTTGCATTCGCTGAAATACACTAGATTAATTGCTGTGTTACGAGATAAGTGAAATCGACTCACTTGAAGCACCTCAAAGACAATTTGTGTTATTCCTTCAGTGATATTATTCATCGCGCTAGATTGCATGTCATTGTAAGGGGCCAGTGCGTCAGAGGAGACCCTGGGAGTGCTTGCACCTTCCTGTTGAAGACCGATCTGAGAAGGTGTATCATCGACCATTGGCATATCAATGTGAGAGGACGGCGTGGTAGAAGAGAGCTCGGGATTACTGGCACCCGCATTAGTTTGTTGAGTGCTAGCTTGCGTTGGCGTGCCATCTGAGTTAGTCGGGTTCGAGGGGGCTTCAGCGTCCTGCTGTTGGGAACTCGGCGAAGGAAATCCTCTGTAGCTGTCTTCGGCGACACTTGTTTGAGATATGGGATTGCTATTCGAAAGCGAGCTACGTGCTTCAGGCCTTTCCGAAATGCCCAAAGAGTTATAGGCATCAGCCAGTGATTGGGCCATAGGGTCCTGTTCTACGTCACTGGAACGAAGTGGTTGTTCCTTGTTTGCAGATGCTGAACTGGATTTCTTCCTAAACGTAAGAGTTTTAAGGACGGCTGCTCGCGAAAGATTTGGGGAACTCGGGGGATTCAAACGCGCCTTCTTCGGAGACCTATCCTCGTAGTCTGATCCAGAGGATGATGTTCCAGAGACTGTTTCCTTCGACGGGA
Organism: Desarmillaria tabescens; assembly: GCF_030435595.1. Lineage (NCBI taxonomy): Eukaryota > Fungi > Basidiomycota > Agaricomycetes > Agaricales > Physalacriaceae > Desarmillaria > Desarmillaria tabescens. The sequence goes on from NW_026848306.1 coordinate 1,565,412, forward strand.
ACCTTGGTGGTAGCCTTGAGCCTGAAGGTTTTGGATCATTACCACGAGACGACCGATCAGTAGAATGTGATGATTTGGCCCCCGTCTCTGCGGGTCCAATGTCGCGACTACGGTTGGCTGGCGGCGAAGATATTATCGTCGTGGAAGAGTTCGTCGCCGGTCGACCCTAAGATAAAATGAGTTTGTTTGAAGGCGAAGATTAATTCATGTACATAGTACATACTGCATGCAGATCTCCTTTTCGTGATGCAACGGTGCTACTGGCTGACTGACTAATAGCAGATGGTGATAATCTTGGGGCCGCCTTAGCGGGAGCGCTATTCCGCTTCCCCGACGGCTCCGGCATCGACTGAGAGGCTTGCATAGCGGATGAACGCTACATCATAGACACATCATGAGTCAGCTGAAAGGATGAAATTGTGTTTAGACGTACATCATTCTGTGGTGGACGATATTCTTCTCGCCTACTACTGGCTGGCTTTGATAACGACGGCATGATAAGAAACATTTGAGGTTGCAGTTTCAGTGAAGACAGTGTCGGAACCATGACACTGACGACGTGTTTGCGCTTCCTAGACTGCATCGGCTCGTGATCCTTGCAGGCCGCAAACGAAGAGGGCTTATCGCTTGAAGATGGGTGTGATGCCCCACGGACTGAAGGTGTGTTGGCCGCTGAACCTGAATCCGAAGATAACGAAGACAAAGAGGAGCCTTCCATACATTCTGGTGCATCAGCTCCCCTTTCAACGGGGTCATTGTTTGTCTGAAAGAAGTATCACTGTCTATCATCATAATCCTACAAACTAAATAAGAGCTCACCATGATGATATCGGCATGTCTGTCATACCACCCTAATTTCATGAAAGTAGGATTCATGGGTTTGCACCGATCAAGAGTGGACGCGTTGAACACCGATCTTATACTCGCATCCGGGATCGTCCCATTTTCAGTAGCTCGACGGAAAATTGGCAACTTCTTCAAGTAATCCCTCTTGAGATCAACGTGCCTCTGGTGATACGATACATTCATGTTTTTCTTGCCTTTGCCATGGAGTAACAGGGCTTCCACCGAGTGCATGCGGTAGTTTGTAGCAAGATGGAGATAGCACTTCGATGCATGGCATTTTTCGCAGTAAAGAGACCAGGTTGAAGGGACCAGGTGTGAATTACTGCCAGGGATCGTGCATGTTCGAGTGTCCTGCTCACAGTGAGAAAAAAGCGCATTACAGCTTATAGCTGCCGTGAACGTACCTTTCTTCGTTTGCGTGCCAAAATGCAGGCAGCTCGGAAAACTCCTGATCGGTCGAAGAATAGATCCCTTCGATTACGTTAGTAAAATGTAAGGAAAGAAGGGGAGCAGCTAACCTTTCCTCATCACAGTCAAAACGCGGCAAGAGCTTCAAAGCCTTACAGTCCTTCAATACTTCGACGGCCTTCCGCCGTTCTTTAACAAGGGCCTCAAAAGGCCGGCATTGCACAGCCGTCATGGTCTCGCAACGACAGCTTCGTCCTTCAGAATAACATGCGGGACAGAGAGCATAACCGCTGCCACGAGTCGTACTACCGGAAGATTTAGAAATAGCAGGCACGCAGGTTAAGCATTCGAAGAAACTCTGAAACGCATCGGCGCCACAGAAATCGCAGACTACATGAACGTCCTCGTCCTTTTCGTCGCATCCAGACGTCTCCGAAATTGCAGGTATTGGGCTGGAGATATTCTTCAGCGGACATTCATCCTTGAGAATGTAATCGAAAAGACGCAATAGATTCGAAAGACGGGCTGCGACGTCCTCTGTACCATGAGGTCTGTCCCTCTGCATAAGGTCCTCAAGTTCGACGCGGGACCGATGTAGAGTATGATATATTGTCGATTTGATGCGGTATGTTTCGCGCCGGCATACCCTATACCAGCTGCAGTCACTGAATATCTAAAATTGCAAAACTGTCCCACCTCTGATACATGGGCAGCTCATGATGAAGAGCAACTGTCAATCCACTGAGGGTCATTCTGGACCATGATGTTTTGATGGTTATGCCACCGTAGTTGACGACTTGATGGCAGCTTCTCGGAGGCACCAGGACAAGATCACCCAGTTTTTGCTGAGTTATATAGACGTCGAATGGGGCTCTGGCGAGCTCCTCGATGGTAACGACATGCATCTCGTGATCCAGTTCTTGTTTAAGCTTGGTGCGAAAGTATTCAGCCACCTTCAGGGCATCGGAGCCCTTGGTCATAAACCAGAATGAAGAACCGTCATTCTCAGTGTAACACATAAGATTGTGTCCTGAGGAAGCACAGAGATCCTTGTGACACGGCGTGAAAGTTTCGCCTATACCAAGGTAGCACATCAGGGTTTCCACGGCAGCCTGTTAGACTTGAGAACTGCACACATATACCTGGAAAACAGAATTACTGACAGATTTTGGTAGATTCGTCAAACAGTTTCGCGGATCGTCTGGGAGGAGGCGGGATGGAATGACCCCAGATTTGTGCAGCCATTCATACCAGTCTGCTGGACATTCGGCATCCTTTCCATACCACCTGACAGTCTCTGGCATAGCGCTGGTTAGAAGACATTAAAAGACAGACACGATATGAGCAAACCTCCTGGCGTAAGAAAACACGGTGTTGAGCGACAGTGCTTCGCAAATTCCTCAAGAGGGACAGTACGATCCGACCAATCATGAATATTACGAACCGCAATATCTGTTGCCATGAGGCGCGTTAACGACGAAGAGATAAACAACTCACTTTTCTGCCCGTGCTCTCTGAGCCATTCAAGGCTGAATTTCTGGCCTAGCCATCCAGGGTGTTTGTGCCAGCCCTCAATGACCAAGGGCTTCGTATCGCCGTCATATCGCTGCAGTATATCCTCCAAGGACTGGCCGCCGACTGCGGACACTCGAGGTATCGGGAAGAATCGTTTTCCCTGTTTCAAGAGACCTTCTAGAGACCAGTCTCTGGTGGTAAAAGAAAAATCATGACAATCAGGTCGTATCTTGGTGACCGTACCCATTTCGATACTGGCAGGGCCGGTAGACGCGTCGCAATCTGAGCAAGAATGGGCGGTCTCGGCACGTGACGAAGGCAATTTGTCCGGACTCGATCGATCCCAGCCGGGAATGTCTCCCCACTGAGGCTGGCTGGCCATCGTCCGTCGACGAATTGCTTCCAAACTGCCCATGGGAGATACTTGTGATAGCTGTAAGAGAGCAGTCCCTGGGCGCTTAACCTCTTATACTCGGACGTCCGCAGAATCCCACGATTCCGATTTCGGGGTTATCGAGGGACATCATCATCAGCCCCTTCTGCAATGTCACAACATCGCCTTTGCATACAGCGACATGAACTGAATAGCAGTGCGCCATTTATGAAAGCTGTAGCGCCTAATGGCTGTATGTAAGCTTCAGTGTAGAATATTCATATAATTGCCCCGAACTTGGTTTACAGCATAACAGCCTGCAGGTGATGGACCTGGAATCATCAACACTAGAGCATTTCAACAACGTGTTGTACCGCCACACAGCGCTTGCTATATTTTGTCACTTCACATCGTGATAAGGGAGCGATAGTATCCAAAACTCCAACAGTCTGAGACGCAAAATTCACTAGTTCAACTTCGTCGTAGATTGGAAATCTTTATCATGAAGAATGTGTGTCGTCTAAGTAGGAACGAAATGGAAAGAAATTGCAATCACTCATTCTTCGGTGTCTGCTGACGTAGTAACGAGAGGAGAGGAATTTGGTCCAATTTTAGCGTGCTTCGCCTTGAAATGAAGCACAGCACGAGGCGCCTATATGGTACGACTGCACCAATTACACCCAATTCGGAGGGAGGCACTTAGTGTATTTAACGCCGGCCCGAAAGTTCGAAAATCAGAAGGCGGTTGTGTTCAGATAGCACTCATCAGACACAAAGCGTCGGAGTAGTATTAGAAACCTCAGGTAAAGCCCAGAAGATAACAAGAAATCTCGGTTGCTGAAACCCCCAACTATCCCTATTAATCATTATGGCAACTCTAGAAACCAACAAAATAGCAAGCTCCAGGCCAACCCAGATGACACAGAGCAAGCACAGATCGACCACATCAAAAAGCAAGTATAGATGTAACCAAGTTCCGACAGTGATACGTACTCAATACTACGTAGTCGTTGTCATTAACCTTGAAAGTTTGGAAGCTTTGAATGGTCAGAGTTACAGGCAGAATATATGCAGATACAAGTCCCGTGAGCACCAACGAGTACCGGCCGAGGTGGGTAGGCGAATCAAGCTCAGATCTTCACTGTTCGGAACTCAAACTTTAGAAGTTAAACGCGTCTTGCGTCTCACCACGTGTATTTCACGTGATGTGAATTCTAACGCGTCGCGTCTCAGGAATATTATTCATCACCTCTTTGTTCGCGTCCCCTACTCCCCTTCGTCACTAGCAATGTCCGCAGTATCCACATCCCAACCGGAATTCGACTTTTGGGAATTCGTCAATTGTGCAAGATGCCAACTCCCTTTCTCTTCGGATGCCGGCGCGACCATCCCGTTCTGGTTGACGGAATGTGGGCATATAGTCTGCAATAACCATCTCAGTCAGTCGGATGTCTGAAGCCTTGGACAATCATGACATTTTGAGGCAGATGCTGACCAGAGTTGTACGGTATGTGGGTCACCCGGCATTCAGTTGGTGCCCCTTCAACGCGAGGTGAGTCACCAGCTTTCAAGCATTTCATGTTCATTGAATCCAGACCACCGATAGATGGAACCACCGATGTCCGACTGGTTTCGATCAATACCGTATGCGCTGGACTCTATTGCATATACAGCCAAAGTGTTTTTGATCACGTCTTTGTCGAGCATTTCCTGACTGTTATCCAGTTTCAGCAAGAGTCCATGGCTGCTCAGATACAGTACTACAGAACTAGGCATCAACAACAGAGGGCGCATATAGAGAAGCTCAAGCGCGAGATGGCGGAACTGAAAAGGTGCGTGAGGCTGCTTGCCTGCAAAGACACAAGACTCAATGTCTACCATTTCAGAGCGAACCAGTATTTAACGGGGGAATTATCGTCATACCAGCAAGGAGTCGATTCTTCACAGCAGCAGATGTATCATCGCAGAGACGACCAAGAGCCGTCGGATAATATGAATGCGCACGGGAAACGCCCTATGGATCAGCGGTACGCCTCACCTTCCTGCTTCCATAATTATTGTGAATGTACTGGTGCGCCACAGGCCGATGACTACTCCAAGCCCCCATTCCTCTCTGATAGGACCCGATAGGCTTACCTTGCCGCCTGGTCAACAGCCACCCAATTTGTCCTATAATCGCACAAACGACATGGCACCACAGGTCGTTAACGATGTTCGACAGCAGCGGCAGCAAAGGCCAGCATCTCGTAACCTTGCGCAGTGTGTCACCTTCGATTATCATGATTTGCTATAATCTCAATCCCTTTGCTAGGCAATACGTCTATGTCCCGCCGTCGACGCCACACATGCCTCCACCTCAGTTATCGCACATGCAAGCACCACGAAACGTTCAACGAGCAAGAGTAAATCAAGATGTTTCACAGGGCGGACTATCAGCAGCAACTCCTTCTCTCACCAAATTCAAGCCCGCTCAAGTGCAAGGTAACAACCAACCCCGGAACATGGGCCCACCGCCCACGCCAGTACATGCACGAGCGCAACAGCGACAATCTGTCAATGCGTCAACAAATGTTCCTTCTCGTCAGCCTAACACTGGAGCTCCCCCCTCAAACCGATTCCTTCCTCCAGGAGAAAGATTCGCTCCGCCCTCATCAACAAATACTGGTGGAAGAGGATTCCTACCTCCAACATCGACAACAGGTCCTCAACACTTCGTCTCTGCTCATAGTGCTTCTCTTGCAGGATCTTCAGGAACTAGGGCGATGCCTCGTGCTGGAACGGCTATACCAAATACTGCTGGAGGTGGAAGCCAAAGGATGCCATTTGTCCCTGGACAAGGATTCAGGTGAAGGAAGGCCTGCTCTCGTTGTACAGTGATTTCCTTCGTCTAGGAGCTGCTATGTCCAGAGATATTTATAGATTTTGCTTCGAAGTAACGATGTATCCATCCAACAGAGCTGCATTAGGGAGCCGCAATACAAAAAGTTCGAGATAATATTATGATGGAGGGGTGCCAGAGGGTGTGTTGATGACAAAGAGGGGCATGTAGGAAGCAACCAAGGCGCTGATACATAGACTGAAAATATTTCAGTGCTACATCTTGAGAACAAGAAGGCTACTACATACAGAAGATTGGACAGACCACCAGTTCCCTCCTTGGCGCGCATGGGATGTTGGTTGAAGTACTGGTTCAGGCCGAACAGAACTGAAGGCCAGGCAAGGTACCTCTCAAAGGATAAAATGGTGAATTCCTGGTCTGGAAAGGACAAACTTACCTGTTCCGCGTCACCATGATTAAGCCAGAGAGGAACATGCCAGACGTTCCAAGACCCTCTGCAGTATCATGAGCAGAGAGGGACTGAATGAATACCGCAATGACATACCACTTTCTCTATACCATGTCGGAGGCAGAGTGAATTTTGTAGCAAGAGCAGCGTCTCTAGGGTCGTCCTTAGTCGACATCGTGGACGATGATGATGAGGTGTGACGAAATTTGAAAAGATTGGTTCTATCGCGGACCACGTGCCGCTCCTATCTCTGGACCACCACTGACACCAGTACGCGCTTACTCTATGACTTCTGGCGTTGGCGACGACGATGAGCGACAGTCTCTTCTGAATACTCGTTCTGGAACCCACTATGACTCTACCAAGACTATCGTCGTCGCTAGTGGTATTGACGGTGCTGCAGTACATCGGACCGAGGGCGACTGTGAGCAGCGATAAGGACTCGGCTCCAATAATATTGCTCAATAACTGCTAGCACGTAGCGGGGAGTCCTACGATAATGTACCTCAGGCAAAGCGACAGCTCGGTGCGTTCACCCTACTACTCAAAATATTATTCATCCAACCTCAACTGTCTGCTGTCAGGTCTATTCAGCGCCATGTTTCTAGTATTCAATCGAATCATTGGAACTGGGTATAGAGTAGTGTCCTTGCTATGGCTTCAACACATGATCTCTGATGTCCAAATTGAAGTATATATGCGACCCCAAGCAACATCCTGCGCTCGTCTGGAAGCCCGGGCCTTGCGCTTATTATGTGGCTAGCCGGTGCGAGTATTGCAGCCGTAGGAACGGCTGTTTACGTTGAACTTGGCACTGTATGCTCTGCACTTCGTATCTATCTAAGTTGTGCACTGAGACATTCTTGTAGGGACTGCCCCGAAGTGGTGGAGAGAAGAATTATCTCGAATTCATATACAGACGTCCCAAGTTCCTAGCAACTTGCACATTTTCTGTTTATGCAATTATAACGGTGAGTCTTAGCGTCTGTAGGCGTCGCTGTTACCTACTTACAAGCTCTTCAGGGCTCGTCGGCTGCCAACAGTCTTGTCTTTGGAGAATGTTCATATTTCCTCCCTGTATTAGTAGTATTCAGCTGATACTTCTGCAGACGTCCTTCATGCTTTGAATGTTGAACCGGCCCGATGGAATACTCGTTTCGTAGCATTCATGTGCATATCTTTTTGCTGCCTGCTCCATGGTACCACATTCAAGTGGGGACTCCGTCTTCAAAATACACTAGGTCTTTTCAAACTCTTCCTCCTTTCGTCGATAGGTATAGCGGGCTTGTTCTGTCTGGTCGGTGTTCCCGGATTTCGCGTTAGAGACGAATACGAAGCTCCCGATAATCTCCGGTGGGATCAGCTGTGGCAAGGCAGTAACTCCGATGCAAACGCATTGATATCTGGGTTATACAATATCATTTGGTGTGGTCTATTATTGCATTCTGTCCTTTAATGTCTGATTTTCTCGATTATAGGTCTTTTGTTGGCTATTCTACGGCCAATTATGCATTATCTGAGGTCAGAAACCCTGTTCGGACGATCAAGAGAGCGGCACCTCTGGCACTTATCTCTGTAACTGCGGTCTACCTGCTTGTCAACGTTGGCTACTTCGCTGTAGTTTCCAAAGGTGATATAGTAGGAAGCCGGCGGATTGTTGCGTTAGTGGATCCATACACGACTCCTTTTCATTTAATAAGTTATCTTGTAGAGCTTTATTCTTTCGAAACCTATTTGGACCGAACACTGAGCGAGTGAGCTGATGCCTCCAACTTTCCTCTAAATCTAACAGTTTGTAGGTTCTTAGCGTATTTATTGCCTTGTCGACGCTAGGAAATCTGCTCACTGGCCAGTTCAGTCAAGGGCGCAGTAGGTCATTCTCCAGAATAGATCCGAGTCTTTTCTCAGGCGCCGATTCTAGTCATACAGGAACTGGGCCGAGAGGGGGTGATTCCGGTATCATGGTTCTTTGCCAGCAACAAGCCATTTAATGCGCCCCTGGCAGGGCTTGCTACGAATTGGTTCTTCTCTACCATGTTCATGGTTCTGCCTCCACCGGGAGACGCCTACCTGTTCATGATCAGCCGTGAGTTTTCAGCGGATTCAACACTTGTAATCTCTCAACATTCCATCAGTGTCATCATACTGCCTTGCTATTATTAATGCTCTTGTTTCCCTGGGTCTTTTGCTACTGTATACTTCCGCGTACAAAGCATGGAATTGGGATCCACCATTTCGAGCACCCAAGATTGTAATCGTCTTGTTCTTCTTGTCTAATGTGTTCCTGGTACTCGTACCTCTAATACCTCCTGCACCTGGATCAAGAACATACGAGCATCTGCCGTATTGGGTGAGTCTGTCCACACCTACGCAAGTTGTAAGCTAATTATTCTCCTCAGTCTCATGCTGTTGTCGCCTTTGCTCTATCTCTCATCGGTGTGGGGTATTGGTGTGTTTGGTGTGTTTGGCTACCTCGAAAGAAAGGGTATAGATTAGAAAGGACTTGGGTTCTGCAGGAGGATGGAGTTTCTCGTTGTGTATTCCGCCAAATTTCTCTATGATGTATTAGATCATCATCCATTCTAGTTAGCTCCTATTAACATCACGTGTGTATATTTGTGTTGAGAGCATTTGCCAAACTTTGACTGATCGCTGACAACTTTCACAACTTACGGACTGACCACTACCTAGTGACTATACCCAGAATGCCTCCCAAAGCCGATATCAACAAAAGCAGGATGGGAGCAGAGCGAATTTCCTATTTCTTTGCGAAACATGTATGTGCCTGCCGTCTGAAATCGTACTTTGCCTGTTCAACAGTATTCTAGGTTTAGGTGATAATCCGTTTATTCGCATGGTCAGTGCTTCTTTCACCATTTCAATCGCTTTTTTGTTGATTTCATTGTAGTCGAAGCAAGAGTACGGACGCTCTTGTGGTACCTGTGCACGACCGTTCACAGTATTCCGATGGAATCCAGGTTCTGGCATGCGCTTCAAAACCACCGTCATTTGTCAAACGTGTGCCAAAGTGAAGAATGTCTGCCAGACGTGTCTTCTCGATCTTGAATATGGTCTACCCACGCAAGTCCGTGATACCGCTTTGGCTCTGGAGAAGGACGCGCCTACAAGTGATATAAATCGGGAATACTATGCGCAGAACATGGAGGCCAAGGTGCGTTACTATCATTTACCTCATTATTCTCGCCTCAAATCCTTTATCGGTAGCTGGAAGGTGACAAGTCCGGCCTTAGCAGCGGACGAACGCAGTCTGCAGGGAAGGAAATGTTGAAAGCAAACTGGCGCGGACAGATCCTTATTATAAGCGCAATCGACCACATGTGTGCTCCTTTTTCGTCAAGGGGGAATGCAAACGCGGATCTGAATGCCCATACCGACATGAGAAACCCGTAGAGAGTGCGCTGTCACACCAGATTTGCAGGATCGGTACCACGGGCGAAATGACCCGTAGCCCGTTAAAATTATGGCCACACCACGCCGAAAATCAGGGCCTGAAGCCTCATGATGACGAGACTATTGTATGCTCTTCCATTATTTCATTGAAGCGCTACTGACATCATTTTCAGACATCAATATTTTTATCTTCACTTTCTCCCCGAATCCACGGAACTGAGGATACGCACCACGTTCTCACGTCACTACTAGTGTTGAGCCAACGCAGCTACGTTCTGTTGTCTCATGTAGCCAAGTCACGGTTATAACATCTCCCCATGACTTTAGCAAACATGGCGACTTATCGTTTTCTATCTAGGTGGCATTCATCAACTTTAAGGAGCGAAGTATCGCTGAACGTGCAGTTGAGGCGTGGGCTAACGGTCTTGAGATTGATGGAGAACGAATAGCGATAAAATGGGGCCGGAGCAAAGCGAAGCCACTTGCCCCGACCCGCAGTGGCGGCCGCGTCGTAGACTTCATTCCCGTTGTCTTGTATTATTAGATAGATATTTGCACGAGTATTAGCGTCCTTTGCCTTTGAGGTAAATGTCATTGTCTGATTAAACATCCATTATTATTTAACGTAGCAGCTATTAATCCTGTTCCGTGTCATCGTAACTCTAAGCTAGCTTCCAATTCCGTACCTCTAACCCAGTAAGCCTCCACGGCGACAGCGCTTAACCAGCCAGCCAGAGGCGCAACGTCAGAACCTGACGTAATAGCACGCCCGAAGTTCATAGGCCTGGCCCAGCTAAAAGGATTTTATCAGACATGAGACGGCTGGCACGAGTTGGTTAACGTACGGCAGATGCCTGAAATTCCCCAGCCCACCCCGAACAGCGCTGCTGCTCCTGTCAGAATTTTTATATTAATCTCTCCTCCCGTTGGAATCGCCCATGGGCCACCGAGCATGGGCCTCCGCGTCCCGCAAAAGAAGTTGTATAAGATGATCGAGGTAGGTAAAGCCCCCATAGCGAGAAAAGCGAGTGATGGATCGAAAGCAGAATGGATAGGTAGGAGTAAGAATGTCAATACTTTGATCGGGTCAATGAGGTTAGATAGAGAAAGTGCAAGTGCAAAGTTGAATCCGTTGTTGAAGTAGGTAGCGCGTCGGGCTAAAATATTCGGTTCTTTCGGAGCGACATCCTCTGATTTTGGTTTCTGCTTGTCCTATGTTAGTCACGGCTGAGTGGGCAAGAAGGCAAGAACACTGACATTGTAGAAACAAAGAAACGCTGAAATCACTAGAGGGATTGCTTGTAGGGCAATAAGTTTTTTCCCCATCGACCCTAAACTCCAGTCCCAAGATGGGTTTGAGGGGCCCAACTTTGAACCATGTAACAGACGCGCCGTTACCGCTGCCGTGGAAAAAAAAGTTGCGGTCGCGGCAATTGACCTTGAAAGCGTGAGAATGGCATGCATATATTTACATTCGAACTATTTCTTACCTCTTGGATAGTCTGGAAATGCCGCAAATCATATGTCTATCGGTTCAACTATCGGTAAATCAAAGGCACAAGCGGTAATCGGAGTTACTAACCCGGATGTACATCCATTAGACATCTACGAGATAGGCTATTAATTCATGTGAACAGGATCTATAGAAGCGAGATACCTTGGTTCCTAATCCTACAAGGAAACCGGATAGCAGAACTTGTCGTATTTCGAGACCAAGTACTGCTGTATTTGCGCCTTCGAGAGCTCCAATGACAAGTCCTCCGGCGAGCAGCCCGGATACACCCGCCAACGCCTCTATATTCCCTTTTACTGCGCGGTGAAAGAAACCGGATATTCCGAAGACATTTCCGTTCAAAAGCAACAGAGCATGCACTGGGAGAGAAAGGCCAAAGCCGCCAATGAGGGATCTGAGGGGTGTAGGCGTTGACATGCTGGTTGCTAGAACATCAGACTGAGAGAAATTTTTGAGCAGTGATCTTGGGAAACTTGAAGATGTATCGTTAGTTATATACCTCTTCTCAGACATATGACGATCATCTATCACGTGATTGGAACAATCCAGCCGAGTCCCGGCCCGCGTGCGATGACTGATATTCGGAATTGACAGCAAGAATAGAGTGGGATGGAGGGTGCAAGATCCGTCCCACCAAGCGAATTCTGTGCGACAAAGTACCTCTGAGAGATAGCTGAACACTTGCCAGGAGGTCATTCCAGCGCATTAGATTGGTATAGTTAGAGACAGTTCCCGTTCTAGGTGAATTCCGAATGCAACCACAAGGTCACGCAAGATTCGTAAGTTTATTACGGATTGATGAAGATGTTGCTAATAAGCACTTACGCATGGGCTCCTCCCAGCCTTGGGATATCACAATCCCGAAATTTTGCACGTTTGACCGATGAAGACGTTGAGTCGGCAGGCAAACTTTAAAGAAGCCTTTACGTCGAAGAGAAAGTGAAACCTCCGGTACTGTCGACGTCTGTCTAACAAACAAAATCGTAGACGACATGAACGAATGGCAGCAGCTGGCACGACTGCGCGCCTGTCTTCATCGCAAGCAGGGAGCCGGAAAGGGGTATACAAGATGTCCCTAGGGCTGATAGGAGTGAAGCAAACCCTGTAACCGTTCGAGGATAATCAAAGTCTAAGTGACGGGCACGCTGTCAAGGATACGTCCGCGTCTTTTCAGCTGCTCTCCGCGGATTCTCGGACTGTAGGATGATCCAAAATAGAGCCTTTTAATAGCCTTGAAATGATACATTGAATCAGCCCGTTGACCGATGACATTAGTCTCTATACGTTACGCACCAACATAGACTGCGGTAGAGGTATTGATCCACATCTTGAATTATTCAGGAGTGCATTACAAAAGTTGACTTCCTACTACGTGGTTGATGTCACAGGTTGGAATGCCGATTAGCAAGGGAAAATCACTCACTAGTTGACAGGGAAATATGCGAGCTGCTCTCGCAGAACTTGAGTATAGCCAAGTCAACGGCGCTGCATTACCAGATTCTGAACTTTTTTCGCCACAACTTCAAAATGGGCTAACATTCTTCCAGCCAGCGAGGAGATTGCAGGTATCGAATTTACGGTACCAAATTTATCCAAAGTCAGCTAGCTCTTGTGATGGCATTAAAACCTCGATGGATGCTTGGAGACAGAAGTCAACATTGAGCCGGCATTTTCCGAGGACTAACTACTAGAGTTGATGCCATCATCAGTGCGTAGCAAATCCATCCTAATAATATTTGACAACTTATCATCGTTAGAGTCATTGCTGGTTCCTGGTCGTGCAGAACTCGCAGGACAGGATAGCAACAATTTTGAACTCTAAAAAACAATCTAATCCATAATGTCCTATACAACCTTACTTTGTACCCTTCTGAGGCAAGTCCTCTTGGCTTGATCCCAAATCCCCCTCCCCTTGCCTGTCGATATCCTCCGTCCGAAGATAGATTTCAGAATCGACCAATCCAGGAGCATCGACAAGCTGCAATGATTTCCCTATCAATTCTTTCCACATGGTGTGCCCATCAACAAAATCGCAGTGGACATTCTCTACGCCCATGACATCAACCGAATGAAGACCTGCAACGTTCCAAGTCACACTCGATACGCGTGAAAGTACGGCGAGGACATAATCGTTCGTGGAATAACCATTGACGAGTCGGCCTGATACTAGCCGTCTTATACTGGCCCACGTCGCCTGGTCTGTTGATACGGGAGTCCCGAAAAGAAAGACGTCTTCAATTAGATCCCCAGTGTTTGATGGTGGAAGGGTGGTGAGGTACTTCAGTGCCTCGAAGATTACCAAGGATCCCAAGGAATAGCCAGCCAGAGTCGCCGGCCGCTTTCCAAGGCACGTTTAGCTAGAAGATCTCCTAAGACTGCCCCAGCCTTGATAGCCAATGCCTTGGAGTTCATCCAAGGATTGTCTGTAAACAGAAGTGCCGAAGTGAGCATAACGGGTCCGATCGCCTGAAATCTTTCACCATACCAATGATTTGCCCTATCTTCAGCCACGCAATAGGCGCCAAAGAGCTCATCAAACTCGCAAAGACGGTGCGCTTGACAATTTCAATCTTGATGTATTTCATGGTGTGAGATTTGATAAGAGTGAGAAGCGCATCTGATAGCTCTTGCAATGCTTGGACTTCCTAGTAAGCATCAGAAACGCCAGTAACCAGGAGTTAAAGGAGTTACCCATTGCAAAGCAAATGTGTTATGGCCTCCGAACACAGTCCAAGGCGTTACGAACGTTACGATAGGCGACGATATCCACCCACTAACACAAAGCCGGACGGCAAGGGTTTCTTCGGACTGAACGCCCACCGGCAAAACAGCTAAATCCCGTATTTCCCTCGTATGTCTCTGTACCATATCTGCCGTAGACTTCGCGCCGTACACGCCAAATAGTGCCCCACAGACGACAGAAGATCCTGCTAGTCCGCTGGCTAGCAAACCTGCAATCGTCCCACCGATGCCGAGCCACCCAACGACAGTTGTAACTCCAGCACCTACAAGCGGCGCAGCCAAACCTCCAGTGACCCCGACCAATACGCCCCCAACAACTGCGCCAAGGCCCATCCCGGCCATTCTCAGCACTTTATTTCTCTTTGCGTGATCTTTGGTAGTAGTCTGGGTATGTTGTTGCGCCTCTTCGATGGCACGGTCTGGATGTCTAAGTGTAGACACTATGATGTCTTCGTCCATGCTGCCAAAAGTGTTCAGAAACGACCGCGTCCTAGCAGAATACTCCTTGGACGTTGTGATATGCAGGAAAAGGATGGCGTTAAGGATTCTCTTAAGGTCCCGCTCATGAGGTAGTTTAAGCAGTTGACCGGTGGAAGTATCGGCATAAGGATCTAGTTCAGGACAGCTTTCTGAACCTGTCGTCAGCGATGTTAACGTACAGACGACATTGTCGACCGTACCTCCGTCTGGCTCTCCGCATACAACCCACGTATGTTCTAGTAGCTGTTGCGCCCATGCATTTAACCCTTTATTAAACGCATTTCTTCTATCGGATTTCGCCTTTTCTGGCAAAGACGACAAAGAATATTCTGCCAAGGCGTAGAGCTCGGGGTGTTTCTATAGGCTGCCAGACGGCGAAAGATATGCTGGAAAACGGTTTCACGTTCTTGCTGCGTTAGCTGTTTGGGCGGCGTGAGCTGAACGAGGTTACTTGACATGGTGGTGCTGCAGAGAGATGCAACCAGCTGACATCGTGAGGGTCATAACCAGAAGGCGAAACTGCTCTCATGATGTCATTCCCAAATCCTGACACCTGGAATTTCCCACCATGCGGCGCAACGAAGTTGAGAATGAGGTCGACATGGAAGGCGCCGACGACGACGCTGAGCGTTACGAGGGCGATTCTCCTGAGGAGGAGGATGGCGATGATCCGGAGGAGGAAGACGAGGACGACCAGGTCGGTGTTACCGTTCTAGACGAGGAAGATGCTCAATCTGTACGTGCCCATGTCCCTTCACGTCGCGCTGGAATCCCATCTTTCTGTGCCAGAATGATGACGACGCCATTGTAGAAGAAGAGGACGACCAGCTCAGCAATACTTCGTCGCAACCAGCACAATCATCGCGACTCAAGATCAAGTTGAAACTCCCCACTGTACCGAGCTCAACGTCCAACACGGCGACACCAGCACCGGAAGAATATCACCGTCCACCAAAGAGAGCTTCTGCTCGCACAAGGAGGATAGTACCGGGTACGGTTGGATGTCTCTTCCTCAATCAGCCACAGCGCCTAATTGTCTGCCGCAGATTCCTACCTTGAGAGCTCAGAAGATGACGATAATGATGATGATGACGATGAGAGGTCTATGTCACCTGAATCGGAGTCGACACCTCAAGCTAGTCCTTCGAAGAAGCGCCTCACGTCAAGGCAGGCCGTTCTGGCCAATGTGGTCGACTCTTCGCATGTTTCTTTGGGTACGCGGCATGTTATCCCATTCACGTTATTCGTAATTCACTTGCAAGTTGCAGATGGTGACACTGCAGTATCCGTGGGCAAGGGTAGGAAAAAGCAACTCAACGAGACCGAGTTAGCCTTGCGTCGGGAAGAGACAGCCAGGAAGAGGAAGAATCTTTCTGAGAAAAAGTTGGAGGATGAAAAGGTGCGTCTTGTCAGTGTACTAATTCGTTGTCTCATGCTCTTTGCAAAGGTTGAAACTATCAACCGGCTACTCAAAAAACAAACACGTCCGCGGGGCGGTAGACGCAACGGAACTACTACTGGAACGGGCACCCCGTCCGGAGTCAAGGTGCAGAACGATAGCGATGAAGAGGCCATGGAGGTGGAGGGAAGTACAGAGGAACCTGCGCCTGCACCTATAATACCCGTCATGTATCGATGGATATCCTCGTCGCGGCCTCCCCAAGTTGATCCTAGTCCTGGAACTGAGGAGAAAATGGACGTCGATGATACGGTCCCGGAGGAGAAGATGGATGTTGATGGTGCGGCAGAGAAGGAGAAAACCGATAGTAACGAAGAGAAGAAGATGATTCTGATGTTCTCAGTTCCGCCGTCTTTGCTGCCAGAGGGCGAAGTGCACCCTCCTGCACCACCAAGGCCAATACCCCAGTGCAATGTGGAAGGCTGCGAACTCAATAGAAAGTATAGGCTCGTTAGAAACTGGGATATGGGTGCTTGTGGGATGGCACATTTGAAGCTACTGCAGGCTTAATGGTTCGTTGACGAACGAGCTGGAATGCAATGCTATTTATTGGTACAATAGGTGAATCGATGAATGTTCAAAATCATTGGTATGGACCATGTCTCTTGAGTAGTACTAGATTCATAGCAAATATAGTCCAGATTTTGAAATATATGATACACGTGCAATGCAAGGAAAAATGAAGTGCTAAGATCCTCCCAATATCCGGCGATACTGGTCAGGTTTAGGCCAGAACTGCCCATGAGATCCTGGATGAAAAACAGTTAGGTCCTGAAATACGAATAACTTGCACGTAGTACGCACCGAAAGCGATGACGAGTCTAAGGGACATGCAAAGCTGAACGAGTTGGAAATGACCGGTGAAACCGTTACTATAAGAATGCGTATGGCGAGCTGAAAAACGATTATGAGGCACTGCAGTACGGCAGAAAGGCTGGGCTCACCGTTATCTTATAATTGACATCAATATTAGTCTTTGTGCCGAGAACCCCACATTTCTCAAGGAGATCTACGAGGATGGCGCTGTTGGGGTCATCGGCCGTGGTGTATTCGATCGCGAACGGGAAGGTAAAATTGGTCTGCGAGTGCGAGGCGAAATTGATGTTGCTGGAGGTGCCACCTCCAATGTCCGTACCAGTGCTAGAGCTGTTGAGAGGGTAGAACAACTGAGGTACAGCGGTGAGCGGCAAATCGGCAACGGAGATTGCGACAAGTTTACCTCGGCCGTTACTTTCTTCAGATTGACTGAAAAGTAATTCGGATTGTCAACCCTATGAGAAAATGTCAATAAATGAAATGCAATCCACGTCTAGAATACGTACGAGATGTTGCCAAGGTTTATGTTGACACCGTCGTTGGTGAGTTCGAACTCACTACCACCGGAAGACATTGTCTGAAGTTCACCGATGCTGACGTTGGGGGGCCGAATCCACTGCATACATGTTAATATTGATGTGGAAAACCAATGAGAGACTAACCAATGCAGGGACAAGATTATGCTGATTATTAGAAAAACAGCAATCAGAAGGGTGCAGCAGCAGAACCTCCCAATACACCTTGGACGACCTCCCTATTTGACATCAACAAAATATTCACTATAAATGAACTTGCTTACCCTTGTCCAGAGATTTCCCTGCGTTTCATATCGATAACTCTTCAAGGTTTGGGGAACTCTGGTTGGAGCTAAGTAACCAAGGGGAAATAGGACCATAGAGACGTACTTTTCCTTGGGTGGAAACTCTCCACGGTCAAAGCCACTAGTATTGTCAGCAGCGTCTCTGGCTCTGATACCCGTAGGTGAGTCAATAGAATCCGTGGTGATGTGACTTTTCATAGTGGCTTGCCGATGCGGCCCACGGGCGTCTGTAGGTTCATCTCTATAGCCAGAGCCATAGTTATCGTAAGCACCCTCGTCGTAAGTAGCATGGTTGCTGATGGCCGTAAGGATTGAAGTCGGGCTGGGTGTACTGGGCGTCGTGCTCGTACCGGCCGTACTGCGCAGCGTACGGGTCTCGATAGGCCATGAGGAAGGATTATGTGGTTGATACAGAAGAAATTTGACGAATGAGAAAACTAGATATCAAGTAGAAGTAGGGGCAGAATGGGAGTGAAAGGTAGAAAGCTGAAGGGGCCTGTCGGTGGTCGCTGTGGTGCGCTCACCTAATGCCGAAGCACAGCCTCGGCAGTGCGAGCGTTCTGATTTCCAAATTTGCACCGCATCTTCTCAAAAAGCAGGCCCAAGACACGAGAAATAGCCAGGAAACAAATCAGCAATTGGCCCTTTGCAATTGCTGTTCCAAAGCCTGTCATTATATTCCCTCTCCTAGCCTAGGCGGGCGCAGCCGCTGGCAGCGAGAATAGGGGCCACTCAAAGTGATGCCAATCACATGCAAATTATGACGTCATCGTCACTTGCGGTCTAGTCCAGTTTCTGTTCACTTCGTCGTCCACTCGTCGTCCATTCCTCCCAATGTCCTTTGCAGATATTCTGTTTCTCCTTCGGACCCATCCATCTCGTCAAATCTCGGCGGGTTGTCTCTGCTCGTCGCCTGGCAGCTCAAGGGCAAAACTGTTCTCATCGTCGGCGGGGGAGAAGTCGCGTCAGGACGCATTGAAGCCGTTCTTTCCGCGGACGCAAAGATCGTTATTCTCGCTCCAGCCAAGGGCCCTTCACCCTCGAACCAAGCGATTCATTGAACTATATCCGGACCGTATCACATACTATGACCGTCGTTTCTCTGGGCCCGCAGAACTCTACAAGATGGACATGGTCCTTACTGCTCTCGACGATCCCAGCAGTTCACGCCAAATCGTCGAGCTGTGCCGCGAGCAAAGAATACCCGTCAACGCTGCAGACATACCTGATCTATGCGACTTCTACTTTGGTGCTCAGATACGCGATGGTCCCTTGCAGATCATGATATCGACCAACGGATCTGGTCCCAGAATAGCAGCATTACTCAAGTCAAAACTCAGTGCCGCCTTAGGCGGCTATGAAGGCGAGGCCATCAGGCGAGTTGGAGAGTTGAGGGTCCGCCTGAAGGAGCGTGCACCTGGCATTGGAGGAGCTGTTAGTCGACGCAGGATGAAGTGGATGTCTCAACTATGCAACGAGTGGGACATGGAGGATTTGACTCAACTGGACGATGCAATGATTGCGAGGTTGCTTGATGAAGGGTGGGAGCGGAATCGCGTACCGTCTTTGCATGACGTTGGTGGAAAACCGAAAGTCAAGCAAGGGAAGGATAACCCTCAGTCGACCTGCCAGGATCTTGATGCAGTCCCCATGGTAGTTCCACGGTACTGCCAGCTACGTTGGGATTCATAGTAGGCGGCGTGTCTGTCGCTTTACTGCTTATGTATCATCGCCGCTGAGAGGTGTGTACTCTAAAAGGTTTTAGTATATTCATTCCATTGATTACATTTAGTGATCATTTGAATGTAACGGTCTAAAAGCAGGAAAATCGCGACAATAGTGAATCTGTACAGTGCTAATTGGTCGACGAGTGTCCGACCGATCGTACGAGTTTACCAAAAAATCACCCTTTTGGCACAAGTCCAATTTGAGAAACCAGCCTCCGCGTGTGTGAGCGCTGGGAGGGAGACAGTACTGTACATGAGTTTGTAAACGAAGCAAGTGTTCATGAATAAGTCCGTCCGCTAGTCCGAATTGTCCATGTCGAAGGTAAGAAGAGTACTGTCCAGGGTGGGTGCTAAAAACACGAAAGCTCTGTCGATTCGACGAGAGCGAAACGTAAGCTAAAGGAAACACTACGAGAAAGACGGAACGTACCTGGTGATTCAACGAGAGTGATAAGCGCTCCCACTGAGACCACCAGGGAGATATAGTCCGGGAGAAAGAGAGGCATGGCGAAGAAACTAGAAGCCCGTTAGATTCCGCTGTGCCACCGGCATTCAGGTGACACGTACTCACTGGTGAGACGGTTGAGACTCCGGGAGAGGCTCCCGTGGGAGGCTGAGACCGCATACAATGGAAGGCTACGCGCTGAGGGAGCGGCCCGACGTCTGCGGAAAAACGTGAGATATGGGGGGGAGACCTGAGTTACGCGATCTCGTACCAATTAGACTAGTGTAAACAGCCCTTATTTAAACCCGATAATAATCTCAATGATTCAATTCAAAATCCCTTTCAGTTAGGAGGGTGTCAAAACATTCCGATTCCAAAGGTCACAAAAGCGGAAGCACTACTGCGGATCGCCAATTTGTCGGTGTTACTGGCAATAAAACATCACACGGAGCATCAAGGACTGACTGCAGGCGCATGGATACAGATCGCGAAGACCTTGTGCCCAGGATGAAGGCAAAAACCGATTGGAACGGCCTCCTGCTCAACACACGGTTTCCAGGAACTAGCATCCGATATCACCCCATCAAGTTCATCGATTAGAGACGGTCTGTAACGACAGCGGAGACGGAGATTTTGATACGGAAGCAGAGACGTAGACGTGCACGAGGAACGAAGGCGCGGAGAAACAAACAATCGATCTCCTCTTTGATGTAAAAAGGATCAAGTCAACCTTCAGGAATGACAACACAAAAATCAGATGGAGGACTTGCACAGAGAGTGTGGTGCCAGCTAATCTTAGGTGATGGCAAGAGCAACGAACAGTTGGTATTTCAGACATCCTGAAGATGGTGAAGGGAGCTAGCTAGAACAGAGACTATGCCATAGAACGGCTCGCGGACGCTAGACCTCAAACGACCTCAATGATAAAGAGGAAGCCAAGTAGAGGTGATAACCCGGCAATGACAGTGCCTCAGAAAGTAAAGGCAACATTAACGATGTCCTGCATACGAGCTGAGCGCCGAGGGTGTAGACCAACCCAAGGAGACAAGGAGGAAACGCAGCTCAGGTGATAGTGGAGGAAGAGAAAAGATAAACGTTTAGATAGACGAGCTTTATATAGGTCTGGGTTGCGTCATTTTCGCCCTCCGCTTTTTTGCCATTGGCCTAGTGATGCTGACTAAGCGAAAAATTGCCTCATTCTGCTTCAGTTCCGATACAAATCTTTGTCGGCAAAGTATTTTGTCCTTACCATGCCAGGCTACTCTTCCCCTTCCCCTTCTCCACCCACAGACATCTCAGAGCCTTCCTACTTCCTAACTTCATGGTATCGCCCTCTTGGGATTCCCCATTGCGTTTCTAATGGTAAGTCTATGGGGAATCCCTTCGTCAGATTGGTGCCGGCCTGTACTTTGTCACAGTCACACTACAAATTTTCTGGTCCCGATGATTACTGCATTTGGGCAGGGGCGGAAACCCGAATCTTGCCCGAATCTCAGTTTACATCTGGTGCTGCTTCGCCTAATTTATCTGGTGATATAAATTCAGCGCCATACGATGTAGTTACAAATCCCTATTATCCTTTTGCTGGTACCACTGTGTTTCTTGGGGTTCCAGTCGCTATGGATTCACCTTTGTATGCTCGAATGTCCGGAGATCTAGTCCCGGGAACGTATTACAATGGCCATTACGTCCCTACCTCCGCAGAAGTGACAGAGTACCAATCAACCCGTGAACCTGGGCTTCATCTGTAAAATACGGCTATTACGGATTATACTTCTTCGCCGTGACCATCTTCATTGCGATCTTGTTTAATGTTCACTTCAGGATTCTTCAGCGACGCAGGCGAGTAATATCTTCATTTTCTTCATGTAAATTTCCTGATACACGGTGCCGTAGCCTCGCCGCTGCGTCAGCATCTCAAGCGCTGACCTTGCAGGATAAATCCTACGCCCTCTTTCGACTTCTCACGTATCCACGCATTCCTATCTCAGTCCAACAGGTTCATCTCTCCGTGGTACACTGCAGGAAACCAGGGCCAGACGTTACTTCTCGCTGCGGGATTTCTTTTCACCACCCTTTACTGCTTCGCCGACACATATTACTACAGGCCCCCGTTTTGTACGCTGTCGATTCAGTTCTTTTCGACTTGATACTCATCAACCGATTTTCCTAGACGGATCTTCCCCTCTTGGCCTGCGAAGCGAATGGCTGGCCATGGCGATGCTCCCATTTCTCATTGTATTCGCTCACAAAATCAACTTCATTGGTACTTTGATAGGTGCACATATTTGCTTGCCTTCTTGAACATACACTTAGATTTTGATATAGGTAGCTCCCACGAGAAGATGCAGGTACTCCATCAAGGAGTGGCGGGCTTGCATTTGTATATGTCCTTGGTACACACCATTTCCATGACGATACGCTCCATTCGGTAAGCTTGTATCCGTTATAAGCTATGGCAACAGCTTAAAGTCTTCTTAGGGAACGCGGAATTCGCTATGACTTTTGGAATAATGTGAGTAGGACAAGCCAACAAGTAGTCGTGAGTCTAAATTCCGTTTCAGGATTCGTACTATACCGGTTTCATTGCTCTGGCGCCGTTGATCTGGCTTTGCTGTGCCAGCCTTCCAATCTTCCGCAAGGCCGGGTACGAGTGTTTCTGGATTCTTCATCTTGTAGCTGTTGGCAGTGAGCTTCGTGTTATTGAATGTTCCCGCTGCTTCTCATGTCTTTCTAGTGTACTTTGGATTCTTGTGGCTTCACTGCTGGGATTCCCTCGACGGAGGGTAAGTCTTATTCATGATCTTGCCAGAACCCTCGACTTATGACAAGATACCAGAGACTACATGTATGCGACATTTGCAGTCTTCGCCTGGGGCGTTGTGCTTCGTGTTGGTTACATGATATATGTCAACCTCCATATCCACGTCGCCCGTGTCCATGTAACACCATCAGGCATATTACATCTCCGTATTCCTACGAAACTTCGATGGTCCCCCGGTCAGCATATATTCCTTCGTTTCCTCAGTGTACGTCCATTGGAGTCCCACCCTTTCTCCATCACTACCATACTGAATGGCAACGACCAACCGAACGAGATGTCCTTTTACATCGTACCTATGAAGGGTTTCACCAGTTCTCTCAAAGATTATTGTAAACAAGCTGGTGGTCGCCGCGACCTCTTTGTTCTCCTCGATGGTCCCTTCGGACATTCAACGCCAGAACTCCGAGCTTTCGACAAGGCTTTGCTCATCGCTGGAGGCAGTGGCATCGCGTATATTCTGCCCATCTTTCAAGATCTCGTCCGGTGCCGTAAAGGCGAAGTCGGTGCGAAGACACGGTGCAACAAAATTGAGTTAGTTTGGGTAGTTCGGTCTAGAGGTAAGCATCACACTTTCTTCCTTATCCAACGACTGCTAAGTGTCCTATAGATCAATTTCAGAAGATGGAACAATACATCGCTGACACTATTAAAGGCCTCAACGACGACGGTGTTTCTGTAAGCTTTTTCGTCACCGGGAAAGATATTAGGTCAGAGGGGATAGAAAGCAGCTCGGATGATGACTTTGTAGGTGATGCGAAAGAGAAGTCATTGTCTGAGGCGTTACCGGCGCTTTGGCACGCTGGCCGCCCAAACCTACCTGACATTATCCGGGAAAAATCCCAGATATGGGAAGGACGTGTTGCAGTAACCAGTGAGTTTTGATAATGCTTATTTCGCTAGCCACACTGATAAGACCAACTTCCTTCCTTCCTTCGCCAGCATGCGGGTCGGAATCGATCATATCTGATGTCAGCAATACCGTTGCCGGCGTACAAATCGATATACTCCAAAGAAAGACGACATGTCAAGAGATGTATCTGCAGACTGACGCTTATGGTTGGTAGCGCTGGTAAATTATACATATCCGTTATGAATGTATGGAGAAGCAGATTATGTCTAGAATAAGTTTAGACCGTCAATGTTTTACTTCCTCAGCAGGCCCAAATTATTCCCCGATGCTGGATCGGAGCGAGCACACCAATGAAGACGAGGATTTTGACTTGATTGGATGATGCAATGATTGCGAGGCTGAGAGGGAAATCGCGTACTGTCTTTGCGTGACGGTTGGTGTAAAACCGAAAGTCAAGCAAGCAAAGGATAGTTCCCAGTGACATCCCGGATCCAAGATCTCGGCGTAATCCTGCGGTATACTTGTATAGTACTGCAAGTAACGTCGGTTCATAACGGCGTGTTTGCTGTCTTGTTGCTTATGTATCATCAACGCTGAGAAGTGTGTCCATCCACTCTGATAGGTCTGAGTATATTTCGTCTAGTGATCCAATGTCGGTCTAAAAACTTGTAAAGGCGCGGGAAAATACGACAATAGTGAATCTGTACAGCATAGATCCTAATGATTCAATGTCAAGACCGCCATAACCTGGAAGGGTGTCAAGAACTTTGATTACTCACAGAAGTGGAACACTTAGGGTCAGTGATCAGAATAAAAATTCTTCCTTTCTGAGGATTGCCAATTTGTCGGAATGACAGTGGCGGCGGGACATCACCTGGTAAGTACACCCAGATACATTACGGAGGGCGTAGGCTCCGAATGTGCCCCGAATTGGGCGGGACCCGAATGGAACGGCGACCCGCTGGCAACACACGATTTTCTGTAACTATCATGCGGTATCGCGCCATCAAGCGCATCGATTAGAGCGTCACAGACGGTCTGTAACGACAGCGGATATCAACATGGAAGCAGTTGGAGAAGTCCACGAGGAACACTGGCGCGGAGAAACAAAATGGCGAGCTACTCTTTAATGGATAAAGCTAGATCATGCAGACCGTCGGGAATGACGACACTTGGACAGGGTACAATAACTAGGTTACTTTCAGGTGATGGTAAGCGCAATGAACAGCTAGAATAGAGGGCAAGACCTTTTATGCATCTTGAAGATGGCAATGAGAGCTAGCAAGAGCAGGGAGTACACCCAGGACTGCCACCATCATCCCGGCACCAGACGTCGAATGAACGAAATAGTGCGAAGAGAAAGCCAAGTAGTGATAAAGACGAATCCTCAAATAGTGAAGGAGAGTTTAACCACGAAGTCGCAAGAGGAGACCAGCCCAAGGAAGACAAGAAAGAAACGCAGCAGGCGACAAGCATAGTGAGGGGAAGAGAAAAGTTAAGCAATTTAGATAGAGCTTTATATAGGTCTCGCCGCTCGGCGATTGCGTGATTTTCGCCCTCCGCCTTTTTGCGATTGGCCTAGTGACGCTGACTAAGAAAAAAACTGCCTCATTCTGCTTCAGTTCCGATACAAATCTTTGTCGGCAAAGTATTTTGTCCTTTACCATGCCAGGCTACTCTTCCCCTTCCCCTTCTCCATCCACAGACATCCCAGAGCCTTCCTACTTCCTAACTTCATGGTATCGCCCTCTTGGGATTCTCCATTGCGTTTCTAATGGTAAGTCTATGGGGAATCCCTTCGTCAAATTGTGCCGACCTATGCCGTGTCACAGCACGCGATAAATTTTCTAATTTCTAGGTCCCGATCATTGCCGCATTTGGGCAGGGGCGGAAATCTCGGTCTTCGGTGCTACTTGAATTGGCTTGGCTGGCCATGGAAACCTCGCCTAGATTATCTGGATGTATAAATTCAGCACCATACAAAGTAGTCGAAGACGTCTGTTGCTCGTCTCTCTGCCGGCTTCAGCGTTTTCTCTGGGGTTCCAGTCGCTATGGATTCACTTCTACATGCTCGAATGTCCCAAGATCCAGCGGCGGGGTCGTACTACAATGGCCATTACGTCCCTACCTCCGCAGAGAAGACGGCGTACCAATCTACCCATGAACCTTGGGCTTCGTCTGTAGAATACGGCCATTGCGAATTATACTTCTTTGCCGTCACCATCTTCATTGCGATCTTGTTTAATATTCACTTCAGGATTCTTCAGCGACGCAGGTGGGTAATCAGTCCTCTTCTGTGAGTAGATATCCTAATAGATTATACCATAGCCTCGCTGTTGGGTCAACGTCGCAATCTCTGACCCTACAAGATAAATTCTATGCCCTCTTTCGACTGCTTGCGTACCCTCGCATTCCTACCTCAGTCAACAGGTTCATCTCTCCATGGTACACTGCAGGAAACCAGGGCCAGACGTTACTTCTCGCTGCGGGATTTCTTTTCACCACTCTTTACTGCTTCGCAGACACATATTATTACAGGCCCCCGTTTTGTACGCCTCAGGCTCTGATCCTTTATGTTTCGACATTCGCCAACCAATTTTACTAGATGGAGCTTCTCCTTTAGGCCTGCGAAGCGAATGGCCGGCCATGGCAATGCTCCCGTTTCTTATTGTGTTCGGACACAAAATCAACTTCATTGGTACTTTGATAGGTGGATCTGATTTCTTCCCTTCTTGAACATACTCTTATGTTCTGGCACAGGTAGCTCCCACGAGAAGATGCAGGTACTCCATCAAGGAGTGGCGGGCTTGCATTTGTATATGCCCTTGGTACACACCATTTCCATGACGATACGCTCCATTCGGTAAGCTTGTATCCGTTATAAGCTATGGCAACAGCTTAAAGTCTTCTTAGGGAACGCGGAATTAACTATAGTTTTCACAACAATGTAAGCACAAGCCAGTCTGTTAGTCTGGATCTAAATATCGTTTCAGTGTGCCTATTGGACCGGCTTCGTCGCTCTAGCACCATTGATCTGGCTTTGCTGTGCTAGCCTTCCAATCTTCCGCAAGGCCGGGTACGAGTGTTTCTGGATTCTCCATCTTGCCGCTGTTGGGGGTGAGCTCCACACTTTCGAATGTGTTTACGGCCTCTCAAGTCTTCTCTAGTTTACTTTGGATTCTTGTGGCTTCACTGTTGGAAGTATCTCGATAGAGGGTAAGCCCTATTCATGAATTTGCCTGAATCGTCGGCTTATGACAAGATATCAGGTACTACATGTACGCGACATTTGCAGTCTTCGCCTGGGGCGTTGTGCTTCGTGTTGGTTACATGATATATGTCAACCTCCATATCCACGTTGCCCGTGTCCATGTAACACCATCAGGCATGTTACATCTCAGTATTCCTACGAAACTTCGATGGTCCCCCGGTCAGCATGTGTTCATCCGCTTCCTCAGCGTACGTCCATTGGAGTCCCACCCCTTCTCTATCAGCAGTATACCGAGCGGCAACGATCAACCGAACGATATGACTTTCATTATCGTGCCTATGAAGGGTTTTACCAGTTCTCTCAAAGATTATTGTAAACAAGCTGGTGGTCGCCGCGACCTCTTTGTTCTCCTCGATGGTCCCTTCGGACATTCAACGCCAGAACTCCGAGCTTTCGACAAGGCTTTGCTCATCGCTGGAGGCAGTGGCATCGCGTATATTCTGCCCATCTTTCAAGATCTCGTTCGATGCCGTAAAGGCGAAGTCGATGCGAAGACACGGTGCAGCAAAATTGAGTTAGTCTGGGCAGTTCGGTCTAGAGGTAAGCATCACACTTCTTCCTTATCCAACGACTGCTAAGTGTCCTATAGATCAATTTCAGAAGATGGAACAATACATCTCTGACACTATTAAAGGCCTCGACGACGACGGTGTTTCTGTAAGCTTTTTCGTCACTGGGATAGGTGCCGGACCAGAGGAGATGGAATCGAAGAGCGGCTCGGATGATGTCCTTGCAAGTGACACGAAGAAGTCTTTTTCTGAGGAGCTGCCGGTGCTTTGGAACACTGGCCGCCCGAAGCTTCTTGACATTATCCGGGAAAAATCCCAGACATGGGAAGGACGTGTTGCAGTAACCAGTAGGTTTTAATAATCGTAATGCCCTTGTCTTATTAAGATTCTCTGACATCTTTTCTTAGCGTGCGGGTCGGAATCGATGATTTCTGATGTTAGCAATGCCGTTGCTGGCGTACAAATCGATATACTCAGACAAGGGACGACGTGTAAGGAGATGTATCTGCAGACTGACGCCTACGATTGGTAGCTGGTGGTTGATATACTGCGGCACAGATAGTATACGTATCATTACGAATGCACATATGGGAAAGTCTAGAATAACTTTAGACTAAGATGTTTGATCTCTTCCACGTGACCGTGACTTTCTTGACTTGCGACCACGATGTCCTCAATAGGGCCCCGAAATTCCTCCCCACCTTCTGGACCGGAGCGAGCACACTGATGAACATGACGCAGAAGATATTGGCCCTTCGGTCGTGGGTCCTCAAATACCTCCGGAACTAGTGAAGCAACAGCAACAAGATGATGAGGATGACGAAGATGATTATGCACCCGCCCTGCCACCAGAGCTCCTCGCTGCGCGTCAATCAGGCCCACCAAAACGAGTTCAAGGCCCAGCTTTACCAACCTACGACGACGACTCGGATGATGATGTAGGACCGAAACCGCTATCAACAGGACAAACCAGTGCCTACGAAACGGACGGCGTCAAGCAATTTATGGAACAAGAAGAAAAGCGTAGGAAGAAAATAGAGGTGCGTCGATTCCCTTCAACTCTATTGAACGTCCAGTGCCTAACCGTAAATGCAGGAAGCATCTCGGCCTAAAGCACCCAAAAGAGACGAATGGATGCTAGTGCCTCCTTCATCCTCTGATTTACTCGGGAGTAAGCCTGTCCTTGTCTTATAATACTTTCGTTGTTCATCACCACCATAGCCTTGGACCCCACAAAACTCAACAAACCTCGGCAGTTCGCTCGGTCCGCTGCGCCTGCAAAAGAGACGGAAAATAACCTGTGGACAGAGACACCTGCTGAGAGGCAGCAACGACTCGCTGATGAAGTGTCTGGGAAGCGACGGCGGGCTGTGAATGCTGACAACAGTATGAGTGCTGAACGAGGCATTAGAGGCAAGGAAGAGGCAGAAGATGGATGAGAGCATCCGGAAGGGCGTGGAGGAGCATACTGTGCGTCTTTTTCTCATCTGCTCGTTCTCCGCTGACTCTTATTCTAGCGCAAAGTTCGCGGCTCGGCATTGGTCGATGCTCATGCAAAGTCAGCTGGCAAGAATGATGACGAAGAGGATCCATCCAAGGCTATTTGGGACCACACTCGTGACATGTCCATTGGTGGCCGTTTGATGGATGACAGTACACGACAGAAAATGCTGCGAGATGCAAAGAGTCTCGGTGACCGGTTCGGCGCTGGGAAGAGTGGTAGTTTCTTGTGAAGAGTCAGTTTATCTCTTATCTCTTTTTTCCTGTTTGTATCGTTTTGATTCTAATTCACTCAAAGAGCACATGGTCCTGCAAATCACTGATAACGATTGACCGCCATGACTGACCCCAAACTTCCGCATCGAAACCGATCGTCTATATATCTCCTACTGCCTTCCCACTTCCCCCCACTCACTGTGCATTCCTCGTTCAACTTTATAACTCGCCCTCCTTCATTGCCACTTGTGGTAACACGGGCATCACCACTACAGAACAAGCGAAAGCCTTCATCGAAAAGCGCTTCGTAGCTACTCACGCCCGGCCACGGGCACGGCCAGTACTTGGTCTCGCTCAAGGAGACCTCAAAACATGTTGGAATTGTGAGCCTAATGAAGGGCGATTCACCCGAACAGTCGTATCCCGTACCCGACGTGGGATTTGCTATGCTCCCCGAGGTGTCTGGGCAGGGATATGCGACGGAAGCCGCTAGGAAGCTACTCGACTATGCTTCAGAGGTGTTGGGCGTTAAAGAGGTTTTTGGGTTCACCGACGCTAAGAATACTGCGAGCCGACGAGTTCTTGAGAAGCTGGGATTAGAAGATCGTGGGGTGCATCTACTGCGAGTGTTCAATTTTGAGGCTAGTTCCGTATCACCTCACCGAGTATGGTGGATCTGAAGGCGTACGGCATCGAGTAGTTCAACTAGATAAAAAAGCCTTTTTTTTGTTTCAAGAACATTGAAGTAGTAGGAAATTCTGTCTGCGTCTCTTGCACCACGGCTAGCAACCTTTCAAGCTAGTATATCAAGAAAACTTTCTCCCGCTCCAGCAGCTGTCCAACTTTGAAGCTATTACCCGAGGCC